>NC_046186.1:28138052-28455344 GCF_011004875.1 Balearica regulorum gibbericeps
GTGTGATATTAATGCTACCATACATTGGGATGGGAAAGAGGCAGATGAGACTGGGAGTTAGTGAAAAGACTAAAAGAAGGAGTACTGTAGGAGAGAGAAGTGGAGGTAGGGTGTGAAACTGCGCAGCGTGCAAAGTAGTCAGGAGGTGTGTTAAGTAGTTGTGAGGCAAGGGAGGAGGACTAAGGCCGGGGAAAGGAAATAGAGTTTCTGGTGAGACAGGAACCAGGAAACCTGATGGAAATTATTAAGGGGATGGTGGCAACTAGGGAGGTTGCAAGAGAAGAGAGTCAGATACAGGGGATAAATTATGCTGACCCATGTGGGCAGCTAATCCAAATTTAAACTGTGGCACTTTGATGTCAGGACAGTGGGTGGCGCTTGCATTCTGTGAAAGTTTACCAGTCTCTTCCCAGAATAGGCTTCTATGAGAGACTCATGAAATGTCAAAAAATCACTGTATTTGCTCCTATCTATAGGGTTAATCTGTCTGATCCCTGAGCTCTATATTCATCCAGAGTTTGCTTTCCTGGTTTTTTTTGTTCTTCCAGCAAGAATTTGGCAATATATGAGGACAATAGCAAGCAGTAGGATTTCTTTGAGAGAATAGGTACGGTCAGAATTTCTTAGTTGTTGTTGTTTATTTAACAAAATGCACCAGAGAAGAGGCCATATCTTAAGATCTCTTGGCTGAGAAACTGGCCAATTGCTCTTCCTCTGACCCAAGAGGAGTTGGGAGATACAGAATGTGCTAAGCATTTTAATGAGAGAGACAGGACATGCTTGATTTCTCCAAATTAAACATTCTCAATTATTATTCATCAAAAGATGTCAACAGTACCATGAGTATATGCTGATGAAGTATGGGTTAGATGAGCAAACTGTGAGGCGGACTGAAAACTGGCTGAATGGCCAGACCCAGAACATGGTGATCAGTGGCATGAAATCCAGTTGGAGGCCAGTAACCAGCAGTGTACCCCAGGGATCAATACTAAGTCTGGTCCCGTTTAATGTATTTATTAATGACCTAGGTGGTGGGGCAGAGTGTACCCTCAGCAGGTTTGCTGATGAACCAAAACTGGGAGTAGCTGATACACCAGAGAGTTGTGCTGCCATCCAGAGGAACCCTGACAGGAGAGAAAAGGGCTGACAGGAACCTCATGAAGTTCAAGAAGTGCGAAGTCCTGCACCTGGGGAAGAACAACCCCAGGCACTGATATATGCTGACCAGGGGCCAACCAGCTGGAAAACAGCTTTGCAGAAAAGGATCTGGGGGTTCCTGGTGAACACCAAGTTGACCACGAGCCAGCAATGTGCTTTCACGGCTAAGAAAGCCAATGGTACCCTGGGCTGTATTAGGACTGTTGCCAGCAGGTTGAGAGAGGTAAGTCCTTTCCCACTACTCAGCCTTGGTAAAGCTATAACTGTCAAGTTCTGAGTTCCCCAGTACAGTATCTTTTTTGGTTATATCCAAAAGCCATCTGGACATAGGCCTGGGCAGCCAGTCGTAGGTGATCCTGCTTGAGCAGGGGCGCTGGACAAGATGACCTCCAGAGGTCCCTTCCAACCTCAGCCATTCTCTGATATTTGCATGGAGTATTTTCTTAATGGGAATCCAAGATCTCTTTGGGAGCAGAGTTCAGTCACAGGGTACAGACATGCTACAAGCAACATTAGATCAAGCACAATGACCTGTCCTATGTGGAAAAGCAGCCTGCTGTCTTCTGACTTAAACATGCATCTGTCCAATCAGTTGGCCTTTCCTTCTCTTTGGTTGACAAGTGACAAGTTCCACACTAACAGTTCTTGCTGTCTAACCCCTAAAGGAAGCTGAATTCCTGCCCCACACCCCGTTATTTGTTGGAGCATTTCTGCCTGGGACTTTCATCTGCAGACAGCTTTTCTGACCATTACAGTCTTATTCCCATAGAGCCATATCAGAACATCTTAAAATTCTCATCTTTACTGCTTTTGTGCCTGTAATCTTTGCTCCTTGTAGCTTTGGGGAGAGTGGGGGTAGGGGGGAACACTGAGGACAAGCATAACCATAGTTTGGTTTTTGGATAAGAAAAGTCTCAATATAATTTGAGATACTGACAAGCCTTTGCATGAAAAGCTCCTAAATAAGATTTGGCTCTTTGCTAGCCTCTTCATAGGTTAACTTCCACCACCTCAAAGATTTCAGAGAATCCAGCAACTGCCTGCATGGGAAGCTGAATGTGCATTAATGCATTTAGGTAGAGGGGAGAGAACTCATAGAATCTTAGAATCTTTAAGGTTGGAAAAGACCTCTCTTTAAGGTTGGAAAAGACCTCTAAGATCATCAAGTCCAACTGTCAACCTAACACCACCATGTTTACTAGACCATGTCCCAAAGTGCCACATCTACACGTTTTTTGAACACCTCCAGGGATGGTGACTCCACCACCTCTCTGGGCAGGCTGTTCCAATGCTTGACCAGTCATGCAAATAATGACCAGTGAAGGCAGAGTGTAGCTTGTGAGACTTTTAAAATGCTTCATAACCACACTTGATTCTGAGCTGATTTCTTCCCCTCAGACTAACGGAAGATCATCAGTACTAATTATTTTCAAGTTTTCATAGTTTCTGGCAGTGGAATGGTGTTTCTTCAACTATGCTTTAAGGAAACCTGTTCTCTGTTATAACTATCAAGTAGTATTTAGTTATTGTCTATCAAGTGCAGTGATAAATCATGGGGCTGGCAGCTTGTTTAAAAAACGTTTAAATGTTTTGCATGGTAATGGTAGTTTGCATATACCTCTGTTTCAATATGAATGTGTACCCCATGTTATTAGAGTGGTGTAATTAAGATGGTGTGACTAGCAAAACATTTCAGCAAGATGAGGCCTATATTCATACATAAGATGAATCCTAAACTTTCTTAATGAACTAAAATAATAATTCTATCTACAAATCCTGTTTTAGCATTCATAACTGTCCTAAGCGACAGAAAAGTCAACTTAGCTGATCTGCTGTATTCTGAAAAATGAGTGTCAAGTTAGCCTGTTGCCCGGATTGGGGAAGCCAGGAGTAAGCAGGAAAGTGCTGTCCTCTAACAGCATGTCAGTGGGTTGCCATCATGGCATCTTGTGTGGTGAATGCTAACTGACTCCATAACCAGTTCCAGGAAAGTTGACTACTTTAGATCATATCTGAAAGAAACTCCTGGATTTCTGACTACTCCTGTCCTCTGCTGTTTAACCATCTATGCAAGATGCCAATCAGAAGAATATTGCCTTTCCCTTTTGCCAGCATCTTCTGTCAAGTCACTTAAAACCCCACAAGCCTTCAGGAAAGTGTTCTTAATGCATTTTTATTTTAAATGGTAGCAAACCAGAGACTGTCCTGTACTATGCCTTACTGCTCACAAGAACTTAATTCTTCTGTTATGCCAAGAAATGAGTTAGGGAGTGATTGTTCTAACTGTTAGTTCTCTAATAGGCACAAAACTTTTTAGAGCAATCTGAGATTTCTTCTGGGCTGAAAGATTAAAAGGACAGTTAATAAGAGAGAAGCCACTTGTGCAAAGCCTTTTCTTTGCACTTTTTCCTTCCTTTCATAAGTGATGGTAATGACATTTTTTGGAGGTTTGTGGATTTTTTTCTTTTGCTTTGTTTGCTTTGGGAGATGATGTGGGGAAAAAAAAAAAGCATCTCTTCTGCCCAGAGGTAGTAGGCAGTTCCAAAAAGGATTCATAGTTAGTCTGCCAAGTGACTGGAGAAAGACCATTTTGACTGCAGTGTGTATCTAGCTATTTCTGGCATGTTTGTGGGCTCCTGATCTCTGATACCAGCTGTTGGAGTTCGTATTCCTGGAATTGGCAAAGTCAGCAAGATTGCTGTTGAAACAAGGTATATGTGTCAGAGGTTTGAAAACAAATTTTAGAAAGTGTACCTGTCACTTGGAATACCAAACTTGGGTCATTTAAAATGCCAGAAGTCACACAGTCAGTAAATTAGATGTTCTTTGTCGGTAAATGTAATCAGAAGTACATTGGTGTACTAATAAATATGATGACTTTCAGGGAAGTGCTTCTGTTAATACGACCGTAAGAAACCCAGTTGATTGCAAATACTGTAAGACCTCATTACAGAGTCCATCTCCGAAAATAGCAATAGCCTGTAGCCGGAGAATGAATACATAATGTGACTCATCAACTTGTTTATTTTTTAACCTCTAGCTTACTGAGGCTCTTCTACAAACAAACTGGGGGGGGGGGGAGCCACCTTAGGTACACCAGTCCCTACTAGACACTTCAAAATAGAGTTGTCATTCTGGAGCTGGAAACAGGCCTCATGAAGACCATTATTCAGAAAGGGAAAGGTGGTGGAGTTTTGGCTGGGCTTGGCTATGATGAGTTAGCAGATTAAGTGTATTGACTTTGTTCTTCTGTGAGACTTGAACATCTGCTGAATCGCACTGTTCGGTTGAGTTATAGCACCCCATTGTTCAAATGGAGTATTTAGGCAACAAAATACAGCTAAGATTATGTGTAGGCAGAGACATGCTATAGTACTTCTTCCCATAATTAAATCCTTGATGCATTTTATAGAAAGTGAGTAATGTCTTTTTTTTAATAACTAAGTATTAAAAAAGCAAATGCAGTAGACACAGTAGCTTCTGCACCTATTATTTCTTGTTTAAAATTGAAGCAGTCTGCTTCTAGATTTTTGGGGAGAAAGGGAAGAAGTAACTGAAAAATAACACGTTCTCTTGAATTGCTGTCTTAAACTATCGCTGTAATGTATTGTTATCTTGATTTTCAGATCATCACAAGTGTATTTCCTCAAATGCAGCCTACAGTGTTGTTACAGTAAAAGAAATGCAAGAGGGGATTGTTAACTTTTTTATTAGAAGCAATTTGTGATTTATGTTTCATTTATGGTTCAGATAGCGAAGAGGATGAAGATATCAAACTAACAGTGAAGAGGAGCTTAGAAGAAGCAAAGAAAGAAGAGGAAGGTCTGTTAATTTTTACTTTTCTGTGTTCAGGAGTGCTATTAATTATGGAAGATAGAGAAACTAAACTTAATCAGTTTTACAGCAAATGGCCTTGTGGGAATACTCTCTAAAATATGCTCGGCAATCTTGAGTAGTTAAGAACACTGTGATGAGTTATAAACAAAAAATAATTTCCTAACCTGAAAAGTATGCCAGCAGACTCAAAATCTATTTTGTTGGTGCACCACAGGGTATTGTGCAATTAAAGACTCGATTGAGCTCACTTTGTACCAGTTTAATATGACTACATGACTCAGAGTAGAACTTCTGAATAAATACTTCAAAATCAGGTATTCTATCTCAACAAAGCACTGTGGTCTCCTAAAAGAGCTGTACATTTATGCACAAGTTTGAATCAGCAGTAGAGCTGTCTGCTCACATCATATCTTACCTTATTTGAAATTGTTTTCATCCTTTTGCTGTTAAGCTTGGTGGTGGTCATACAATGTAGTCATTAATTTTTGGTGACAGACTACAGTGCACTTTGAAAAGAACGTATTGTTTAAAGGCTTGACTGCCCTTCTACCTGACGGAAATAAAACTTACTAAAAAATCAAATAATTTGTACAAGGTCAGTGAGAAAACTGATAACTGAACCTTATATTCCCAGAATTTATGAAGTTATAAATTTACCAACTGTTACTAACTATTGTTAAATGTCCAACATATTCTCCTACAGTCCTGAAAGTCTGCCATGCTCAGGTCCCCCTAGCACCAGGTATTGCCATTGGGGATAGCAGTGGCATTTGGTGCATGCAGGAGGTCCCAGTTTTGCTGCTGCTTGTCTGAAGGCATCCGACCTTACAAAACAGCTTGGCTCCAGCTGCATTCACTGGCTGCTTGTGTAGTTAATGGCACGCCTCTCACGGGGTAAGAGGGAGTGTGGAGGTAAAATAATCCCTGGAAAGCGGTAAAAAGGAAAAAGCACTAGCAACCGCTGGATGAGGAGAAAGCAAAAAACAATTTTAGGAGGCAGAAGCAGCTGCTTCAGCAACTCCAGGGAATAGAGGACAGTTTAGGTATCAATTGTGGAACAAACCGCCTCACATTAGCAACAGCGTCACAGTTTGGACCTTATTCTTGATTCTTGATCATGCTTAGTGGCTAACTGACAACATATTTTAAATGCAAGCAGTTGTCTGCAAATGGCTTACTGTTTTATTTTGGTTTCAAATTTCTTTTTTGTTTCTGTGACCATGTAATGTTTTCCTTTCAGAAACTAACTTTCTTTTATCAGTAGTACTGGATGTTACAGTAAAGTCCAGGTGAATGAACATGGCTCATTTCTGTTCAAATCTTAGGCCTTGTATAAAACAGCCCAACTATAATTAAAGTTTTTAAAAGTTATGTTAATATATATAATTATTCTGTTTCCCTTGTCGTAAGAACAGACAGCTTTTTTATAGGATGTGCTTGTGTTCTCCTAAAGCAGATGATCAATTGAAGAATGACAGTGTCTCTGAAAGCTGCCTTAATTTTTCCAGCTATACTGTTGGTATTAATATTTATCATATATACAAACCTTGTCTAACTCATGATGTAATTCACTAACACTAAACAATTAGTGCTCAAAACAACCTCAATATAATGCAGAAACTGAGTCTCTTTTTTGAGTATTAGAAAAGGTGCTGTGTTGGGTTTGCGTGGCAAGGTTTTGGTAGCAGGGGGGCTACAGGGGTGGCTTCTGTGAGAAGCTGCTAGAAGCTTCCCCTGTGTCTGACAGAGCCAATGCCAGCCGGCTCCAAGACGGACCCGCCGCTGGCCAAGGCCAAGCCAATCAGCGCCTCTGTGATAACATATTTAAGAAAGAGAAAAAACAGTTAGAGAGAGCTTTTTGCAGCCAGAGAGAGGAGTGAGAAGATGTGAGAAACTCTGCAGACACCAAGGTCAGTGCAGAAGGAGGGGGAGGAGGTGCTCCAGGCGCTGGAGCAAGATCCCCCTGCAGCCCGTGGTGAAGACCATGGTGAAGCAGGCTGTCCCCCTGCAGCCCATGGAGGGAGGATGAGGAGGTGTAGCCATTCCACCTGCAGCCCGTGGAGGACCCCACGCCAGAGCAGGTGGAGGCACCTGAAGGAGGCTGGGCCTGTGGGAAGCCCATGCTGGAGCAAGCTCCTGGCCAGACCTGTGGACCCATGGAGAGAGGAGCCCACGCCAGAGCAGGTTTGCTGACAGGACTTGTGACCCCGTGGGGGACCCACGCTGGAGCAGTTTGCTCCTGAAGGTCTGTACCCCGTGGGAGAGACCCACGCTGGAGCAGTTCATGAAGGACCGTAGCCCGTGGGAGAGACTCACGTTGGAGAAGTTCGTGAAGGGCTGTCTCCTGTGAGAGGGACTCCATGCCGGAGCAGGGGAAGGATGAGAGGAGTCCTCCCCCTGAGGATGAAGAAGCGGCAGAAACACTGTGTGATGAACTGACCGTAACCCCCACTCCCCGTCCCCCTGTGCTGCTGAGGGGGGTCGGAGGTTGAAGCCGGGAGTGAAGTTGAGCCTGGGAAGATGGGAGGGGTGGGGGGAGGTGTTGTAAGAGTTGATTTTGTTTCTCATTCCTCTACTCTGTTTGGCTTAGTAATAAATAAGATGAATTTCCTCTCTTAAGTTCGGTCTGTTTTGCTCATGATGATAATTAGTGAATGATCTCCCCCTGTCCTTATCTCGACCCATAAGCTTTTCATTATACTTTTTCTCCCCTGTTTGGTGAACAAGGGGAGTGATAGAGCAGCTCTGGTGGGCACCTGGCCCCCAGCCAGGGTTAACCTACCACAGGTGCTTGAGAGATTGTTAACAAGCCAGATGAGTGCAATGCAGTCATTTCTCCTCACCATCAAAAATGTTGCAGCCCTGATCTAGACTATTCTTACTGTTGATAGGACTTTTTCTCTACTTATGTCAGGCCTTCCTAGTAAGAATGACAGCAGTGGTGCCAAGTTAGAATGTAGATACAGGAGTATCTATTGCTAAGAAACTGGAATGAAAATACTGAAACCTCTCTGTTTGTTTTGTGTGTCTGTCTTGTTTAATACTTTATTATTCTTGGTGCATACATACGCATTCTAATCTTGATGTGATTTTGACCAGTAAATACGTAGTTGCATTATACTCTTAACTAGGGGCAGCCCAATGATTAGTTTAATACAGTAGAAGGTTGTAGAGGTTGTTCGTATATTTTGAAGTGTTGAAAAGAGAACATAAGACAGAAGGAGGGAAAATACTTTCATTCTGGTTTTCTACTTTTTTTGCAGTCTACCAACATTGCCCACAGAAGTAATTTGTTGCTTTATGTAGTAATATTAATGTATTTGTGTTTATGACTAGTTATCAACCATAATTTGAGACTTTATTTTTTTTATATTTATACAGGGGAAGATGCAGAATTGGAAGAAGCTATCAAGAGAAGCCTTGAGGAAATGTGAATGAAGATACTTCAGGATGCTAAAACCATGTCATCAGAGCTGCTCACAAAAATGGAAGCTTGTTCATCTATTTACAGTGGTTCAGAAATACTACTTCAAAAACACATCTGTATCTTGAATTGTTAGATTAATCTGATGTTCTATGTCATGCTGATAAATGGCTGGAGTTTATGAATATCTGCTGCAATATATTGTGTATGATAAAAATAAATTTTTAAGCCTTTGCATCTTCTGTTTCTAATGGGTGATGACTAAGTCTCTTCAGTTTAGCTGTCTAAGTTTTTGCCTAATTAGTAGGCTGGTCTTACTAGGTATTTTGTGTTTTTTGTTGGTGATGGGCTTTTTTAATTGTTCTTGTATTTAATTTTTCTGTCACAAAATGTTACTGTCTTTATTTACTTTTTTTATGTGGTCTTTACAACAGATAAAAATAGTAAGCTCCAATTATCTCAGATTTGCTTAGCTAATCTTGTTATAAAGAGAAGCTTAGATCCCAGGCTTATAAATTGGACATATGGCCTAACTCTTGCCTGTGGCCAGTCTCACCTCATAGACCATAACTTTGTCTATGTCCTGTTTGTTATAAATGTCAGAATTAGGACCACAGGATGTACAGTTAGTTGGCTTTATTTTTATAAATGTGTATGTGGGTTTTTTCCAATAGTAGCATGGTAGAATGTTGTATTTGATGGCTTAAAGTTTGACTGGTTCGGTTCCTCTCCCTGATCTGAGGCTGGAACAACTTGTTAAGTGAACAGAAGGTAATTAAACTTGCTAGTTCCTGTTTGGAATAGATGCGAGGGAATTTAAGCTGTATTATTCCTCTGTACTATTGTTCTTTGCTCTCTTCTGTTCATGAAGAGGTGGCCTTGGATAAATGAATGTAAATGTGTTAATTATTTTTGTACTGTCCTTACTTTAAGGTGAACAATTATTTCTGTGTTTAAAATTATCTATGCCACCTTTCCCAGTTCCTTTGTTTAAAAAAACCTATGCAAGCTATCCAGCTTTACCAGCCTATTGTACTTCAGTTAATGATTGCTGTCAATCAGTAAGAAACCTCAATGTAATAAAATGCCAGCTTGATTTTTTTATTATTATTCGTTAGCCTGTGAGTTTGCTTGTAACTCCTGTAACTCTAAATATTATGCAAACAAATACTTTTTGTGGAGAGTAAGACAAGGGGGAGGCTAGACTTCTCACTCTCCATTCCAAAGTGTCAGAATAACTACAGCTGTGTGCTGTCATGGTTAGAAAAGCTGGGAAACTGGCACTGGTTTATTACCAGTCATGATTCTGATATAATTGGCATCTCTAAAACAAATGGAACTAATGAAGAATCTAGTGAGTTATCTCAGCACTCATTGGCAATCGCACAACTTGAAGAAACTGTTCAAACACCAGAAAATAGTTTAAACATTTCCAGTGCATTTGACTCTGACACCCAAGTGTTACAGAGTGAACAGGACCTCTTAATGTTTTTCCCTTGTGCTTGCTGGTTGCTTTCCCACTGTGCATCTTGGGTTAATCACACTCCTATTCAAATCTGGGTGTGTAGCTCATACTGCTGCTGAGGAAGCCCTACTCTGGAAGACTTTGAGTTGCCTTTAGCTACTGACTCAAGCTAAATCAGTTCCAGAATTTTTAACACCAAGTTCTTCTAATAAAGGGTGGAATGAGAGAGAAAACAATTCTCATCCTCAAAAAAGTCTCAGGCCAAGTTTATAGAGGCTTTTGGGCATGGGTGGTTTTTTGTGGTGTTTCCCCTCCCCTCCCTCAGTGCAGACCCTAAAGTTGCAAATTCCTTTCCCATGAAAAGATGTTTCAGCTTGAGAAAGTTATTTGGCTCAGCAAATGTTTAAAACCCCGGTAGGTGGTCTTCTCCAGAGTCTATGTTAGCTTTTGATCATGTGCTTTTATTCCTCATACCCCTTTATTCTGTCATAAATGTAAAGTTTGCTTGTACCTGATGGGCCATGACTTCACTGGTTGGATTAAAAAAAAAAACAAACCGTATGTGCACACACATTCTCTCTACTTGGAGCTCCAGTTATTAAACACATTGTATTGGCCTCCTCATCTGCTTAGCAAATCCCAACCACTGTTGCTATGGCTTTTATGAAACAGCTAAATAGAGTTCTAGTCTGTATTCTTTTTATGTTAAAAGGTTACTGACGTCTTGAAATCTGGCCTCACTTTCTTTGGTCTCTTTGAGGTTCTCTTAAACTCTCTGAAATTTTTCTTTGCAAAGTTTTCTGCCATCACAGGCTTGTAATGCTTCTGTTTCCAGAACAGCAGAGAAAATAGGATTCCTAAAACACGGCATGTACAGGCATGTGACTCGTTACTCACCAACATCTCCTGGTACTGCACCTTGTTCTTCAGCTGGAAAAGGTGTCTTGTAAATGGTTGTGTTTCAGAATTTAATGTTTCTGGCTGGGGAGTCTTGTTTAACTGGATGAAATTTTTGAGGTTTGCCCTGCATATGCTGAGAGATTTGTCTGCATTTAATTTATGAGCATAACTCATCTGTTAAAATGAGCTTGCCCAGCATCCTTTACATTTGTACTAGAAGTCATTTGTCCTGCCCTTTTTAAAAGAATTGGCTTTTGTGGTGATGTCTGAGTTCAACCTTCATTACTCTAAAGTAACCCTGTGGTGCTTTTTCATCTTTATCTTTCATGAGGAAAACGTCAAACCTCTACCTTGCTACCACCAGCTGTTCATTTCAGAGCTCTTAACACATGCACCATAAAGAAATTAAGTTTTACAAAACTGAAATTGTGACAAATTGAGATTGGTACAAGGCTTTTATCTCTTTGGTGCTTTGTGTGCCATATTCTTTCACGTCAAACAAAATCCCTCTTTTGGTCGTATTCAGAGACAAGATGAGATGCAGAGTCAGACGGTGTAACTGTTAGGAAAGTCGATGGAGTGCTAAAATGTCATGCCTGCCTGATTGTTTCTATAGTTTGATAATATTAAAAAAAACCCCAACAACAAACCACTAAAAAATTGAAATTAGCTTCTGTAAGCTGCTTGCTTTGTACATGTTTTGGGGTGGTGGGTTGATTTTCTTAGCTCTTCAAAGTATACAGAAATGACCACTTCTGTTCCTATAGCAGTCACAGAATGCAAACCTTTACGGAATCTTTACCAAATATGGTGAAGTTTGTAGAGGTATGAAGTTATGCCATCTTCTTTCTTAAAAGGAAAGTGTTCTATCATCTGCTTATGCTGTCCTAGCAATGTTTACAATGACCGCTGTAAATTGGAAGGAGGTGAGGAGGTTGGATGACGAATTGTTTCAAAATTAATTTAGAAAAATTGGCTGACATTAGCACAAAGATACTTTCTGGCAATTCTTTTCAGCTAAGTAGCTTTATTGAAGTCTGCATCTGCATATTTCGTTGATGCTTCTAAACCTCCTCAAGTTTCCTATAGAAATTCTTAATTCAAGTGATTCAGAGCTCAGTTGTAACAATCTGGGTCAAATAACATGGGCCAAGATATTATAAAAGTGGATGTGAACAAGTCAGAAAATTTATGGCAGGTGGCAAGTACATGCAAAATGTGCACTCGGCCAGCAAAGCTCTGTGAGTGTGGAAATTTCATGTAAAGTTCCCTTGGTAAGTCTGTGCAAGCTTATGTTCACTGACTGCAGTATCCTAATTTCTAGGAGTCCTTCCATTTGTTTTTTTTTTTTGCTCAGAGCTCCACGGACAATCAGCTGAGCATCTGCAGCTGTACAGAATTCACTGGCTCGTGTATTAGGCAGTTTTCCTCTCCGTGAGAATGAACTGCTGCATGCCCCGAAATGGTCACACTGGCTTTCAAATTGCTTCTGAGATGGAGGACTTTGTCCAGACTTCTGACAGGCTTGCGACCTCAGGGCTTGCCTACACAGTAAAATGACAGCAACGTGTATAGGCAAACCTAGGGCTAGCTTTAATTAGCATCAGTAACGACAGCAGTAAAGACACAGTAGGACAAGTTCAGCAGGTGCTGAGTGATGGGGCAGCCTGCTGTGATAGCAGGTATGTATTTTGATTGAAAACGAATCCTAGAAACTCATGTTGGCCCATTTTATTGCTCGTGTTATGGTGCTGGGGAGACTGCAAGCTGTCTTTGGTTGGCTGGCCCAAGCCATGGTTGCATCTTTCTGCTATGCATGGGAACTGTTGTGTTTCTGTAACACCTGCGTATAAAGAAGGTTCTTCAGATGACGTTCCTGTAGGTGAAGGGAGGAACGTAATCCGGCAGGGCATTTCTTGGGTGTGGACTTTCTCTTTGATCCTATTCCATGACAGCTCATGTATAAGCGTTAGGGTATGTGACAAGGTATGTATCAGGGTTTGGAAGAAGGCAAAGTTGGAACTAAGGTGCTATTTAGCAATGTGACAATTTGTAGTGCTTTTGGTGTACATCAACCCCCTGGCTCTGGGACCTCTGCAGATACATCAGACATCCGAGATCTGGGAAAGCTGCTTTTTCTGCTGCCTCAAGGGACCTTGTGCACGTGAATGAGACTCTTCTGTACGTTGCTCTGTTGTGCGAGTGACACCCATTTTTTACGATGCTGTAGTTTAAACAAGAGACAGGCAGCGGCTTCGCTGCTGAGGCAGGAGTGCAGAAACCCTGAGATACGCACCCTCTCCTCATGTTCTTCTCGCTGGTGCCCATAGCCAGAGCAGGGCTGTGCAGTCCCTCGCCTGAGCACAACTAGAGAAGATGAAGAAAGGGGGCACGTGCACAGTGCCAGCAGTCATCACCCAGCCATCACCGTTCTCCGCTACAGACCGCAGGGAGAAGGATGCAATCTGTGCTTTGTTTCAGATGTGGGGGCCCTTCCTCCTCTGAAGGACCCAATTCCTGCCTTTTATCCCCCCAAACTTCTCCCAATTCAGCTGTGAGTCACTTCCCTTCCTCCAGTGACAGTCTTTCCAGCCCAGCCATCTATTATTTTGGAAAAGCGGTGAGAACTGCCCCTTACATACCTGAGCAAGAAACAGAAGGGACGGAGCAATCTGTCCCTCTGGAGAGCAGGAAAAGCAGTTCTCGTGGTCCTTCCAAGTTTCTAAATGGGAAAATATCCCATGCTGGGCAGGCAGTAACATCCAGGCTTATCCCAGAAGACCATTTTTGCTTTTAAACCTGCATTTTGGTTCCCTGGTTTGTGTTATTCTCACTTCTAGGGTAAAATGCCGTTTTGCTGTTGTCATATGCGATGCGTTTGGACACAACTGTTCTGTGCCTGTGTTTCATTGCAGCTTCTACCTGCGTGGAATTAAACCCTTGCGCAAGGAAAAAAATGGTCATAGCTGTTCAGCTATTTTGATTTCTGCTTTTTAAACCCAATCTAATTGACACTTAATAAATTGGCATGGGAAGAATAGAAGGATCCTAGGGAAAAAATGATTGCAAGCTGTGTGTCATGGCTACAAATGGTCTCTGTTTGGGGTGGGAAGCGGTTTTTAATTACCTTCTACAAAGACCGTAGAGAGACGGCTGGAACAATTGTTCAAATGAAGTTATTTCCATGAGCTCACAGGCAATGAGCCTTACTTACCCAACTGCATAAAACAAAGAAAACTCAGGCAATTAATTTAACGAGAGCGCTTGGGACATGATATCATTCTGAATGGACAAGCCTGAGAAAACAGCTATTTTGAATTGCAGCGGGATAAGCATACAAAACAGTATCCCTGTGCAACAAAATCCCTCTTAGCTGGGTGCCAAAAATTGGTCTGTTTGAGCCATGGTTTGCCCAAACCTGGACTTTTGGGATAAGCAAATTCCTTTTTAAATACTCACAGTAGAGGCAAGTAAAGCCTGTGTGTGACTTGAATTGCTGGAATCAACGCTCCCAGCAGGAACCCGAAGTACAAGAGATTTCTGTGCCAGTTGTTTGCTGAAGTTGTTAGGGGGGGGGCGCTTGCGAGCGAGAAGTCACCGTTTTGTACATTCAACTTAAATATGATCTCAGAACAAGTCATTACTTAATGTAGTTCCACTACAGTGGCTGCCATGAAATAGGTACTTTTTTTTTTCTCCTTTTTGGCATAAAAAGAGAACATTAAACAATTTTATTTCTCATAATACAAAAAGGCTTATCTTGGGCAATAACAGTTGGTAGAACGGCTTCTCTTCCACAGGTGGTCAGGGGGCTCTCACAGCCGGCATCAGGAAGATGTGCCATCAGGGGCAGTATCTCAAGTGTCTTGTTTTGAGGAATGCTGTTCAGGTTTTGCTTACAGTGAGGGAGGTCTTTGGTTTACTTTTCTCCAACGTTCCTCTTCCTTCAAACAGGCTTCTGGATTTTTAAAGCATTTCTTGTTTTCCTCCTCCTGTTTCTTGTGTTTTCAGCTGTTTGAGGCCTGTAGCTCACTTTTTTGATAGCTTTATATAAAAATGACAGGTGGTGGGGGTTTTCTTGCTTTCCTTAAAAAAAGGAAAGAGCAAGCCAATGAAC
Organism: Balearica regulorum gibbericeps; assembly: GCF_011004875.1. Classification (NCBI taxonomy): domain Eukaryota; kingdom Metazoa; phylum Chordata; class Aves; order Gruiformes; family Gruidae; genus Balearica; species Balearica regulorum. Next base: position 28,152,954 of record NC_046186.1, read on the forward strand.
CAACCATGTAGAACAGTTCTGGAAGGCAAATCCTCATACTAACAGCTACCTTCTTGAATGAGGTTAATATAGATACTGAAAACCTCGTTATTCCTCCCTTAGCTTCCGGTTTAGCAAGAGCCAGGGTTAGTGCTGCTTTGGTCACAAAGGAAACTGGGGCCGGGGCTGCTCAGGGTCCCTCTGTGCCCCACAAAGCTCTCGGGGAGAAGCAGAGGTGCTGCGTGGCTGCCCTGCGTCGGGGTGCATGGCGGCCAGGTACCGCTTTCGGTGACCTGTGTGGGTGACACCGAGGTGTGGGTACCACCAGCAAACGCTTGTCCCTCAGCGAGTTTAATCTCCACGTGTCGCTGGTGCATCCAGCCTGCCATGACCAATGTTTCTGCTGCGCAGGTGGAGCGCACGGAAGGGCTGCCATGAGGGGAGCGCTGCCTTGCCCCGCTGAGCCGCCCCGCAGCCGGCCGGGGGCAGCAGCGCGGCCCCCCGGAGCGACCGGCCAGGCCGCGCCAGGCTACGCCAGGCGACCCGGCGCGCTGCGTGAGGCGGCGCCCGCGGGGCCGCGGCCCGGCGCGGAGGCGGGGTGGCCGCGGGGGCAGGCGGCGGGGCGGGCTCCTTCTTTGGCCATGAGCGAGGCGCCGGCATTCGGCCGCCGCCGCCGCCTGCGGGACGCGGGGAGGGAGCGGCCGCAGCGAGGATCCGCCGCCGGCAGCGGGCGGGTGCTATGGCCCAGGCCAAGATCAGCGCCAAGGCCAGCGAGGGGGCGCAGCAGCAGCAGCAGCAGTCCGGCGGGCAGCTCCGAGGTCGCTTCTACCGTTCCACCTCCATGGCGGACCGCTCCAGCCGCCTGCTCGAGAACCTGGACCAGCTGGAGCTCAGGTGGGGCCCCGGAGGGCGGTGGCACCGCGCTCCGCTGCGGCCGGGCAGAGCCGGGCCGGGCCGGGCCGGGGCCGGGCGGGCAGAGGGGAGGGGGTCGGAGGAGCCGCCTCGCACCGAGCCGATGGCTCCTGACAGCGGCCCGACGGCGGGCGCAGGGCCTTCCCCCGGCGGGAGGCGGGGGGAGCGGCGCGGCGCTGCGGTGAGGCTTCCTGAGGTGACCCAGGGAAAAAGGCTCCCCCTTCGTCGGGGGCAGGGGGGACATGTCTGTAAGTAGCAGATGCTGCGCTAAGGTGAGATAGCGTGGTCTGGAAATACGTGAAAATAGGAATATGTGTGTGACTGTATGAAAAACAGACGTTTTTCAGAGAAAGAGCAAGAGGCTTTTTCGGATTTGTTACCCATTTCGCTTTGGGGAGTCTTTAGCAAACGGGATGGGGGTGCCGGGGCAGCAGTGACGGGACGTGTCCCAGCCCCGTGGTGGATCGTGTCCGTCGTCCTGCTCTGCAGAGAGCCCCGGAGCCCCGTCCCGCGTCCCTCGGGAGCTGTTCCGTAAGATGCAGGAAAGCCGAGGATGAACGTGGTGTCGTTCGGGCTCTTGAAGGCTCTTGCAAAGCCTTTAAGCCGCAGAGCTGAATGCCAGTGTGTGAGGCTTCGTGCCTCCAAACCTGCCTTTGCACTTACTGGTTCAGCTACAGATGTTCTCGTTACCTCTGCTTCTGTCGACCTCCTCATTGATGTGTAATAAATCATGTAACTATAATGTGAATAGCATTGCATTCTGCAGTTTAGGTGTATTTTTCTGAAGTAATTGTGAATACAATACATATTTCATCGTTGCACCGAGACGTGTCCTGTCTCCTCCTGCTACTTTATGTGCCCCAAAAATTCCCATTTGATTTTTTTCCCAGTTCGGCTGCATTTCCTTGCCTTTAATCATCCTTCTCGTCCTCTCAGCTCTGCCTAATTACAGTGTCCTTTCTGAGGTGGATGGATGTGCGGGGTGCTGTGGGTGTACCCCTGATTCACCTCCTGCTGGTACTGTTTCAACACACCCTTTCCTTCATTACAGTTGCATATTGATCAGAGGCTTTCACAGAACCACCCAGAATGTTTCTAGGACTTTCCTGTAATTAAAAGAACTCTGTGGGATACAGGAGTTGGTGTTTTCCCCTTTCTGCCTGCGTTACTTTGCATTATTCAGGAGTGGACTCTGTGTGCTATTATATTAGCCTTTCACTTAGCTTGATTAAATCTCCTTGAAGTCCTTTGCAGACTTCTCTGAATTTGACTAAACAAAATCACTGTCTGCAAACAAGTCTCGCTGCTCACATCCAGGTCTAGCGCATGAATATATATGCTCTCAAAATGAGCATCAGAATATGCAAAAATCTGTTTTAAATTTGCCAAGTGACTCTGAAACAAAGCAGACAGTTTGGTTAACCAGAAATTAAACCCCAAATTAAACTTCCCAGTTTACTGTGGGTCTTTCAAACAGACATAGTTCTAAATGTGGAACAGTTAGGAAAAAAAAAAGAGTCAAACTGCTTGGATTAAAGTCACTCAAGTCTTATTTTTTTGCCATGCACAACTAATCAACATGCCACATTTCGAAGTTATTTGAATGACAGGAAGAAGAGCTTCCACGCTTCTTCCTTCTCCAGCCAGTTTAGTTCAGCTATTGACCCTTGAGATGCTGCTTGTAAATACGAGTAAAAATTTGTCAGAGTGAACTACAGCCTTTCATTAAACCCCTCAACAATCCTCAGTTCTCAAGTTGCTTAAGGTTGGCCCAGACCCTGCGGCAACCCTCGTCCCTTCGGAAACACTCTGGTTTGAGCAGCCTTCCCTTCCCTCCACCGCGGGAGCTGCGGGGTATTTATGTACCTCCCTGCTAGGTGTCTGCAGAGGGACTTTCTTCTGTAGGGAAAGTGAGCGGGAAAGGGGGATTCATGTGGCTGCCAGGGAGCGAGCCCCCGGCAGGGCGGCAAGGGGGGCGGCTGGCACGCTTGTGCCTTGGAAGGGCTTGGACCTTCGTGCTGCCCTGGCTGCTCGCAAATGCCGAGACATCTCGGGAGCAGCTGGAAGTGGGACCGGAGTCTCTGTTTATGAGTCACCATGTCCCGGTGGTTGCGAACACACAGTCCTAGGTGTAATGGTACATGAGATACGTCAGACTCCTGTTTAATGTTTGTACTTTTCCTCCTGTTCTCCTTTGGAACAACCAGTTTCCCCCACCATCCATTTGTATGTTCATGGGACCGCTCACCTGCAAACAGAAACTCAGTTTAAGCAGCTGAGGTGGTGCTGGGCCAAAATCGCCTGCTTTGTCTCGGACCAGTGTGCTCAGCTCCGTTTCACGAAAAGAAGCTGTACCATCTTCAGATCTTTCTTACTTCCTTTGAAAACTTATCTGCACCTCCGGCGCGCAAGCTTAATAGCGAGCTATTTAAGTCAGTCATTAGTTTAAAGGACGGAGTTATTGCAGCTGTCGTAAGAAAGCGGGTATCGAGTTTCTCATCTGGAAACAAAAGCGCAGGCTGGTCCACCTGTTCCGCGGGGGAATGCTCTGCTCATGTAAATGGTATGTAGGAAAGAAAGGCACTGCGCGGCTCATCGCTCTCCAACTGGGGAAAATCAGAAGTAAGGAATGTTTTGGGGGTTTTTTTAGTCTTAGGTAATAGATGGAATATTTAGTTGACGTTCAAAGCAACAAATACACTCCAAGGAAAAATATGATGGGATGTTTTCATTTGGTAGAAAAAGACCATACTGCTGCATCAAGAGAACTGATGTTTGGGCATAAATACAAATATTTTGTGTTCTCTTTTCTTTCCCTCCCTTCTTTGGTTGTTTTTTTGAGACTTGGACTGTGTTTCCACCCTTTTCCATGGCAGTCACCTCTGCTAGAAGTTTATCTCTTCCAATCTTTTTCTTTTTTTTTGTCCCCCACCCCAAAAAAGTAAAGATTTGCACAAACCTATGAAGTCAGAGCACACTTTAGGAAAGAAGTTATGAGAGCCGACCGTGAGGTGTGGACCTGACGCTCTTGCAGCGAGTAAGGAGGGAGAGGTGTGCAGCTGTGCAGTCCCTGCCGGGGCCGGGGTCTCTCCCACGCTGTGGCCTGCCTGAGCCGGCAGCCAGAGGCCTCAGGCGGAGAAATAGGGTGAGGCCATGGTGGATATCTCACCTTGATAAAGCCCCCCAGCATCTTCTCTGGAGCACTAACTCTTTTCCTGAGGCTAGTGTGAGTGGTTTCCTTGGGTTTTGTGGGTTTTTTGGTTGTTGGGGTTTTTTTCCCCCTAGACCACTTTCTGAAATGATCCTGTCCTGTTGTTTCGACCTCCGTTCCCTCTGCTGCCTTGCCTCACCTTTCTCCGGCCGTTTTCCCCATCTTCTGTCGGAGCGTGTAACTCCCGCATGCGGCTCGCTGGCTGCTGCGATGCTGCCCTTGCTGCCAGTACGGTGTGTTATCACGCTGTGCCTCCACCCTGCCCACGAGAGGTCTCTGAAACCCGAGGAGTTTATTTTTTAGGGTTATTTAGCCCTGTCACGCTGCTAATAATTGGTCAAGATGGAAATTTTTAGAAGGGATAGCAGAGGGGTGCGGGAGTCGTGACGTGCTGCGTCCCCTGCCCCTTTTCCCTGGAGCAGGAGCCAGTGTGGGTCCTTCACATGCCGTTACACCATGCCAGGGTAGGCACTCATTGTGGCTGCCCTTTATGGAAGCAAATACACTGAAATGAAAATCCCAGCGGATTTTAGTTGCGTTGCAGTTGAAACAAGTGGATAAATTAATTCCCAAGAAGCAATTATTGCAAATAAAATAGTTCTCGAGATTTGGCTATATGACTTCTTTAAAATAATGCCAATCAAAGCTCTAGTTGGTAAATTATGGGGGTTTTTTTTCAGTATACAATCATTAATTCTGATAATTTGGCTTTTTGGTCCTATCACACATACCAGCAATGCTTTGGGAAGCAGTGCTGGTTTAGGCACTCTCCTTTGAATTACACCAATTCAGGGTGCATCTCTGCAATGCAGTTTTTCCACATTCTTCATCGGACCCAGCAAAGCCTGTGGAAATCACGGATCAATCCATCCTTTAGTTTTAAGTCAGTACAATGATACACTAAATCTGATTTAAAAATACTATTATAGTTGAAATTCTGCACTTCCAAATTTTAATTTTAAGCTTTCCAGGGACCACAATGCATTTTTAAAATGGTGAAAATACTAGTTTTTTTTAAAAGGCATGGTGAGGCATTTATGAAAATATTGCTAGACTTCCTAAATTATAAAGTGCAGACATCTGAAGTATGAAATGACTCCACCTGCCTCATTGCTCTTACTAACCAGTCCAAAATAATAATTAAAAGTATTTGCTCTTGGCAAGAATTTGCATTGCATTAACTTTTCCCACCCCTCCTCAGAATGAACATTAAAGGCAAGGCCTGAAGCTTGTGCTTTCACTGACTAAATCAGGCTAAATATTTTGTAAAACAGAACCATTTCATGAGCAGGCTGCATGTGAAGTGACTACTTATAACCTCAAATGGTCTCATTCTACCTTTTTTCCCCCTCTTTTCTCTCCCTGCCGTTTTTCTGAAGTTACCTGCCCTCAGCCAGCCTTTGAGGAAGGAGCGGCAGCTCCATACCTATCTCATCAGATAAGTCTTTATCTATAGAAGCAGCGATGATGAGCCACCACCATCTTGGGGCTGCATCCAGTAATGCTGAAGAGCGCAGAGCATCTAAGAGGCTTAACGATGTTTTGGTTTGTTTCCCCTTTTCTGGCCAGTTTTAATAAACATTTCAGGATAGATGGATTCCCATGCTGCTTAGAGCAGTTAGACCTCCCGAGCTGTGCGTTGAAAGCATTTGAAACTGTCAGCCCCATTCACGTGATGATACTCTGTTTTTCTCTGGGGTCTGGGAATGCAGCATTGATGGTTTTTGGCATGACTCTTGCAGCTTGGCAGGTCCTGTGCGAGCCCCTACCCTCCCGCCTCCAGGTCAAAGCCAAGGGAGGGGAATGTTTCCCTCTTCTCCCCAGTCTCCAAAGCAGACAGGTCCCCAATGTGCTTTTTCCAGATGGCTGGATGCAAAAACCCTCTCCCTCAAACCATGGTGGGGAGTAAAACGTGAATTAAGGAACTAGACTCAAATTTTTAGCATGGCATTTTCATGTTGCCCATCGCCAGGTTGGTCATGGATACAATGGGTATCCTGGGGTGCATTAAGAAGAGGGTGGCCAGCAGGTTGAGGGAGGTTCTCCTCCCCCTCTACTCTGCCCTGGTGAGGCCACATCTGGAGTACTGTGTCCAGTTCTGGGCTCCCCGGTTCAAGAAAGACAAGGAACTACTGGAGAGAGTCCAGTGAAGGGCTACAAGGATGATTAGGGGACCAGAGCATCTCTCGTATGAGGAAAGGCTGAGAGAGCTGAGTCTGTTTAGCCTGGGGAAGACTAAAAGGAGATCTGATCAATGCTTAAAAATATCTAAAGGGCAGGTGTCAAGAGGATGGGGCCAGACTCTTCTCAGTGGTGCCCAGCGACAGGACAAGGGGCAACGGGCACAAACTGGAACACAGGCAGTTCCATCTCAACGTGAGAAAAGACTTCTTCACTTTGAGGGTGACGGAGCACTGGAACAGGCTGCCCAGAGAGGCAGTGGAGTCTCCTTCTCTGGAGAGATTCAAAACCTGCCTGGATGTCATCCTGTGCAACCTGCTGTAGGTGATCCTGCTTTAGCAGGGGAGTTGGGACTAGATGGTCTCCAGAGGTCCCTTCCAACCCCTACCAATCTGTGAATCTGTCTGTACCTTATGGCACGAGGATGGGGGCAGACTATAGCCACGCAACCACACAGCTTACCAAGACCAAAGAGTTACCAGGGAGAGCCGTTTCTGATCTGCTTTCCCCTCGCCCTCACTGCATCACGTGTGAGCTTCAGCACAGTGAACAAGACTGGAGTAGGGGTCCTGTTTCAGGAGGAACTGGGTATCATGCTTCCCTGCAAGCCCAGAAACAGGAGCTGCTCCTACAGAAGCTTCCTCCCCGTGTGAATCACAGCGAGCATCGCTCCATGGAAAACACCAGTAATCGTGGGGATAGGTGGTCCAGCATCTTCTCCCAGTGACCAGAGCACACTGCTTAGGGGGAAGCCCTTGTCACGTTAATAAAAGTGTGTGAGCTTTGTCCCTCTTGCCCATTTTTCTCTCCCTGGGGTCGTTTGGCTACAAGGCGGCATTTGAGTTTTCCGGAGCGTTTGTTGCTTTGTAGGTGGGTCACAGGGGTTCTGCGCTGCTGGTGGGGGGCAGTGGGGGGGCTAGGCCCCCTTGCTGCCTCCATCCTCGCAGCTGCAGCTTTTGCCCTCAAGTGCCCTGATGGGGGCTCAGTTCCTTTTTCTAGTTAAGCAGTTGATGATAATTGCCAGTTAGCTACAGCACTTCTGCTACAGGGCTGTAGTACTGTCCAGCTCTGGATGTCCAGACTAACCGCGGAGTAGGATAGAATGGCACTGTCAGTAAAATAAAAGATTTAAATCTGATTGAATTACTGTTGTTTTGGGTTTTATCTCCCCCCCATTTGTGTGGTTTTTAAAATTATACTGAACCTGGGAAAAAAAAAAAAGTTAAGACATGGGAGAGGGTCATGAAATCAGAGAGTCTGGCTTATGGATAATTAAGAACTGCCTGTACTACTTAAGCTGAAGTTTAAAAAAACCCAGTTCTCAGCAGCTATATAGGTGAACAGCCATTTTATTAAACATTTTGTTTGGTTCAGGGTAGAGGCTTTCCGTGACGCAGCATCTGCTATGGAACAGGAGAAAGAAACCCTGCTCGAAATGATCCACAACATACAGAACAGCCAGGACATGAGGCACATCAGCGAAGGTGAGAGGCTGCTTTGCCGTACCCTGCCACCTGACCTACAGCCCAAACAGCCCACGCCTGAGGGAGCAGCACCGTTTGTTTGCTCCTTGCTGGTACAGGCAGGGGTGTTGGAGCCAGCTGCAGTTATTGAAGGGCCACGCGCTACCCCGGGGTCCCCTTTGGCTTCACTCTGCACATTCACATACTGTTCAGCTGGGTGGCCTGCCATCGATGTCGCAACTGAGATGTGAAAGCCCAGACCCAATTCACTGATTTATTTTCGAAGTTGGGGTTAATAAAGCTCAGCTGAGGGAGAGAAGTTGATGATTATGATGATGATTAAATGCAGTTGAAAAAAACCACCATTTTAATGGTTTTGACTACTGGACAGCTGTGACTGCTACAGTGTGCAGCCTGCAAGAATGATTGTTGTGGTTGTGTGATATATGGCTTTAAATATATTCCCTAAATCTGTATGATTTATATTTGGTGCTTTAAAAGTTGCTGGTTTATTGGCTCTTCAAGAGCCTCCATGTCAAATATGTTGTGTCCGTATTTTAGGAAAAAAAGTTTTCAGAAAATAGAAACCCCTTTTTTCCATGGCCCCTAATTGCATTGATGATAGTCAGAAATCAGTTTTCTCTTCACGGTCTTCCGGAGTACTGGTAAATCTTTCCCTCACAGTGGCACAAGAGGTCCTTAATGTGCCAGTTCTGTAAATGAATAATGTTTCCTGATAATATTGTATGCTTCGGTTTAATGTGACACAGCAAGGACTGTGTCAGGAGCGGAAAAGCATTGCTTACGTTTTTAGCAGAGCTTAATGCCTCACTTCAAGTCAGAAGATCTGCTTCTGTGAAACAAGAACTTAAATGCAAAAAACTCATTTCTGGCCCCTGGAAATCTGCTTGATTGCCACTTACTTAAAAAGCCAATCTATCTTGTTTATTGCAAAGTTGTAGCAGTTTGATTGTCTTGATGATGTTATTTGCACAGGAAAGTATTCACCTGTTACCTAGAATACTTTCTTGGTTTTTGGTTTAGGTGAGAGAGAAGAACTTAATTTGACTGCTAATCGTCTGATGGGCCGAACCCTCACTGTGGAGGTTTCTGTAGAAACCATCCGAAACGCCCAGCAGCAGGAATCCCTACTGCATGCCACAAAGATGATTGATGAAATTGTCAATAAACTTCTAGATGATTTGGAAGACTCCAAAATCCGCTTAATGTCACTTTATGGTGCGTGCACATCTGACGTGCCAGCAGGACCCATCGATCAGAAATTTCAGTCTGTGGTAATTGGATGTGCCATTGAGGATCAGAAGAAAATCAAAAGGCGGCTAGAGACTCTGCTCAGAAACTTAGAAAATTCTGAAAAGTCAATCACATTGTTGGAGCACCAGAAATCATCCGTTCGACAGTCTTGCAACAGCAAACAGGATTAAACTATCCTCCTGGCTACTTCTGGCAAAGGGCAGGAAGAGCAAATCTCCGTAAAAAGCACACAGAAGCTAAGAAAAAAAAATTGTCTGTACAAGCACGCGCGTATATACGCATGCACACGCACCAAAGTACCTTTGTTTTTTTGGGAGGTGCGAGCATTTAGTGGGTTTTGGTAGCATTGGCATTTTCTTTTGGTAATAAAGAATGCTATCAGGTGTTCTTCTGTAGAGTCGATACCGCTCTATTGCAAATTGTAATTGTGCTTCTGCTGAACTGTCAGAAACAATCAAAATCCAGCCTTTCCTCCATTCTCCTGGTTTGTTTTTTTTAAAACTAAAGTTGTTCTGTCATATAGTGAGATTTCAGCTTTTTTCTGCTGTATAGATGGTGTATGAACCAGACTTTTGGGGACAAAAGACAAATCATTGCAATAAATTGAAAACATTAATAAACTCTATATTGTATTTTCATAAACAAAACACTGTCTTACTCATTACCATTTATCATTTTAATAATTGGGACCTATTCATAAGTAATTCATAAGTAGATTGCAATAATTTCAAGCGCCAGCCAGCCCACCACTGAGGCAGTGAAAGGTGCCCCCTCCATCCAAAGGGCATGACCATGGCTAGAAATGAACCTCATGGTACCCCCTTCCACGCCTGCCACTGAACCATCCTGCCTCCCACCATCCAGCGGGAGCTGGAAGTTGCTGTGAGGTTTTTTTTAAAGGTAATATAAAGGGGAATGGTATTTTTCAGCTGCTATGCTGCAAATTGGTTTTGTGTTATCATCTGTGACTCAAAAGAGCAAAATGATTCAATTCTCAACTAGAAGATACCATTGTTTCTTGTGTAGGACAATACTACACTTCTTTTTAAATTTAACCTTACTCTTTGGAGGAAGGGTTTTATTGTTTTGGGGTTTGGTTTTTTTCCCTTCCAACCCCCACACCCACCCACCCAAAATTTCAGCTCATCATTGCCACACTGATTCACCAGCTGTGGGTCAAAAGTTGCAGATGTTAGGGTGAGCCTGGAGTTTCGCACCCCCTCCATTGCCTGTCGTCCTGCACCAAAGGGCAGCAGCCTCCTCAGAGGAGCTGGGCGCTCTGCGGTTCAGCCTGGCTCTTGGGCCTCTGGGCTACTGCTCAGAGACCTGAGCTTGGCTCAGATGAAAGCTCAGCATTTTGGTCGCAGAAACAGCACTTCAGGTGGGGGCTTCCAACCCAAATTTTCAGCTTTGAGGTTGTGAAAAGAATCTGGTGAAATTAATTCTATAATTCCACTCTAAAAATATAAAAAGAACCAGTTTATTTTCCTATGGCTTAGATCCTGGTGAACTTTAGCAAACAAAACTTCCACCTATTTTAACAGCATTAAACCCCTTGACAATAATATATTGCACAGGTTGTTCTCAGATACCATGCTGTGAAATAAAGTTGATCATAGCTTATGGATGCCTAGACTATTCCTTCAATATTTATGGGTTTAAGGCCATTATAAGGTTATCCAGGCCAAGAGTGCCAAGGGTTTTTTTGTTTTCTTTTTTAGATCCTCTTCATTGCACCAATAGCTAAAAGTATTTTTATTTTTTATAAAACTTGTACAAGTGTGTGTGTTCTCAAGGACAAAATGACATGATCACAACCAGCATATCTACAGATTAGTTAATAGCGTAGATTTGACTTAGTTTGACCTAAGTTACTAGTTTTATTAAAATTCTTTCTTGTTCACCTTCCACTTTCCTAAATCCTATCTCCTCTGACTCCTGTGATTTACAATTGCATACTGACAGGTTCCATCCATTAAAGAGCCTGTAGATTTGAACAACTGAATTTTAAAACCAGCGGTAACTGTCCTTAACATTTCTTTCACACAGTCATACCTGTAAGGCACAGCAGAGATCTTTTTTACTGTCGTTTCATATGGGCTGTCAGTACATACAACCCCCACCTCGATCACGTGTCAAAGCTTCAGTTTTCTCAAGGTTTTCAACTCAACTGTAGTTAAGCACTTCACTGACCTAAAAATACCTGACCATAAAAACGTGAGTTTTCTCACATTTCAGGATTTTTTCTTGCCTAAACCATTACTAATTAATCCTTATTGGATTAAGCCAACAAATTGGTTTTCTGTGTACAAGACTGCATGCAAGAGGAAGCAGGAGCACCTTACTTCACAGATTCCTCAAATACCTGGGTACAGGCAGACCCAGATGCTGCAAGTTCTGTTTTACTTTAAAAAAGTAGTAAAATAAGTGACTATCTACCTGTTTCTTCTCAGAAAATGCATCAGGCCTCTTTGATATATTAATCATATTTTAATACCACTCCCAATGTCTACAACCATTCACTTAAACCTTGTCACTGCATTAGCAAGACCAATCACAACAAATAAAATGACGAGAAAGAGCAGAACAGAATCTGCGTTTTGTATTTAAACTGTGCGCTGGAGAAATGAAAGGCAAGAGCTCAGAAACAGCATTTATATGAGACTGGGCTGCCCACACTTGGTCCTTTGAGAGTATCTACATGTACTGCCTTGGATCCCCACGCACGGACTACAATCAGGCACACACGGTTCTTGAGCAGATTCAGGTTGCACAGCTACAGGGTTACGGCACTTTTTTGCAGTTTAATACACTGACACTATAACCATGGAAGTAGTGACCTGTATTGGATCAAACAGCGATCAAATCAACATGCTTAAGTTGCATGATACAACTCATGTCACGTACAAGAGAACAGAGTTAACTGGTAGGGATTTTACAGGAACAGCATACACAGAATATTCAGTTTTAAACATTTATTTTCCCACTTGAGGATTTACTGTAAGTTATGTTGAGTCTTTTATCTAAAAATATATTACATTTACTTGAGATCACGATGGTAATAAAGAGTTATGTACATTATCTGTATTAACCATTCAGATTCATGTGAACTTGCAAGTCATTTATTAGTAACGATGCATCTTTATCCTAGCAACGAGAGTGGGATTTCTCCTGATCCAGATTAGTTTTTACTTTTTTTGATGAACTTGAGTCAGTTCTGCTAAACCACATTTATCTCAGTAAGCGAAAAAAGAATACTCACTCCACAAATTATGTATCAGTATTACCCTACTACTAGAAACCTGAGAATGAGTCTAGTTCAGTACTAGGACTCACCTGGCTTTGAGATGACTCATACAGAACACTTCTTCCACACATACTGTTTGAAAGTTTCTCTTATTCTATTATAGCACCTTTCATCTTAAATCTAAAAATTGCTGCATTTTTTCTTCTATAGTTTTATTTTCTGTTTGGATACCATATTTAACAAAGTATTCTCTTCTGTCAATACTACTTGAGCATTAAAAAGAAGATGTGCACAGTTGCTGCTTCCTACAAGATGGTACGGTAGTTTCGATGAAATCAAGCTGCTTGGACCACACTTGTTCTCTAGCTTACATCCAGTTACAGTTCAGGTTCTGCAACTTCAGCCAAAGGTTTGTGATTACATTTAGAAAAGCAGTAGGGGCTTAGGCACCATCACTGGAATCCCAAAAGCACATCTCTTAGTTTACTGTATGACTCAACTCCCACAAGAGGGTTCCGCAGTGCAAATAATTAATTCTGTTATTAACTGGTAGCTATCAACTTGAATAGATTCATTAACAGGTTCAAAGTGCATGTACACTGAGTATTATGCATGTGCCTCTGCATAACCTCCAGGCAGTACGACGTGCTCACCTGCTCAATTCCCTTTAGTGTAATGTACATCTACAGAAGTGATGCAAAGGAAAACTATGTGTCAGGTATGCTGTAGCCCAATATTGGGGGGGGGGAAGAAAGAGCATTTTTACTGGAGCATAAAAAAATGAAACAGAAAATGAGACTGACAGTATAGTAATTCAGGCATTCTGACTAAAAAAGGTAAGTGTTCTCTTAAGAAACACTGAAAATAAGAAAGCTCCGAAATTGTCTTAATCAGAATATTTAATTTTTTAAAAAATTATCCACATACACACAAGCACAAAAATCTTAGTGTGATCGGTCTTACAACTTTGAGATTTGTCATTTCCAGTTGGAAACACATCTCTAGCGTTACTGCTTTGCATCGAATGATGCCCCACTTACTGGGAGAACACCCATTCACTGAATGGACACAACACGGGAGCGGGAGGTGCTTTAGCGTCATACTCTTTAGTGAATGCTTATTTCACTAAGGCATTAATGATTACTGAAGTTTTCTACTAGTGGTAGCGTTATCAGTTGAAAGCACAGAATTCTGGCAAGATTCAGATAATACATCCAATGAGCTATTCAAGAGATATTAACAGATAGGAGTGCAATTAGCTTAGTCTCACAGAAGAAAACTTCATGTTTTGTGGTGTGAACATCTGTTGCTCCTAATCCAGGATGCTGATCTGCCCCAGGTGTAACAGAACTACATCCTCTCCCACCATGCAATCACACAGATGCACAGAGAAGGGCATTTTTATTACCAGCCCGGCACCTGTAGGTTTTGGAAAGTAAAACATACGATATTTTAATGAGAACACTTTGAGCGGAGAGTGGGGCGATGTTTATAATAAAAATGATTCACACGGGACAATGCAAGTGCTGCACATTTAGGCACCTCTCTTCATCCAAAAGGCAAAAGTTACTCCCACTGAATAGTGATGTGAATACTTAAGGATTCCTACAATGTGCAAGTCATCTGGTTTACATCTACACGCTAACCCCAGCGGGATAAAAATTAAATTTTCAAGCAGCGTACATGCAGAGCACTCTCCAGAAAAATGCTAATTTGGACAGTCTCCATCTCAGTCGTATTGGAGAACGAGCACTGCAAAGTCACAACAAAGAAGAGCCACTTTAGATTTAAGACGGGCATGAAATTAAAACTCACTGTAAATATATATTCCTACGTTAAAGTGTATGTGTACTAAATTTCAACATATCCTAAATTTAGCAAGTCTGTCAAGTTTCCACCTATGAAAATTTCTACTGAGTTTTCAGTCCTTAAAAGAGTGGTTTGTAATGACAGACTTTTAAATACAAATGGCTTAAGTAATAGCACAATGTCTACAGTATAACATGCAATAGTACAAATGGTCATTAAACGTAATAAAACTTATTTTTCAGTACTCTGTACAAAGTCAAACAAGGCAAAAAAGATGTTCCAGACACTTTGTGGTTTTCTTTTTCAAGAAAAATGAATAAAAAAATGTGAAACTGGCAGACAGACAACAAAATGTAAAGTTTCCATATTAAATACAATCGTCAAAATTCTTCACGCATACGCGCTATCCTACATCCTGAAGTTGTAGGTGGCCCCATGATGTACAATCATAAGTCTTATCCTAAGTACCTTACTTCTTAAATTGCTAAGACAGGACTCGACGCCATTTGTACATACATAAAGTGATTAAATGCACTTGTTAAAAAATAAAGGCCTTTATCCAAGAAAAAAGTCAGGAAACGTTATGGGAAGAATGCACAGTTTTGCTGCAATAGCAAAGGGGGTCGAGCACCTTCTTGCCAGCAACAGGAGATGCTCTAACAACTTGTCAAAGAAACAACGGTACTCGTAAAAAGTCTAATATAGTAAACATAAAATACAGAGTTCAGAGATCTTTAGTGTTTGTGCATAACTTGCCACCCACTTCTCTCCCTGCAGACAGTGGGAAAAAGAATACATTTCAGTTTTCATACTCATTGACTTAGAAACAAAGTAAGTCAAGCTTCCTACATGAATTCACACAGTGAAAAGTCCTTCCCCCAAAAATATACAGGATCACTCAACTCATTTTCATTCTCATAAACCATTTAAAAAACTATTAAAACTCTGAATTCATTCAAGCAGCATATTTTGCATTTGTCACCGGCAGGTTTGTTGTAGAAATCCTAGAAAGTTAAAATTATATCATACCATACAAAAACATGTAAACAAAATGGATATTTTTTAAAAAGGCATGCATGCTCTTGAAGAGGATTAAAAAGTGTTCATTTTTGGTAAATAAAAGGTATCTTCCTTAGCATTTTTAAAAGCACCTTAGTGATTTAGGACCCTAACCCCAAATAACTGTAATTTAGATTTGGGCTCCTGAACATCTAAATCAATTCTGTAAAATTACTTTAGCACTTTGAAAAATTTTTGCCATGTCTCTGATCTTGCAGAATTAGATTTTCTGTAACCAGCAGCTAACTCTGAATCTGAGAGAACATTCAAGAATGTCTTGTTAATGTTATTCAGTCATCAGCTGCAATTTTTTGGATCCTCCATAACTTAGTTTACGGTATCTATGAAAATTTTTTTCAAAGATGATCAATATTTTGTGACACCACTTTACAAACTTGTTCATAGACAACACAGGATACAACAATCAAATTTGAACAGGAATATGATTATATTATATCTTCCTTCTGAATAGCTATTAGTATCAAAGACTGTGTTATTTGTTCAACTTGTTAAGACTGACAAAAACAAACTTACAAAAACATCTGTAGCGCAGCATTAGGTAAAAAGAAGGAGCATTTTTGGCACCATACATTTTTAAAATCTAAGCTTTTAGGCCCAAAGTCTAGCAAGTTAAATGTACACAGCAGCAGCTGGAAAAGCCTCATCTGAAATGCAACATTTTTAAAGGAATTTTTTTTTTGGAAGATGTCATTTTATGATCATTAGCTGATCTCCAAGTAATGTATACATTGGAATTTAGCCTAAATATTCATACCAAATGTTTGTATCTATACCTTAGCACTCATATATATAATACAAGTATATTGCACTGACAGAACTGCCAGAATCCATATTAATACAGTCAGGCATAACATGTAGTGTCTTCTTGTTGCTCTTCATTTATCTTAGTATCCTGACCAACAAATTCTAACATTTTCTTTGAAATTTAGTTGCAAGGTTGCTACTGTACCTTGGGCCAAGGTGTTACGGTCTGTACCTATATTTGTAAGTATTACCCCTATGTTAAACGTGCTTTGCGATTCAGCAATACCTAGTTGATAGCTCTGTAAATAATTCCTTGAAAAAGGAGAAGCTTGCCTAAATTTTACAAAGTGCATGGGGCAGCCACGGTTCTGTGTTTTGCCACCAGGTGTCTCATTCTACACACCAAACCCACAGCATCAGCAAGTTTATCAAGGATCCCATTGCCACAAGATTTGCTAAAGCACTGGTAAAAATACCTCTACAGCTGGCTTTATTCTGTACCTAATTGCACAACTTCATCCAATTCACCGGACTGGGTTTTCTTCCTCCCAAAGTGGTCTAAGGTATGCTGCAGTTGCTAAAAGGACTTCTGTTTTTCTTGGTCCTCTGTTTGTTTGGTCTAAGGTTGATGACATCTCCACCATTAAGAGTGCTAGAATTCTGGCTGGAGTGACTTCCACCAGCTGTATTAAAAACACCTACAGAATTTAAAGAGAAGAAAAGTATTTGCATTTCTTTACTTCCTTCAGCATAATACATTAACACGTAAGACGCAACACTTACTAAGGCATAGTAGTGCACCTCAAATGCATACTCTTAATCTTGAAAGGCTTTATCTACTTCTGGGTCAATTTTGCAGCTAAATTTGAAATAGAGCCAGCTGGAATTACTAGCCAGGCAGTATTTAAAGCTGGTATACATCTATGTAATTGAAGGGCAGCATATGCACTCATCTGCATATGCATATGCTACTAATTGCATGGTAACAAAGTTATGGTTAGTTGAGTAATATAATAAAAGAAAAAACACGACAATTTTGAAGTTAGAAACTTTGCTGAGATAAAGGTAAGGAAAAAGCCTGAATAAAAAGGGAGTGCTTTAAGGAAAATAAACGAACTGACTCAGAAATGCTTTAACGGAGGACTACAGAAGTTCAGTGTTCCCTTACAAAAGACATTTTACAAAGACGACCTGATTACACGCCAGATTCTTTCACCGCGAGTCTCCTGTAAATCCACACCAAGATGAGTAACACAAATACTAATTGCATTAAAAAACCCAAGAAGCATCCCTTCTCAAGTCCTTACACAATATTTAAATGAATTTACTAAAAGGGCACTTGCCAAACATTAGCTAGAAACTTTAGTACATCAGTTTGACAGTCTTTTCACTTTAGAGAGTCACAAAGTTATTTTATGGAAGGAAAGGCGGCAAAATCCTCAGACAGGAAGGTAATAATTAGACCCTGATTCAGCCTCTATTAA
Source organism: Balearica regulorum gibbericeps (assembly GCF_011004875.1). Taxonomy (NCBI): domain Eukaryota; kingdom Metazoa; phylum Chordata; class Aves; order Gruiformes; family Gruidae; genus Balearica; species Balearica regulorum. Next base: position 28,170,339 of record NC_046186.1, read on the forward strand.
CTCCATAACGACACGGATGAGACTATAAGCTTTGATGGCAGAAAATACTGTTTCTGGGGGTTTTTTTATTACAGTATACATACCAATCTTGTTACTGCTTGTATGTACTAGTTCTGGATCTTCAGCTGTTTGTTGCTTGAGCCTTTGAAGATATTTATCAGCCAAATACTTAAAAACTAGAATGTTGAAATGAAAAAAGGTACATCAGAGTATGCTTAAAAATAATCTGCACATCAATAATAATACCTTTGTATCAAACTTCTATGTGGTGACAAAAGTGCACTCGACACCACAGGTTTAGCACGATCTGGTAAGTGATTCTCTCTCGGCAGGCCTGCGTACCGGAGCAGAATCCAGATTAGTCCAGTGTCTACCCAGGTCTTACAGTTTCCAGTACTGGGGTCGTGCACAGCAGACAGAAACATCTCAATCGTCCTGTAATAAAGCTGGCACATACATATTGCCAAATGTTCCAATTAATGCAACTTGGAACTCTGTAAAGTTATGTAGAAAATTAATATACATATATTTTGCAAAAAGTCTTAAGAATAACAGCAGTCATGTAAAGTAAGGCTCTTAATAAAATTTAGCAGCAGCATTTTTCTAATTAACTCATGCTACCCTCATTTGTATTGGGATATCAAAATTCTACCGAGGATTCTGAAAAATCTACAGGAGAATTTTCAGAATCTGTATGTGTTATGATTATTTATATTTGTAATAAATAACTCATGGAAAGATGATACAGAAACATTTTCTCTTGCAGAATTTTTTTTCCAAAGTGAATGATGTTAACAGAGAAGAAACAATTTGTTTACTATTCACTTTGCCTGATTAAACAAAAAGTTATCAGAGACTGTAATTCATTATTATTGAAACCTACCCCGCAAAAGACAGTGACTGAATTTTATAACAGTACTCTTACGAAATTAAATATGTACATTAAAAAGCGCTACTTGGGAACCAATAAACCATCACCAGCAGACAAAAGACTGCAAGAGATCCAATCTTTTGATGTACTTTACTTGAATATAACTAAACTATGAAATAATTGTTTATATTGTTTATTAACTATTAATAATTACTAAATAACTCTCCAAAAATTTGTATATTGCAATAATTGAACTTCTACATATAATTTTTTTAAAAGCTCAGTGCTTACTGACAGCCATTAGGACTAAGCAGCCTTAACACACAGCACTTCTAAACATTGAAGGTATGCACGGTTTGTGTAAGAGAAAAGTAAGACATACACAGAGAAATGGGCCTAACACACTGATATCAAGTAATTCTAGTTATGTTTAAAGCGTGCTGCTAAGAAATATAAAAAGGATCGCCAAGAGCATGCAACAACATAGGAAGTAACAGATCAGCTCCAAACTAGAGAGCCGTACAGTGCTACACAGCAGCAGGCAGGACAGACACCTGCTCTAGCTCGTACCTTCGGTTACGTTTAGGTCTTCCTTCACAGACGCTCGGTAGAACCTTAATTTTAGCTTTTTTGCCAGTGCTTCTGCCTCTTCGCTGCACAATAGAAGATGACTTTGTAAGTACTAATTTCTATTATTTGTCAGCATTTATTCTTACAGACAAAGTGCTTCCTGGTAAGTTAAACATTGCAAGATGGGTTAAGAAAATCAGACATTCAAAAAAACCCCGGATCCTTAATTTCTTTACAGTATCTCCACTATGACAAGAAGGTATTTTACATGAAGTTTCTTTATGACCAAAAGTGATTGCTTTTCAATATTTATTGACTTCATTAACTAAAATTTCCCAGGGTCAAAGATAGGTGTCAGTGAAACCAAAAGGAAAGAGGCTGTAATTAACAACACTAGAATCAGAACAATTACCACTGCGAAGTTGAAACAAGAACAACAAAGTAAATCTTAAATATATTTTAATGAAGCAGTAGACTATGCAATCAGATGAGTGCAGAGATGAAATCAAGAATTACTTCTGTGAAATGAAAAAGAACTTGTGCTACATTTTAAGGAAAAGATGAAGAAAACTATGAAAATTTCCCCAAGGTAGATCACATCCCCAGAAAGATGAAGTTACTGAGGCAGACAGAGTATTCTGAGAACAAGATGAAGTTACTGAGACAGAGTATCCTGAGAACAAAACCTAAGTGACACACCATGAAAAAAGGAGGAGTTCAAATGCAATTTTGCTTTTCCTTTGAAAAATCCTCAGTATTCTTTGCAGAGGGACTAGAAGCTGATTTATGCCATCAATGATAGCAAACAGAGAAGAAAGCCAGTGCAGAAAACAACAAAAAGAAGAAATAATGTAAATCTCTCAGGGAGATGGTATAAATAAAGAAGTAGAGAATGATCAACTTCATCATGCAATATTTTCTACGTGATATGCTGTGGTAAAGTAAAGTTAGCATTTGTTAAGCTGATTTTATGGCAAGAATGAAATTGGTCACATATACAAAGGCAGAATGAACTGACAGTAAAATCTATAGAGAAAAAACACAGTGAAGAGCACCATGCACAGTTTGAGAATACTAACAGATAGAGTTATAATGTTTTGATAAAAATGAGCAATAAAAACAAATTAAAGTGAGGCAAAGAACATGAAGATACTTTTTCAAACAACCTGTTTAATACTACTTCATCATTTTAGCTAGCATTCACCAGCCAAACTAGACACTGTAACTTCACTGGTGCACAGCACAGTTTCACAGTAACTGTAAATTTTAACAGGAGAAAAAATTTACAGTTTTAGAATTTCTGATTTAAAAATAAAAAAAGAGAATCAATCATATCATGGCACAACCAAACTCTTCATGCTATTCCTCCATTTTTTGGCTGACTCTTCAGAAGGCAGCGTGAAGCAAAAACAAAGCTCCTAGCTTGGCAAGCACACCTGCCCAACTAACTACACTCATGCAGCAATACCTGTCACCTGTGCTTCTAGGGCACATTTTGATGCAGAGTATAGGTCTGACAAACTAAGTATCGTAAGTCTTCACCAGAAACTCCCATAGATTTTTTTTTTTCTGAACACATGTATACAGCGGGCATATATTGTTCATTAAAAACAGTAAGATAAAACTCCTACTTCTTTATACAAGAGTCATCAAGAAGATCAATCTTATTCTGGACAAGAACTGTGGGAATGTCTCCAACTTCAGTCACAACTTTTTCCTTCCAGGTAGGGATTGCTTTGAAAGACTCTCTGTCAGTTGTAGAAAACACAAGAACACAAGCCTGGGCTCCTAAAAATATACAAATCAATTACAAATAAATACAAATCAATCAACAAACATTAAAAAATAAGAATCAAATATCATATTTCAAATATGAGATTTTTCAAGGTCCTGCCATAAAAGTGCACTTATACCACCAGGCTGTGTCAAACCACTAGTCATAAATTCCCCAAATGAAAACAGATTACCGTATTATTTTGATCAACATACCCATTCTTCATGATGGCTATGGGTCTGTTACCTGTCAAGCTATTTCCAGCATGATGTATATATGCAGGAGAAAGGAATAGGAGAGGGCGTGGAAAGGACTAGAAAAAGGGAAAGGGAGGTTTGCTTATTGCTCACTGTTTTCCAGACTGCTTAATGGGGGCCAGAAGGCAAATATTTTTCTGTATGCAGTATCTGTAAACCACACTTGACGTTATTCTTTAATTTGGATTTTGAAAAGCAGAAAACTTTTTCAGAGAAAGCTGTGAATATTTCAAGTAAATTGCTTAGTAGCTTTTTGGAGAAAACAAGTGTGTTTCTAATTCGTATTCATTCTATCACAGCACTATGGTAAGTTATACAAAATGTTTTGTACCATTTTTGTTATTGTTTTGTAACAGCCTTAACAAACAATAGTTAAAACCACATAGATACTGAGAAGGTAATTCCATGGCTGAAATAATACTTAGTGGTGTTTTGACCGTCCAGTCCCTTTGTTATCCTCAAAAACTACTTTTCTTTGCACGTAAACACATGGAGAAACACTTTATTATTTATATGCCTTTTATATATGTGATATTTAGTAACAGACTGTAAAAGGAATAGATAGCTAACGTCTTTAAGACTCTAGTATTATCTTGTGGTGAGCATCCCAACTTAATTACATATAGCATGAAAAATTATTTCATCAGTATGAATTGTCTTTTGAGTTTCACCAAGTATCCTTCATTCCTGTATTCTGTTTGTCTTTGTATTTCTTAGACACAAAGCACTCGAGTTCTTTTATTAGGTTTCCTTTTATTTACCTTTTCAAAGCCAACTTTAGTCTACCTTTACGGAAGTTTTCCTATGCTCTTTAACATTCTTTCACATACCCTTAAGACCCTTCTGGCATGGTTTTACACAGAATAGTAACAACTGCCCTTGGAATTTCAAATCAAGCTCTACCAATAAAATAGTAGCTATGTAGTCTTCCATAACTTTCCCTATTACTTGTGGTTTAAAATTTTGTTTTCCCTAATGTCCAGACAATATTCTAATGTATGCAGTTACTCTGATGCAATTCCACTTAGAATCTTGTGAGATAGATGTAAAATTAATTAGTCTTCCCAAAGCAGGCTATTTTGCATTTGTCAATACTGAATTTAACCTATGGTCTTGCAGTCTAGCTTAATACAGCCTCTCAAGTTCTTTGCTCTACTGGAGATGAGAATATTTATTAAAAGACTCTCACCATCTGATAACATCATCTTGTTCAGTTTTAAGACTAAGAAATCCATTGCGAAGTTTCCACTCTAAGGCATTTTCACTTCATCTCTCTCCTTCCACTCATTCCTTCTGAATGCCAAATCACGGGGATAACTTGGTAATGGTAACTTTAGAGGGAAAAGTCCTAGCATGTGGTAGGTGAAAAGGGGGTGACTTACAACATCAGACCTTATCTAATTAAGATATAATACATGTAGAATGCAGTGGACAGAGACAGTAAAAATAACTCGGCTTGGTCATACTGGTCATTTTAAAAGACAATTATACAATAGGCTCTAATTAGGAATCAAAATGAAATATTCAAGATTCTGACATTTAAAGGTTCTCACCGGGAAGTTAACAAACAACAGTAAATGAAAGTGTCTTTCCTCATCAAGAGATATACCTGTGTATCAACAATGACAAATTCTATACATATATACTATATGTAATTGTGTATTTCCAAATGTCTGCTGAAGGTTTTGGTCACTGGATTGGAAAAAGTATCAGAATTTACTAATCCAGTAACTCTGCAAAATGCTTATTTAAGAAGAGAAGAACAAAAGAACAAAAGGAGTATTCTTCTCATACTCAATTCAAAACAGTATCGAATGTAATCCTTCTGAAAGTATACTTCAGTTTAGTGCAGAAGTTAGTATGGCCACAGAGTTCACCAGAAGATGCTGCACGACGGAGTTCTTACTACGTAAATTAGTTTCATCTTCCAAGAATATTGCTAAATACTCAATATTTAAATTGAGAACATAAACAAGTTTAAGAAATTATAATGTCCATGAAGGAGCTCTAAGGAGAAAAGAAAAAAGACAAAAACCAGGATTTACACATGTAAACACCTTTCTGTATGCAGTCACTGACCGTATTCAGGAGAGTCAGTGACATTATCTCATCCCCTCCAAACAGAGTCATACGCTACCTCTGTCATACCACAGATTGTGTACAACAACAGACACCAACAGCAAGGCACAGGATAGTGTCAGGCAGGAACATAACAGCTAAACCCGGGACGTTCTCTATGAATATTTTAAATCCAAGTTCTTTTGTACAAAGCTGTTTTATAAAGTTACTTTAAAGCACTAGAAAAGACATTGGATTTTTTTATGTGCAATTACTACTTTGATAACCCCTGTATCTTTATTTTAAAAAGGCTCCAACTGGCTGCAGAATCACAGATACAATATTCCTAGACTAATTCAGAAAAAACCTAAGAGAGTAGTGCTACCATCTGTATTTGACTGAAGTACAGCATAAGCTTGTCAGCTGAGTAGGTCTCAAAGATCTTCAGCAGACTATCTCATCCTCACAGACTCCGTAACCATATTTTCTCCTTTCATAATGGTACAAAGCCTATGTAATAGAAAATGTGTAAAGAGATTCCTTGCCAGGAGTGGACTCACACAGGGCTTTATACCTATTCATTTCACTCTTCTGTTCCTTGCCTCAGCTTTTTCAGGCGATGACAAACCCCACATGTTCGCTGTAAAATTGATGGTGGCTGCTTCAACCTTAAACTGAAATAAAATGCAAGGTCAAACGATATCATCCTCCAGAAGTTCTTGTTTACTGTTGATGGTCTAACCGTTGTGGATCCTGGCTGTCTTTAACAGGCTTAGCACGGTGTAAGGTCTCACTAACAGCATTCAAAAAGAGGGCTGCCTTGTTCCAAATTGGACCAGGACAGTCTTGCAGCCTCCCCTTTATCATCATTACTGCAGCTGAAAAGGGTGACAAGTGCAAGTTAGAGCAATGCTATGAAGCCTAACAAAATATGAAGCCTAACTATTCTGCAACAAAACGAGGAGTCTGAGAATTTGACTAATCAGCAACTGAATAACAGACTAATGAGCAAGGTGTCTGTTTTCCATCAAAAACAGACAAGATAGCAGTAGTAGTGGCTGAAAGAGGATGCAGGCATGAAATGGTGTTCAAATACCACCTGAGAAACATCTGTAACATGGACAGAACATGTGGTGCTGCTAATGACAGCCACTTGTGTATGTACCTAGCCAATCAGAAAATGTGTTATTTCCATCGGACAGAAACTGGTAAGAAGACACATGATACAATATTAAAAAAGAAATTATTAAATACATACAGAACTTCCTCCAACTCTTTGAATTTAGGCTGCCGGACTCCTTACATTGTGTGATCATGGGCATGCAGCTACACCAGCTGCACATATTCACCTGTACATAGAAAACCACATGACAAATCCACTGTCCACTCCAATTTTCTCTGCAAGGCTGAATGAATTCGGTCCCTGGACAAGAAGGGCTCAGAAACAGGCTCCAAAGCATTCATTATGTGACCATGGAAGAGCAGCTGATCCCTGAAGAACTGACAATACACAAGGTTCCAGAAGAGTGTGTAAGCCCTAGTGTAATGATAGTGGGACAGTGACCTGTGGGAGAGGCAGACCTAGAAGTAAGAGCCAACATCTATCTTACCTAACTTGGAGGCGTCCTCCCCTTATCACCAATAATTGGCAATGAAATCCTTGCTTTTCCAAAGTAAGCTTGACCTTTTGCTTCTATAATATTGTACTCGCAGACACGATGCTACACCAAAATTTCATTCCAGGCTCTTATACTTTCCCTTGTCCTTCATGAGTCAAAGTCTTGTGTAGAACAGGAGCTGTATTTAATAGCTTGAACTGTTAGTACATCCATCACAGAGTCATAGAATGGTTTGGGTTGGAAGGGACCTCAAAGATCATCTAGTTCCAACCCCCCTGCCATGGGCAGGGACACCCTACACTAGACCACGTTGCCCAAGGCCCCATCCAACCTGGCCTTGAACACTGCCAGGGAGGGGACATCCACAACCTCTCTGGGCAACCTGTTCCTGTGCCTCACCACCCTCACAGCAAAGAATTTCTTCCTAACCACTAATTTAAATCTACCTTCCTCCAGCTTAAGGCCATTACCCCTTGTCCTGTCACTACCTGCCCTTGTAAACAGTCCCTCTCCAGCTTTCCTGTAGGCCCCTTCAGGTACTGGAAGGCTGCTATAAGGTCTCCCCGGAGCCTTCTCTTCTCCAGGCTGAACAACCCCAACTCTCTCAGCCTGTCCTCATTGGAGAGGTGCTCCAGCCCTCTGATCTTCTTTGTGGCCCTCCTCTGGATTTGCTTCAACAGCTCCATGTCCTTCTTATGTTGGGGGCCCCAGAGCTTGATGCAATACTCCAGGTGGAGTCTCATGAGAGCAGAGTAGAGGGCGAGGAAAAAAATAGGAAAAGTAGTATCTTTCTCCAAAGAAACGGTAATCATCAATTATGAGCGAAAACCAGAAACATTAAAAAATCCCAACCCCCTATTAGTTGCCAAAACCAATCATGAAATATAAAAAGGTCAGAGGACTATACCACCCTGAAACGAAACAGCATGGCATAACTATTGTTTTATCTCTAAATGAGGTATTTTTTCTAAGATTTTGTACCATAGTAATAGATTTTTCCCAGCCATCAGGTAATTAGTTTGACAAGAACTGAATGATGGAATCTTTGCCAAGACATTTGTATCTCTCATGTTAAAAAACAAAAAGGAAAGATTTTCACAACCACTGTTAAATTATATGGAAAGAAAGCCTAAGTATGCAATTTGTAACTGGCTAAATAGATAACCTACCTTTATATGACTGAGTAATATAGTTTCTATTTTATGAAGTACATACACTTTCCTTCTTACTCCATTGTGTTAATATGTCCAAGGCAGTCTGTATTAGCAAGAGAACTGCTGTGCCTAGTAAACTACCTTTCTGGGATGACTGGTGGATTATTTTTTTTCCTTGGATTAATTTCTAAACGCCTCAGCCATAGTTTTTGGAACGTTGACAAATATATGTCTTACAGAAGTAAGAAGGCACTTTTAGAGGGAAAAAAATAATTTTGCATTTGATTGTCTGAATGGCGATTGCAGATATTTGTCTCATTTTGTTCTATGTTTTTTAAAGGGCACTATTGAGCATCCTGCATAAAGTGACACTTAATTAAGGCAAGGATCTTACACGAAGGGGAAAAACATTTAAGAACTGTAAAAGGTGAACTAAAAATGCTTTGCACACACACAAACTAACTACAATTCTTAATACAGAGATAGGAAAATATCTTAGAGATGCACAGACAAAAAAACCCCACAAAACAACCACCAAACAACAAACATAGCATTTTCACCTCTATAGTAGGCCTTAGTTATTGCATCAAATTCTTCTTGTCCCGCAGTGTCCCACAACATTAGCCTGACATCTTCATCATTAACTCTGAAATAAACGACATGGTTTTGTAATAAATACAACAAACAAGAGCAATTCAAAACAACAGACATGGAGATACTTCTATGTCTACAATATAAGAGTAATTCAGTTCAAATTTAACGTCATTTAAATACAATGTAACTTAATTTGATAATGGTTCACCTCTGTAACATGCTATGGCAGTAATCCCTCAATTACATTACAGGCTCTTTCCTGACAATCCATGTTACATTTTCCTCTCCTTTTCTTCTTCTTCCTCTACATTTCCCTCTATGAGGAAAAATAATATAGACTTCAGAACAAAACTGAAGTGCCTGAATAACGGTCCTTTTGTCTTTTTAATCAGCTTACAAAATTTATAGTATTTTCTTACTTGTCATTACCACAGTATTTTCCATTTTATCAAATCTAATTGGGTATTATCTGCTTATATTACATAAAGACACTAAATCTATAGTGTATTTAATTATTTTTTCCACAGTCATTTTAATCTATATTGGCTAATAAATTCTATTTATTCATAGAATAAATCATTCTATCGTAAGCACTTCCACTTCCTCCACAAGAAATTAAAAATAATAATAATAATAAAAATCAACAGGTGGTAGAATACAAAGGAAACTTGTCAGAAAGCTTAGTATGACAGAGGTTCCAAATTTTATTTTGCTTTTGATTTGTAATTCTAAACCTTGTATGGAAAATAAAGCGATATAATTTTAGCCCACTGTGTAAGACAGAAAACAACTCCCTTTATTGTGCTTTGGAGACAGCAGGCCTTGTTTCAAGCCTTTGTAAATCTCAGAATTACAACAGAACAAAGAAACAGAGGGAAAGGTAAAAATCAGTAGTATGGCATCTGTTTAATACATACTGGATTTGTCTTTCCAGGAAATCTACACCAATAGTTTTCTTGTAGTCTTTTGTAAAAATCCCCTTGCAATATCGCTGAATCATACTGGACTTTCCAACAGCTCCATTTCCTACTACCACCACCTTGATGGCCACCTCCATATCTTCTTCCAACATCTTTGCAGCCCAAGTGACTCTCTAGCTTATTCAGGAAACTATTGATTCTGTAAAAAAAAAGTAAACAGCTATGTTCATAAAAATGCTGTGAATAGAGAGCAAGAGGAAATACAATCACACATTAGGAGTCACAAAGATTGTAGTTTATTTTCAGCTCTACCAGACTGCTTAAGCAACCTTGGCCAAGTTATTTAGCCCATCTGTACTTTGATTTGCCATTTATTAATTGGAAATTAATAGAACTCTTCATAAAAAATATCCTTCCACTGTACAAATGTATTGTCATATGTTGATGATGTTCCTCATGTTTCACTGCTATCACATACAAGACACTCAACTGATCAACCTAGCACACGTAGCATAAGTCTGAAGTACAGCAACTTCTAACTCCAGCCACTGTGCTCTTAGACCTAGTTCAGATATCGTCACCCAACCCCAACACTGATGCTTTGAAGACATAAACCTGCATCATTCTGTGATTATATCCCTTACTCCAGTTCTTATGAACTTGTCTAAATGTGTCCTTCTGAGGAAGTCAATAAAAATCACGATCAAATAAATTTTGTGCACTCTTACTAATTTTTAGCACGTGAATCAAAACACTAAACGTATAATTACTGGGTAATTCTGAAGAAAACACATTTTCCAAAATTCTTTTTTTAAACAAGAAATTGAATAATCCGTCTTAAAAGATTTCAAAACGTTTTCACTTTTAGATAATTTAACTTATCAACACACAATACACAAGTTATTTACATTTAAAAAGTCTGTATTATAAGTATATTAGGTGTGACCACAATCTCACATCACATGGCCACTGCAAGGAAGCCACCTAATTTCTCTCTGATTTAATTTAGTCGGAGTACACCATCCAATTAACCAGAGACAAAGCCAAGTGGCTGAAGTACACGGACAAAGTTCACAGCGCAAGCGGTTATAACAGACACAGAACTCTTTATATAAACGAAAATTCCAGTGTGCAAAAAAGGAAAATAATTTACTGGGCTTACTGTAAAAATATTTCATTCAAGTTTTGGTGAGTTTCTTTAATGAGGAAGAAACAGAGGTGCGCGTAAAAGTTGTTTCCCCCACAACTTTTTGCTGTGCTGGGATATCGCCACAGTAGCGCTTCGCATCTGCAGAGCGGCAAATTTCCTCCCAAGAGGTAAGTGGTTACTCTCCTTCGAAAGGAGGGGAAAACACACCTATTTTAAAGACCTTGCCCATCACCACACACAGGCAGCCCGTGCTGGAAGAGCTGGGCTACCCGATACCCTCGCTCCGGCTCACCCAGGCAGATAATGTTTCTGGACTGCCTTTGGTTGCATTACACATTAGTATACGCGGATTTTTATCAGGTATTCGGCAAGCACCGCTAAAACTGCCGCTACGTCGGCCCCCAGGAATCCGGATGGCCATTTTAAGCGAGGACCTACGCTCGGCAGAGACAGCCCTTCGGTGGTCTCCGGGAAAGGAGCTGCCCGCGGCCACCGGCGCAGGGAACGCCGCCGCCGTGGCCGCGCTGAGGGCGGAGGCTCAGCCAGCCGCCTCGGCCCCCCTCCCGCGGCCCCTCCGGCGCTCGCCCCGCCGCCTCCCCGGCTCCCTTCCCCGCCAAGCCCGGCAGCACCCTCCCGCCTCGGAGCACCCCCAGCCACCGCTGGGGCCCCGATTCGCGCCCGCCCGCGGCCCCTCTCACCAACCCCCAGCAGGAGCGGGGCGGGCGGCGCTCCCTCAGAGGGCACGGCGGCGGCTCCACCTCAGCGACGGCGAGGGAGGGAGGGAAGCAGGGAAAGGGAGAAGGAAGGAAAGCGAGAGGAAACCGCTTGCTGGGGCCGACCCAACCCGGACGCACATCCCGGCTGCCCCGCCCGGAAACGCCGTCAGGACTGGGGGCGCCGCTCGGGGAGGTGCCCGCCTGCTGCCTCCGCCCCCGCGGCCCCCGGCTGGGGCGGCGTGGGGAGGCGGCCGGGGCAGTCGGTGGGTACGGGACGGGATGGGCAAGCGCGGGGCTGGCGGCTGGCCAGGAGCCCCTGCCGTGGGGTTTGGCTTCGGGGCCGTTGGCCGCCCGACTCGGGGGAGAAGCGAGGGAGAGATGCCGATGGGATCTGCCTCTGTGAGAGGTTTTCATCTGGGTGCCTGAGGAAAGACCCGGGCAAGGCTGATCTTCCCGGCTCCCAGGTACTCTCATCCCTCCTTCACTCCCACCCGTCCGCCTTTCTTCCTCATCTCATCTTCCATGGCAAACAAAACCGTGTTTGGCCATCCATTAGCTTTCCTCAGGCTGTTCCTGTTCCCTTTTTTTTTTTTTTAACCAAGGTGTGACCGTGTCCATTTTCAGTCCATCACCGTGGCACATAGTCATCCAGCTTCCACACTTTTTATAAAACGGAATATGATGGGGTTTAGCATAATAGATGTGATAGCCTTAAGATCTGAAGATGTTCCATTGTGGGTTATTTTTGAAAGTTAGACTGATAAAAGATGTCCCCTGCCTTAAAATCCCTTTCTCTCTTCCTGTTGCGAAGCCCATGTCGTTGGCTGGGGTGGCTGCTCTCAGTGCCCCCCAGCACTCCTGCTGCTCAAGTATGGCCAAGGAACACTTGGGTATTACAAGTTCAGGTTGCTGAAAACTGCCTTGCACTACTGAGGTCTTTTTATCCCTGTCCCATGCTTCCCAAGGCTATGTCTTCCTTCTAGAGCCAATTGGTGTTGCCTGTGCCTAAATAAATACCTTTTGGATTAGCGCATTTTTTAGCTACACCTCAAAAGAATAGTTAAATTTTATGCATGGTTTTTATTCTGAAATTTGTGCTTTCATTTTGTTAGTGCTGACCCTGGCTGCTAGTCTCAGAGTCTGTCTGATGCCAAAAGGCCTTGAATTAGAGAGCCCTCCTATTAGCTGTAACAAATTTTTGTTACCTGCCTAATACCAAAGTTATTACATCAGAAATGCACCTTATTGCACTTCCCAAGTTTCACCATGGGAGACGTGAGGTGCATGGCTGGGATTCATCTCACCTAATACCTATATTGTAAACATTTGTATGGTATGGTTCACCTGCAGATGGCTGTCAAGTAGCCCAGGTGAACTACTCAGTTCCCTCCCTTGACTGGAAAGGGAGCCTCTGGCCACAGGTGTGTAAGATTAGAAGAGGAGATATATCCTAAATGCCCTAATTTAGGCAGTAAGTTAATGACTGCTGTAAATAATTTTGGTTTCTAATTTCCTGTTCTTTAAAATCCATATATTGGGTAAAGCTTTTATGAAGTATAAGGCTAGAACATGTACTATGACCTGTCTGTCATATTGGTGATGTGCAGATATTTCATTGTGAAACTCCAATAATTCAGCAAGGCTAAACCATTCCAGCATGTCTTATGGGTATATTGAGAGCAATTCAGGAAACTTTTCATATCATGTCTCACAAAGGAAAGAGAAGAATGGAGGAACTGATGCATTCACAGATTTCAAGGCTTTAGCATATATGTGATTCAACGACTTGTGATATCAGCCAGCAGCGTGACTTGGTTGCAACTAAAGAACTGTATCTCTCTTCAGTTTGTCTAAATGAAAATTCTAGTCACTGGATCTTACTACATCTTTTCATGGTGACTGACTAGCACCTAATCTTTTGGATTTGCAGGTATCAGGACGCACTAATGAAATCAGCCATGAAACTTCTGTTTGACAAACAGGATATCCCAAGCCCCGTGAGACACCTATTGTAAGGCTAACTTTTCAGCATCCAGAGTACTTTCTGTGATACTCCTTTGAATGCTTCCCCATATTTTGATGTTGTAAGCAGATACACCAAATTAGGAAGCATATTATACCAAATTAGATGTGCAGAGGTAAGGCAACTTCTTACCTTCTACTTTGTATTCCCATTTACAGAAGCCCAAAGGATCATGCTAATCCCTTTTGCCATACCTTTTCTCCAAGGTCTCCTATTCCGACAGTTTTCTCTACAGTCTCCTGTGATTACTGCCTTCCAAGACATTTTTTTAATGTGAGCATATAGCCCATATTCTTTTTTTTTTTTTTCAGATGTATTATGGTGCAGTTAGCTACAATGAAATTATTTTGTTTGACTGCAAGGCAAATCAAATTGATCTATAACAGGAAAGTAGTGCCGTCCTTTATTAAAGTCATATGTTTGCTAACAGCAAGCTTTAAATGAATATCGTTGTCTAATTAATCAATAAAAATGTTAAATAATCCTTCACCAAGAGTCCTTGGGAGTCCCATTAGAGTCACTCTCGTTGCTGATATCTCCATAATCACAGCTACATTTTGAAATCTCTCAGTGAGCCAGTTCAATGCATCTGCTGCATGTCCTGTTTTTTTCCACACAATATATGCATTGCGGCCAATGTAATCCTGAAAAAAAAAAAAAAAGAGCAACTTCTTGATATAATTTGTTTTCTGTGAAAATATGCTGCATGCTGGACTTTTAGTCACTATATTTTTGTTAATGTGATGAAAATATCTCCATTTATATATGTTTATATTTTACTGTATTAAATCCTTTTGAAGCTGGATTTTAATGTAGTCGCTCATATAGAATATCTAGGAGCTGAACTGCATGCTAATAAGTCATTAAGAGTAAGATCATACAGCTGACGTAGAACCTACAGTGTCAGAGACACAAGTGAACTGTGATGCGCTCCTTTGAGTGGATGACTAAGATCCCCAGTTCCCACAAGCTCCTAAACTTGCTGTAGTGAGGTATGCAATGAGCTGCAGTGATTCCCTGTCCCAGGCTCTCTCTCCTCTGTACTCCACCTCTTGACAAAGAGATGAGGTTAGCACTTACCAAAAAAGATGCTTCTCCATAATTCAGCAACTCAGACTCATAGACACAAACCATCTGGACTTTTTGAAAGGTTTGAGTTGGAAGCCAAGGTTCACCTCTCAAATCTGCTGCCACTGATATTCTTCATTATTCTTTTCTCTCTCTCTCCCATTACTAAGAGCCTTGCAAATTTACAATTCTGACCTCCCATTTTCTTCCAACCTACTATTTCTTGTTATCACTTATTTTTGTAGATTTTATGTATTTTCCTCTCTATAGTATCAGAAGAACTAATTTTCCAAACTATGCCTGTAAAGAATCATCTGAGTAGCCTAAAATAAAAATGATCCCAAGCTTCTCATTAGATTACAAGCTTACACATCACACCCAGTATAGTGTCTTCTCATAGCAGTTTTATGTTTTCTTTCTTTCATTAAACAGAACATATGCTGAAAGTTGGAAAAAATACACAATCCAATCACAGCAATATCTAGGTATGAAAAAAAAACATCCACTTGAATGCCACAGTGTAAAAGTGTCAATAGCTATGACGTGTTTTTTCACATAAAGCCTATCTGTGAAATATAAAGTCCCATTTTTAATCAATATTTGCTTGCATTTTTGACACTAAAAATTTATTCTACAAATAATCCAGTTTTGCTTGGCATATAAATGGAAAAACAGGCAAAAAAAAGTTCTTAGAAGCTATACCATTTTTCATTGCCATTTATTTTTAATTTTCATACTTTTCATTTATGTATCATATTCAATTTTAATTTTTATATACTTCACAAACATCAAAATATGAATTTTGAGTATATTCTTTTTGTATTTTTTGAAACTGATGATCATATGATACAGCCTGACATTGTCATTTTGTAATCCCAGGGTTGGGGCTATGTCAACAAGGTCAGAGAAAGTAAGATGTGTTGCACTGAAGTATTTTTATGGCTATTTTTGTAATTCTGAGCATACTAATGTTTATGACTGCAGTTATTAATGCATTGTTATGTAAATCTTAAATATGCCCAAACCAAATGTGATCTATGAGTAGAAGTTAATGAGCCTTGAGATGTTAACAGTTCTGAAGATGTTTCTCATGCTGAAGGCAATAGTTTCCATGCTTAAGTGTAAATAAAATAAATAAACCAAGATAAGTTGCTGGCAGCAGTGCTTTCAGCTAATTTCAACCAACATATTCAGCGACGCTGTTGAATTATCAGGTACAAACAATATATCATACAATGACAAAGTAGAAATTCTAAATACAGTTATTTCTGTTAACTCTATAGAGATTGATAAAAATATCAGAATACTTGAACTGTGTGCTCTATGTTTTTTGAGTAATAAAAATGTAAAGAGAAGAGAAATGGAAATATTTGAGGACAACATCTGGACTGAAACACTAAATAGTAGATAATTCATTTGTAAGTATTGAAGAATCATGCATAGTTTTAGTATTTGCTATAGCTTACTTCATCTGGAAATTCATTTGCCCAAAGAAAATGCTGGAAGTGTTTAAAGTTGTTGCATTCAGAGTTTCTGATAAACTGATATTAGCTGAGTTGTTTGCAGTAATGGACTTGCTTCTCTTTTCCTGCTCTTTCTACTTTAAATACGTATCTGGTGAATGAAATATAATGGCTGCTTGAGAAAGAGAGATCTGCCACCAAATGAGAAGGAAATGAAGATATTAACCCAAATTGGGTAATCATTTGAAAGTATTTCCTGGTAGCACAGAAAATGCTTATTTAACAGTTGACAGACAACAAAGGTATGAAGACATAGATAGCAAAGGAGGGAGGAACTGAGTCAAAATTAGCAATAAAGACCATGAAGTTAAATATTTGCTATGGCATTAGCACCACATTCCCCTGCCAAAGCAGGTTCTGAATACTGCTTATCAATCTTTCATGTGATGGATCTCCAAATCAAAATTTTAATGACCAGGGGCCAAAATGAGGAGTGCTAGAAGTAGAAATTTATTTAGGGGATAAGAAAACAAACCAAACGTCCTTCTGATTAAAATTTGCCGCTGCAGGTAGCTGAAGAGAACTGTCTAAATGATGATCAGAAGGCTTAGCAGTCAGATTTTTTTTATTAGTAATTCATTCCTATATTTAAATTTGGCAGGATATGAAGTATTTTGGAGAACACAGTGCTTAACTAGAGTCAGGCAAACTATAGGCTTCTTTTTACTTTCTTTTCAGGGAATGTTGTTGATTGGAGCATTACATCTGAGTTTCCAGAATTTGGAGTGACAGAAATAAGTTTCAAGTTCACAGTGTTACATTTAGGCACCTGAGTTCATCTAAAACCATGTAACAGAGGCTATATGAGTTTTGGGTATGGTGAGGACTTACAGCTTGCCTGGAAATCAGTGGAGCTGAAGAATCTGAGTAACCTAGAAAACTATTACCTGTATATGCACATGCATGCACATATAGATGTACCTTACAGTACATGTGCATGTGTTGACTGAAATATCTTGTGCAAATGCACTTTTTTTGTTCTGTGTATTTTGTGAATAAACATTTTGACAGCATGTCTGGGAAGAATTAAGCAGACAGAATAGTAACAAGGTACAAGAAAGGTGACAATAATCCTGTGAAATTAAACACATTCCAATTAACTGGTTTCTTAAAACTGTGAAATGTCTAATACAAAAAAAAAATTGAAATATCAACAGCAATCATTACTGTGGGGAAATTAGCTTGCTATTCAACAGGGTAAAGTCAAAAGATCTAAGAAGATCAGAGGAAAGCAGATACTTCCATTGCTTTAGTCTTGAGGACTTGTTATGAAAACAGACACAATTAATTAAAAAAAAGCTACCCCAAGACCTGAGCTATGAAGAGTTTTTCTTGCTACCCACTGTCATTTGTAAGTGCTGTTCAGACTATGCAGAGCTGTATTTTAATCCTCATGTGAAATTAGAGGAAAATGTTCCTGTGAAGTGCAAAACCTTCCTAATGATAAACTGATGCCGTTCAGGGACTGGAATCACCAGAATGCAATAAGTTATAGTTAAGTGAGGTCACTCTCAGAGGCAATTACGGGTTTTACAATGACAGTAATTTGCTTCTTTTCTTCATAGATATATTGTCACTCATCAACATTTAGTTTCCTCCACATTTTTCAAGTTCTCTTTTGAGTCACTGAAGGCTTTACAGGGAATAGATGATTTGAGAAATACCTTGTGTGACCTTATCTATTTTGTGGCCCAATCTTGGCAGTCAGTGGGATGTACTTAAGAGTGTAATAGTATTTGAAACTTGCAGTGGCAGGAATTAGAGAAAAAAAATCATACACATGCAGATCCCTGTAGCTAGGCATGTAATGTATTTGCCTGCTTGCCAGAGTTTTATTACTTGAGAAATTTTTCAGGGACTGGAATAATTCATAGTTGTCACATTAGAGAAGTGGAAAAAATCAGCTTTGTGTACAACAAGTCATATGTGTGCAAACTATTTTTGAAGTAAGCTAATGTCTTATGTGAGACTGATGTAACCTTATTTTAAACCTGCTCTGTTAGATAGAAGGTGTTCATTTACTGTATTGAGTAGTCAGCATCTTTGTATCCTTATTTTTGGAAGCATTAATTCTCCACATTACAAATTTTGCATGCTGACGGGTGTCTTTGCAGACACTTGTTGCTAGAAAGCAGTTTAAATGTGAACTGCCACATTATGTGCTGTTATTCCAGTCCAGTCTGTGAAGTTTAGCCCATTTCAGACAAAAAATACCACAAACAAGCTAAATGTTTGAGATTATCATAAACCAATTTTCTTTCAGGACATATATTTCTGAAATCAAGACACTGATAATCACGGTCTGAATAAAGCTTTGAAATATTGCACTACTACAAAACAACACAAGTATTTGGGGAAAATGTTGCTATGATCTACCAGAGTCAGGAAGAGACTTGTATTTACCATATGTTACAAATTTGTCTATGTGATATCTCATCTGGCTACTGTGACATGCCATCTGTCTTGTACTCAAAATCTATGGAAAAGTAACTGCTGAACTCTGTAGCGAAGAGATTGTGGATAAATATTTTGAGGTTAGGGCAGATGTCTAGGTATTTTATATTATTAACTTTGTATATTTTTGTAGACATACAGTTATCTTTTAGCAGCACACAAACCAAAATGAAAGTGTAGAATTATTAAGATGTTACCCTTTTGATATTTGCAGCTAAAGGAGACCTGTAAGGTATTTGTGATGCCACTAGTAGATCAGATGGCAGACGGTATCTAATAAAGTATTCCATCTGCACTTACATTTTAAACTTCATAGCACTGTGAGATGAAGGTGTCCTAATATACAAGTTTATAGATGAAAATGTTTTACATATCAACTAGGATGTTTTTGGCAGAGATGAAAATGCTCTACTTAGGTTCTTACAGAAATACAGATTTGTTTTTCCCCATGGTTAAGTCAGCAGTCATGTAATGGTTTTGGTAATGATGTGGGACTTTAGAAAGTTGTTCCTGAAGTATGTCAGGACTGAGTTTAGATTGATTTTTAGATACTTTTGTACATACATTTACAAAATTTAACAGGATCTGTTTTAAAAAACCTGAACTCCAGTTATCGCCATTCACTTTACAGAAACACAAAGAAAACTGTAAAATATAAATGATGCCAAAAAGGACACTCTACAAGAGTGAGGCAGGATATTTTGCATTAGAGCAATCAGAAAACTGTCAGGCAGAATTGTCAAGAAAACTGGTGCAAGGATAACAGGTCAATTTGCTATGAAATCTGTATCATTTTACTTTAATTCACACTGACTTAAACTGAATAAATCTGCTGCAAATGAAATGAAACCTTGTATTTGATTAAGTGTACAGACAAATAAGTACCAAATGTTTTGACTTTAGTCAGTAAAAAACAATGTTAAAATAAACTTGGTATTTTTATATAATGCTTTAGTACCCTTCCTTTTTCCTTCCAGCTTCGCTTGTGGCTGACAGAATGACAGTCCTTTCTAGGCTCTGCCTTGGTGCTCTCTAATGAAGATCTAATTTTCTCTGAAGCTCCCTTAAACACTTATGGTTTGAACAGCGGAGCCTGAAGCTGAATTGTGTTAATTCCCATGAGGACAACAACTGTAAGTCACAATCAAACAGCTCTTCCCCCAGACTGTATGGCCTGGTGAAAGCACACCCTGTGCAGTGTTACTTCTGAGCGTCTAAGGCGGGGCGAGGATGAAATGGCCTCTCTGGATTATAGAATCATAGAATGGTTTGGATTGGAAGGGACCTCAAAGATCATCTAGTTCCAACCCCCCCTGCCATGGGCAGGGACACCCTCCACTAGACCACGTTGCCCAAAGCCCCATCCAACCTGGCCTTGAACACTGCCAGGGAGGGGACATCCACAACCTCTCTGGGCAACCTGTTCCAGTGCTTCACCACCCTCACAGTGAAGAATTTCTTCCTCATATCTAATCTGAATCTACCCTCCTTCAGCTTAAAGCCATTACCCCTTCTTCTGTCACTACTTGTCCTTGTAAACAGTCCCTCTCCAGATTTCCTGGCCCCCTTTAGGTACTGGGAGACTGCTGTAAAGTCTCCCTGGAGCCTTCTCTTCTCCAGGCTGAACAACCCCAACTCTCTCAACCTGTCCTCATAGGAGAGGTGTTCCAGCCCTCTGATCAGCTTCGTGGCCCTCCTCTGGACTCTCTCCAACAGCTCCATGTCTTTCTTGTACTGGGGACCCCAGAGCTGGACGCAGTACTCCAGGTGGGGTAATGTTCCCTTGTTGGAGCCACTGGAGCGGGGACTCGGAAGCCACAGAGGGAACTTGTGTGGTTCATACTCTGCCTGAAAGACTGAGGTGCAGATTTGTTTGGGGAGCAGAGCAGGGGGAGGAGAGCTAGAAAGCATATCTTGGCTGCATGTAATTTTATCAAAAGCTTTGGCAGATACTTGGGTATGTATTTACTAAGCCTCCAATTAATTAAGTGTTCTGGTTTTTGGCTAGGATAGAGTTAATTTTCACAAGAAGCTGGGAGAGAGGACAGCCAGGAATAGCTGACCCAAACTAGCCAAAAGGGTATTCCATACCATATGGTGTAATGATGCAGGGAGGAAGGCTTGTTGCTTGAGGACAGGCTGGGCATCGGGTCGGGTAAGCAAATTGCATTGTGTCTGACCTGCTTTGTATATTCTGTTATATTGTTGTTATTTTCCTCTTCCTTTGCTGTCCCAGTAAACTGTCCTTATCCCAACGCATGAGTTTTACCTTTTTTCTTCCAATTTTCCTCCCCATCCCACCGGGAGGGAGTGAGTGAGCGGCCATGTGGTGCTCAGCTGCTGGCTGGGGCCGAACCATGACATTAAGAATAACTTATTTGGGATTAAAAGATTGTAACAACTGACAAAATGCAAAAATATGCAAAGTCATTAAGTGTACTATTAAAATAACATAACTTGTTTTCTGAGATTTTATTTAGTGTTTTAATTAAGAATGGCAGAAATTCACTTATTCACTGTGAAGGAGATATTAATAGAAAATTAATAAATTACTAATAAATTCATATACAGTTCTGACAGTAGTTATGATTCTTTCTATGCCTACATAGTTATTTCTATTGTTCTTAACATGTTGTATCTTATACTTTAAATGCTATAGGCTTGTTTTAAATAACCGCTGAAAAGAGCAACAAATATGAGTTATTTGATAAAAAATGTTGATTCCTATGTCCCAGTAGCTGACCTGACTTCTGTGCCTTCTCCATAATGCTGGGGTTTTGTACATTTGCCATCAAGTGTAGATTTCTTAGGATTTTTTGTGTTTGTGATTATACAACATGATGAGCTTGGAGGGAAATTTATGTATATTGAAGTTGCTGTATATGTTTCATCAAAAATGAATTTTTGTAAGGAAATAATTTGCTGTGGGAATGCATTAATTGAGGTAAAATGTCATTTGGACAAACCACCTCTCTCCGCTCAAGTAACTTGAGTCATATTTTTACCAGTATGCTGGAAGGACATACTGGAGGGATAAAAGATTTGAGTCCAGTCAGAGGAATGTGAACTAGATTTCAGTTTTCCAAATTATAGCTCTAAGCAGTGGGCAAGTCAGCATACAGAACTGCCAAAATGCTGCCTCATGCTTTGTGTGAGGTTGGAAGCTCACCAGATGATGACTCCTAGGGCAAACAGTGCATATTGTTCTTTTCTCACTGTCCTTGGGGACATGATGGCAAGAGTGCTTTGTGATAGGAGAGCTTAACTCTTCATCCTTTTCACCCTTGTACTATGTAGATTTTTAGCACACTTTCTGTTTCTTTATCACCTGATTTGCATATGCCCTGTGACCATGTCAACATATTCTATGTAAGGAGCCATGACTGCCACAGCCCCTTGGCCTCTAATTTGCCCTAATTTGCTGATTTTTTTGAATCCTGACTAAATGAAGACACTTTAAAATGGGAATTAGTTTTGGGGTCTAAAGCCATTAAAATAGGCCCACACAGGAGAAAATCTCTCTCTGCCATTTGTTATTGCCTGGTTCAATCATCTCGCAGTGCCAGCCGCTGCAAATCCTGACTGGGGAGTGTTACTCTCTGCCTAACTCTTGTTCATTTCATATATGAAATGGCCCTGATCCTGACCTGGTGATGTGACTTTGGACCTGCCTGGTCACCAGGGACTTGCCTGGGCTGTGACTGACCCTGGTTACCATCACCAGACCTGTCTTGCTCTCCTGGCTCAGGCGTGGTTGGACTGTCCCCTTGCTGGTGTCCTGCCACCTTACTGTTACTGCAGCTCCTGACTGGCCTTCCCTGGGAAGCAGCCCACTCTTTGCTTCTCACAAACAATTTATGGAAGACTTTTTTTTTTTCATGTCAGAGTTTTATCCTTTTTTACCTGTATTATTTGTTGGGGTTTCTTTGCTGCACTGTTTTCGTGCATCTAGATATTATATTGAGCTAGGACTAAGAATATATATAGCTGATTTTAGGAAAATAATAAAAATAATTAATAAAATACAATTATATAGAAGATTTGTGGTCTATGGGTAAAGTCGGTCTTTTAGTGCTTTTGGAAATATTTGTCCAAGAAATCAGAAGTCACAGTGGAGGAGGAAAAACGCCTGAAATCCATGAGACCGTAAGTCATTCCTGAACATCAGCTCGAAGACTTACTTTTCCTGTTTTCTGTTTCACATTCATACATTGCTATTGTATGGCTGGTTACAGCTGAGACAGGGTTACAGGTCTTACCTCAGTATTCAGTTCAGATCATAGAATCCTAGGATGTCCTGAGTTGGAAGGGACCCATAAGGATCATTGAGTCCAACTCCTGGCTCCACACAGGACCAGCCAAATCAGAGCATATGACTGAGAGCGTTATCCAGACGCTTCTTAAACTCAGTCAAGCTCAGTGCTGTGACCACTTCCCTGGGGAGCCTGTTCTAGTGCCCGACCACCCTCCCAGTGAAGAACCTTTTCCTGATATCCAAGCTAAACCTCCCCCATCGCAGCTTCATTCTGTTCCCACAGGTTCTATCACTGGTCACCAGAGGGAGATGTTCATGTGCATTGCCAGATGACTACAAATCTCAGGAAAGCTCACAAGTTATTTTCCCAAAATGCCTTTTGGAGTCAGCTATATAAATTAACCTTTTGATGGAAAATATACATTGATAAAATTGATGTCAAGTAAAATGTGACTGAAAAGAGGAGGAAATTACCACATAGCTTGTCACTGCAAGGTGTGGTAGGTAACCTGGTAGAGTGCTGCATCTTGCCTTACACAGGTAGCTTGTCTATAGCTCCTGTCAACAGAGGGATTGACTTTCTCTGCCAGGGGCTCTGTTGAAATGAATACAGCTCACGCTTGACTTCCTGGTGGCATGGTGAGTCATTGAACTTCTGCCAAATGAGCAGGCCATAGCTTCAAAGGAAGCTGTAAGTAACTTGTATGTAGAAATCCGCCATTGACCAACATGTCAAAATAATTTGGGCTGAAAAAAAATCCCTCCACTGATATCTGTTGGATTAGGAAAAGATTGTATTTAGTCAAGCATAACTGTATGGTCATTTTGCTAGATTAGAGATGAGATTTCTTTATCTTGAAAATGTGAGGATTTGTACATGAGGGTATCACCAGATCCAAATTCCAAGTCCATCTCTTAGCAGTACTCTTCATTTGGGGTATGCTGCGCTTCCTAACTTCTCCTAAGTCCACAGGAACACTGCACCCAACTGATACTGCTTATCTCCACTATTAACAAATTCACCTTTGTAAATTCTGCTGTCAGAAAATTGAAATAGCCTGTTCTTCCAGTATTTGAGTATTTGGTATTTGAGACCCCACTATAAGGCTAAACCCCTTTCTTCTGACACTGCATCCATTACATGAGATGCCTGTCCCATATGGGCCCAGAGATGAAATAAAAGCCTTGTATTTTTTTCCCCTCTTTTCCATACACTCTTGCTCCCATATTGTACTGAGGGTTTTGGTTTTATTACTGGATTGCTTTTCAAGCTTTTCTCCCCCTAGAAAGGCTAATGAAACTCAGTAAGTGCCAATGTGGGTCTGGAAAGTCTGAACAGTTGGGATAACTAATCTACTTTCAGGTTTGTCTTTTAGAGCTTTGCTGCAGTACAGCCTTCAGTAATAAAAGACATATTAAGCTCCATAAAAAAAATCTTCTCAAAAAGCAGTAAAATGTTCTTCAGGAAAAGACTTTTAAATGGGCAACTCTAACAATGTTATACTGAATATCTCCAACTCCCCGGAAGGAAGAATAAAAGTAAAATGTACTAGCCAAATGGCAAGCATCAAGAGCCCAATATATCTCTTTCTCATTATATGAGGTTTTTAAAAGGTGACTGGGAGACTAGGGACCACATTTTTATTGTAGAGTTGCAGGAGAAAATTAAAAAAATGGCTCTATGAAATGTTCTCACTAGCTAAATTAAGAGACATATAATGAAGCACTTCATCCAGCTGGCTTTTATAGCCAATGGCAATAGTAAGTCTTTTAAAAAGATGATAAAAGAGAAAAAATGAAATATTGCATTTACATGTTGTGTGGGGAGAAGCTGTGGCATAAAGAGGATCAGTTATCTTGAAATTTCACGTGTAGAAAACAGAAAAGATTATTTTTGGTGGCTATTTTAGACTTAGAACTTTGCTATTTTATCTTGAAATCACAATATTTTTTGTGCTGCTTATTTTCATGTCTATTTACTGATACTTGATACCTTCAGGTAAATACCAATCTTCTTTAGTAGCCTCCTTGTGCTTCCAGAGTGCATATTCTTGCTCATCACTTAGACACCACACACTGAACATAGTAACAGTACTGACTGTCTTTTCACAATCATTATATGTAAAGAAGAATCTTTGACAACTGAAACAAAATATTTACATCACCTTAAAGACCAGTAAATGCATTAGAAATAGTTTAAGGAAGTTAGGGCAAGTTGTGGCATGCCTGTAAAGAAAGAAATCAGTGAGTTGTATTTATATGATAGATTAAAATGAAGGCATTATTCTGCAGGAGGTGGAATTAGGAAGGTGGTGTAAGTAAGCTTAACTTGGATGGGAAGATTCAAATCAGTTAGGAAAGTTTGGTTTTCAGTACCACAAGGCAGAAGTGAAAATATGGAATCTGAAAATGTCTTTTTTAACGTTGACTCTTGCTTCTGATAAGAGGTTAAAACAGAGCTTATGTATTTAGGTAAAGTAGATCCAGATTGTCAAATGTAATTATCAATTAGAAAAAGACCAAATTAAAAACAATACAAAAAGGTTACAGAAATGCAAAAAGGTATTACTAACACGCTAATAAAGTTATTTCATTGGCAAACCCCTTTTTGTTATGTTTCAGAGTGTCAGTGAATGAAGATTTTGTTACATTGTCTCTAATGTTTAAGTAAACTGAGGACTGGTAAAAATGAAGCATTTGTGAGACAGAGAGTCATTGCTTTACTTAAACATTATGACTATTGTAACAAAATCTTCAATCATTTACTTTAGGATTTTCTCTGGCATACTCTAGAGAAATAAAGACCATAATTTTGACAATCTGACAGGCTATGTTTTAGCGCCTGTTATACAGAAGCTTAAATTCTGTCAGGGAAAAAAAAAAAAAGCAACCTTTATTCAGTGGGCTGTTAAACACCGTTAACTCCTTGGGAGGTCAGTGGAAGCTGAGCAGGGACTCAGCCTCCAAGGAGCTCTCTGCTATCTGTGTTCTACAGCCCTTGGCCAAGATTCATCCCCTCCTGCCCGTAAACATGGGCACCTAAACTGGGAACTCTTTGTACAGGTGTCAGAAAAAGACAGACAAATAGAGAAAGAGCAATTCAAGTAATATTCAAAGTTGTTCTGTGCATCTGCTTACTCCCCCCATTGATTACAGAATCACAGAATGGCTGAGGTTGGAAGGGATCTCCAGAGGTCATCTGGTCCAACCCCTCTACTCAAGCAGGGTCATCTAAAGCCAGTTGCCCAGGACCATGTCCAGATGGGTTTTGAATATCTCAAAGAATGGAGACTCCACAACCCCTCTGGGCAACCTGTGCCAGTGCTCAGTCACTCTCACAGTGAAAAGGTGTTTCCTGATCTTCAGAGGGAATCTTCAGTGTTTCAGTTTGTGCCCATGGCCTCTGGTCCTGCCACCGTGCACCACTGAAGGAGCCTGGCTCTGTCCTCTGTGCACCCTCCCTTCAGGTATTTATATGCATTGGTGAGATCCCCCTTGAGCCTTCTCTTCTCCAGGCTGAACAGCCCCAGCTGCCTCAGACTTTCCTCACAGGGAGAGATGCTCCAGTCACTTAACCATCTTCGTGGCTGTCGTGGTTTTACCCCAGCCGGCAGCTGAGCACCACGCAGCCTCTCATTCACTCCCTCCCCATCGGGATGGGCCCTGGTCTCTCTCCAGTATGTCCATCTGTCTCTTGTACCAGGGAGCCCAGACAGGACACAGCACTCCAGGTGTGGCCCCACCAGTGCTGAGTAGAGGGGAAGGATCACCCCTGCTCTACCTCCTGGCAGCACTTCTCCTAATGCAGCCCTTTGTGGCACGGGCACACTGCTGGCTGATGATCAACTTTGTGTCCACCAGGACACCCAGGTCCTTTTCTGCAAAGCTGCTTTCCAGCTGGGTGGCCTCAGCATGTACTGGTTGGTGCCTGGGGTTGTTCTTCCCCAGGTGCAGGACTTTGCACTTTCCTTTTTTGAACTTGTTCAAAAGGTTCCTGTCAGCCCATTTCTTATTTAGAAGAAATTTATAAGAAACAGAGAAATAAGAAATAAATTTCTTCTAAATAAGAAATTAATTAGATAATGGAAGCTTATAGAGGAAGGATGCATTTGTTCTATTTCCCTTTCCCTTTCCTAGGGCAGAGCGCCTATGCCTAAGTCATTCATGATAGACATTTGTCTTGTTTAGTTTTAACAAGCTCCAGTAATGAAAACTGGGCAAGTCCCCCCAGACACTTCTTTAGTATGAGCTTTTTCCTTATGTCTACCCTGAAATTTTCCTTGCTGTGATCATTGCTTTTCCTCCATGATGGTTTTTGAAAATCATGAAGTTCCCACTCTTCCCTAACTGTCTTCTCTTTATTAAGCTAAACAACCCCACTATATTATATCCTTTTGATTTTAGATCTTTGACTTGTTGTTGGACTCTCCAGTTTTTTGTGCCCTTCTTGAAATATGATGACCAACTGCAAAACCATATTCATGGCCTCACTTGTGGACTTGTGGTCTGGACTTTTGATGATGGCTCCTACTGAAATTTAACCCCTCACCTCCCCCCCAAAAAAAAAAAAATGAAAAAAGATGAACTACCTTGAGCTGAACAGCCATGCAAAAGACTCATTGTGCTCATCAAATTCAGTGAAGGTTCATCCAATTTTCATCATAACAATGCAAAAGACAGAGACCTGGGCTTTTGTTTGTTTTGGAGCAGAAAATCTCAAGCTTGCTTCCTATATCTCTAAAATAATATGTATCAGCTAACTGTGATTTCAAGCTGTGTCTATGTTGTTTCTTTGCAGTCCATCTGCAGAGAACTTCATATATACACTGCATAAAAGCAAGGGTGGGCATCCAGTTTAAAATTATCATTTTGACTACCTCTGTACTCAGCAGAAAGAGGGAGGACTCCTGGAGGGTGATTCATAGTGGGATAAAGTAAGTATCAAAAATATGCTGGAGATCTTTTCCTCTCTCAGACCTCTCTCTCTCCAGTAATCACTGAGGCAGCCAAGTCAATTAGCTTAAATTAGACACCTAAGCTTTAGATGGCTGAATTAGGTGAGTGAAAGTAATTAGCAACAATATTCTATTTCAGAAATTCTCCTTACTACTGCAAAAAAATTACTACTGTAAAAGATGACCTCATGAAATATTATCCTGCTGAGTGCTTTGTCCAGTGTGAGTGAACAAAAATGCTTGTAAAAACAAAATAGGCGCAGTTGTGGGCTATCTACTCCATAAACTACACACACATTGCAACTAATGACCTGTGGTGAATCTGCTAAAAATGCCAAGGGTTGAATTACTGCAGTATGAGCAAATTGGGTGGTAGGAATTGGCTGGTTTTGCAGAGATTAAAAAAATAATATAAAACATCATGTTGAAAAAGATTTGCTTCAGTCAGGCTTCTGCAGCACAGACTCAGAAATATGCAATTTCTCTCAGTTTACACAATCATCACCGGTGGTTTATACAACACATCATGGATTTGATTGTTCAATAAATTACTGAGGTTAAGAGCAGATTTCAGAAATAAGGGTACATCAGTTGTTATGGTCCCTATTTTGAGTTGGTTTGTTTGGGTACGCGTAGCCATACCCTGTGATCCTTTACAAGCAGGATAGGCACAATATACGAGTACTAAGCAAGTGCTTATCGACTCACACAAAAAATAGCTTGTATTTAATGACCCCTTAGGTTAAGGATTAATACACTCACTGCTCCAGGCATGGCACGCAGGGTCTTTCCTGCCCAGCCAGGTATCAGTCATGATGGGGAGGGCAGGCTGGTCCCACACCTCCCCGCAACAGATGCATGGGGCTGCTGAGCTGCTACTTACCACCAGCTCCACCGACACTTGTGACACTGGTGACTTGTCCCAGCAGCTCCTGACTAGTCCATGGACCAACAAGCCTCCCTCTCTTTTTTAATGTAGGATTATACACCTTTCCATGCCGGTGTTTTCCCTCTTGAATTCTTGACCTGCTATCACACCAGTACCTGTCATTTTAATTTTTCTCATCTCTGTACAGACTCTCAGCTCATTTTCAGCAGTCTGAGCAGAGGTTGTGCAGCTGTGGTGTCAGAGCTGGCCCCTGGATCCTTGGTGCACAGACTGCTAAAGCCCTGGTGATGGGGGAAGCTTGCAGCAGGGTACAGAAAGAGAGACAGGGTTCAGTAAACAGGATACACATTATTAAGGTGATGGGAGAGAATGAATTTGGAAAGGGCATAAGATGCCATTCTTCAGGGCATGCACCAGCTAAACAGCAAAGTTAGGAAGAAACTGTCCTTATATATCCGTTCGTCCATGACTGATTACCTTGTGGATTCTGTGGAAATTTCCTTTGCAGCATCTGGTACCAATCACTGTCAGAAACAGATTGCATTAAGTAGATGCTTGGGCTGCTCCTGTATTTGCAGCTCCTGCCCTGTGCATAGATGCAAGTATATGTAGTGATAGGACAAGGGGTAATGGTCTTAAGCTGGAGGAGGGTAGATTTAGATTAGCTGTTAGGAAGAAATTCTTCACTGTGAGGGAGGTGAGACGCTGGAACAGGTTGCCCAGAGAGGTTGTGGAGGCCCCATCCCTGGCAGTGTTCAAGGCCAGGTTGGATGGGGCTTTGGGCAACCTGGTCTAGTGGAGGGTGTCCCTGCCCAGGGCAGGGGGGGTTGGAACTAGATGATCTTTGAGGTCCCTTCCAACCCAAACCATTCTATGATTCTATGATTCTATGATTCTATGTGTAAAAAGACCTACAACCAACCTATGTTCTGTATTGTCCTGATGTGAGTGAGTAGACAGGTGTAGAGAGTGATTGTAAAAGATGTATCAATGGCTACTGATGTTTTGCACCAAATAGTTCAACATTTCATTTATCAACATTACAGATGGAAACCAACCCACTTTTACTTCACTTGTAGAAGGATATCTATCTGTTCACATTTTTATATCACATTTTTATGTAACTGATGTCCTTGGTGATGGTTGCTATGAAAGAATTTTGGCATTTTACAATGTCCCACTTATGGGGCTAGTGCACAGTGGTCCTCTTGCTTTAGATTTATATTTTCTACTTTAGTAGCTTTAGATTTCTTTCAGTACTGAGGCTCTTTGCCTAGTGATGGGTTATCAGTCACCTTAGCACTGGTAGGAGTAAATTTTTATTATTTATTATGTTGCCTTTCTCTTTAGCACTTGTCTCTCTTGCATTTAAAAAATATATGAAACTGATTTCTGTCCTAAAGCATCACACAGCTCAAACTTTTTTGGCAAAAAAAATGTCAGGAGGACATGTTTTTGTCACTTACAAAAGGGATTCAATCATCACATGTTTTCCCTCATGTACAAATTTATAATAGTTAAAGCTCAATGCTACCTTCAAGGTAGAATAACTATGGTGATGCAAAAATGATGCCTGTGAGAAGCCCACTGACTGGATCGAGTTAACCCTGGCTCTCATCCAGGGAACTCCTTTGTTTCTCAGTAAGAAGGATTCAGAAGTACCATTTGATCCTCTTTATTTGCATGTGACTTTTGACTTTCCTTTTTGCTTCCCTACAAACAGGAGATACTATTTATTATTTTCGGATCGATATAACAGTAATGAAAGAAATAACTTCATGCAAATCAGGGTAGACTGTTGCTGTGAACCCTGGAAAATTCCAGGCTAGAACAAGTCTCACACAACATTGCTGAGTGTGATTAGGTGATGCTAAGGACTAAAAATCCTGTGGACTTTGCTATTTCCTTGAGCACTTCCTTCAGATCAGCAGCCTCTGCACTACTCTGAGGTAGCTAGGATGTCTGCATATCTTGGATGAAACTGCTAAGTAGATGTGGATAGGCATATCAAGGAAATTAAGAGGATAAGCTGTTTAAAAGCAAGGGCAAATGGGTATGATCTGGTAACTAGAACTGAAGATTGTTTGAAGGTGGTGTTTTGGGGCAAGGACTATGAGTACGCATGGAGGTTCAGGTTGCTAAGGCTCCTAATGTGAACTGAAAGTCCAAGGAGGGTTGGGGTTCAGTTGCAGAAGGAGCCCGAGACTTCAAGCTTACGTCACTGCTCCATCTTTTCTTCTTACAACTTCATGGCAGGGATCCAGCATGGGAAGCAAGGAGACAGAAAGTGTTTGCCTAGTCATAGCAGCTCCACATACCCTGAAAACCAGTAAGTATATGTAGGAGCTTAACATTTGAAGGAAATACTGAAGATACTGCTATCTGCCTCCCCGTGCTGTGCCTCTCACTCAGTTGCATGGGAACAACAGTTTGTGTGCTTACAATGGAAATTGGATGGTGAACTGAACTAGTGTTCAAAAAACACTTTTTTCTTAAAGTCAGATCAGTTTCCTGATCCACTTTGCGTCATCACACAGGGATAGAAGAAAATGCCTATGTTAGCATCACTGCTGAATTTGCCATAAAGTGAAACTATGGTGTGAGAAACAATGTGAGATATGAAATATTCTATAGAACTGAATTCTGGTAGTCATAATTCTTAAGGACCTTACAATAAAATACCTTCTTCTGTAAGACATACAAGAGAACTGAGAAAGCAATATTGTGACAAAAAGTCTTGTTTTTTCCTCATCAGAAACAATGTGCTGTTAAGTTTGCACGATGGCCACCATATGACCTACCGGCAATTGTCCCCATTCCATGTGACATACTGTGGTGAAGACAGGGACTTACTATTTGAGTAGCAAATGTTGTCTACACAGCTGATCTCTGCTGACTGCCTTTGCAGACTGTTGCTAATGCAATTGCAGAAGAATAATTCTATCTCTGCGTTGGCAGCTGCTGATGGTGGTGAATGATTCCTCCTAATAAGAGTAGATTCCAAATAATATAGATAGAAACCAAATAATATAGATAAACATCTCAAAGATGGTAAACATTAAACACATTGTCTGAAAATTGGCAACTAAGTAGATGAAAGAGACCCAGATAAATGAGTGTGTTCACCACAGACAAAAAAAGCAGAAAATATCTGTCACTTTTGATAGAGCCACTACTTAGCTTATCAGTGTCCAGGCTATGCTCAGCACATGTACTGTCTTCTTCTGGCAGCAAGGAAGAAGAGGACTTAGGAAACAAGAACAAGGAAGAAGATGAAGTGGTTGTGTGTGAAATGGAGCACAGGGTTGAAGACATGGTAGGGATGGTGATCCATAAAAAGCCAAGTTGTCTGTGTTCTCTGAATCATAGAACAAATGCTGTCCTTCTAATGCCATAGAGAGATCAGGAATTACACCAGGTCCCAGATGCTTCAGGGAGATCTTCTTTATTCAATGACGTATTCCCGCAGCCTGTGGGGGTCACTCTCCATTCCCAGCTGGAACGAAGCTACTGAGAAATCCAGCGCTCTACACCACAGCAGGGAGTGCTAGCTTTCTAGCTACACAGAGCTGGAATTAGTAGTTTTGAAACATCTGTGTGGAGTCATGGGTATGGAGAGGAATTGATAACATGGCTTGTTATCTTTTCCCTTCTGTTTTTAGTTATTTCAATTCTCAGGTGGATCTAAAATTCCAGAAATAGTGTTATTAATGCCTGTAAGAAATACAAGATACACTATCTAGTCAGGTTTGCTCTCTCGAACTTTTGGTTTACTTATCTACAATTATAATTGCAATGAAGAAGCCAAAAACTGAGATGAGAAACTGGGCAACCATGTCACACTTTAATGAGCTGAAACTGGTTTAGACACCCTATCACTGACAAAACTTCAGCCTAAATATGCGAGCGTTGCCTGAAAATGTTCTTCCAGCTGACTGCCAAAGGCTTTTTCTGTATTAAATGAGACTCCCATCGCTTGATTGATTTTTTCATAAATTTCAGTCCTGACTTTTTTGTGGCTCATGTAAGTACCGCTGTTATCATCCTAGCCTCTGTGTCTGTAGTCCAAAGTTGTCATAACTTGTCTGTACTATTTCTTTTGTTTTAAATGTCTGTTTTCATGAATCTCATATGTAAAAAAAGAAAATTCCTTCATTATGTTTCTAAACTTTCAGGAATTATTAAAATGCAAAGAAATGGAAAAATGTAAATTAGTCACAATTCATTTATTCTTTTTTTTTTCAGTCTGTAAATGCGTGCAGTAAGAAATAGCAATGCTTTGCCTCCCAGGGTCAGGATGTAGGTGTTTTTACAGTATTAGTCACAGAACTTATTGCATATCAAGCTATTATTGGGACATTTTGAGATGTTGATGCCACGACATCTTTCAGACATGCTGGTTTATACCTGTATAATGAATTGCTTCTCCAAGAGCATGGTTCCTACACTCCACTGCAATACAAACAAGAAGGAAGAAAGCTAATTTCCTATCATCTTTATACAAATATTCTCAACTAAAAATGTATCCAGCATACATAAAATCTATTCCTTTTTAAAAAATAACCCACAGTTTCAGATAGTTGAAGAAATCTGAGTAACTCGGCTCTAGTCAGGCTTGTGTAGCAAGCACAGCTGGACTCCAG
This sequence comes from Balearica regulorum gibbericeps, assembly GCF_011004875.1. Lineage (NCBI taxonomy): Eukaryota > Metazoa > Chordata > Aves > Gruiformes > Gruidae > Balearica > Balearica regulorum. The sequence continues at coordinate 28,203,832 of NC_046186.1, forward strand.
ACATTGACTCATTCTCCAATTACCACTACCCAGCTTTTTTTCCAAGCGGCTCTCTTCTGCCAATAAATCTTCCAGCTTCCCATGATGTACTGTCAGGCTGAGATCATGTCAATGTAGACATAAAAACTAAATCTATGTCCACACCCATAAGGAGGAAAATAAAGAAGAAATTTGGAACTAACCAGCAACCATAAAAGCAAAAACCCCCAAACAACTGGGAAACATACAGACAACTTTAGAACTTCCTTGTATAGATAACAGTGGAAATATTCTGCATCTGTGTTTACCAGGCCACCCTCTGTAAGTCTTCTGTATTTCTGTTGGAAGCAGGAGAGGAAAGTAATTTGTACTTAAGAAAGGCTACCCTTAGTTAAAAGCAACAACACAATAAAATTTGACTTTGTAAGATGTTACAGCCAAACTATAGGGAAAAACCCCTATGTTTTGGTAAATATGAGAAAATAAAAAGTGGTCTCCACCAGCCCCATTCTTGCTGTTATAAGTGAATAAATAATTATTGATCTAAAGGACCTTTTGCAATGTCTTGCTGCAAATTTCAGATATGTAATATGTTCCACATTCTTGTGACCACAGCATGTGGGCTTTACTAAGTTTTGGCACAACCAGATCTCCCTTTTACTTCAAGTTTACTCCAGAAAATTTGGATTTGAGTTTAACTGAAAGATCCTAAGATCCACTCTTTCCTAAACCAGTTTTCTTAGACCAAATTTAGTTGTACGGATGGATACGGTGGATGAAATTCTATAGCCTGTTGTATGTAGGCAGTTTAAATATATTTCCTTCTGGCTCTAAAATCTATTAAAAAACAAAGCAAAAAAAGTAAATAATAGAGCATATTCTATTTTTTCTAATTGTGTAACCAGTCTCTTTCTGTAGGCCACCAGCAAGCACCTTACAGTCAACCCATCATCAGTAGACCGCAACTTAAAATAGGCAATTGTCACTGATGGAAAATGTTGTGTCAATCAAAAAAACCCCAATTTCTATAAATTGTTCTGTTGAATTTCCAGAGCTATCTCATTTTTAAAGAGTTTTTACAGATATCCAAAGATTCTAGCCATATGACTTCTTAGTCCTGTGCAGCATGGGAAAGACAATATTCCAAAGTAAAAATGTGGCTGAAAAACCAGCTAGTTTTTCAACAAATTTATATAAAAACTTGGTTAGTTTTGCAAAAGCTCAGCCAGGCATTTTTTTGTCTTTTCAAAGCTCAAAAATGTCAAGGAGAATGAGTTTCTGACATCTTCTTTGGCTGCTACTGAAAACTCATCTGTATTCAGGCTATTACTCTTGAACTTTGAAGATTCTGTCATAGCAACCTTAAAAACAGTTAATGAGTCCAACTTTAGCTTACTGAGGGAGACAGGAACCTTAGAAGTCAATGCAGGTGTTTTTATACCAGGCTCTGAGGAAAATGCTCAATTAAGAATCATAGAAGTAAAACACTATGAAGGAGGATAAATGAAATGGGAAGTTATGCTACTATTTTGCCTCCAAAGCCAATAATCTGTAAAAGCAAATGTATTTGTAATTATCTAAAATGTCATTACCTCCCCTCCTCTTCTTTTTATGTGTCACATCACTGAATTTTCAGAAAAGCCTTTTGTCCGATGTGTTCCTTTGAATTTCAGTACTGTCAGGAGACTGCACCAGGAAGGTCCAGCTGTGCCGGTGTTGCCTACTTGGCCTATGCCTACGCTTGGAGGGACAGTGGGCTGGGAGGTGGGAGCTCTGCTCCTCTTCCCCGGACAGTCTGAACTCCTTGGATGGCAAGGCTGAGATGGAGCCACAGTGAAGAACAGGGTCTAGATCGCTTCAGCTGCGACTGCTGAACGGGGAGCGCCTGGAGATGCAGAGTAAGCAGGTAAGTAAGTCTGATGCTGGTGAAAAGAAGTGTGGGAAGAAATAGGGCTGGCTATAGGGCTGCGAGGGAGGGAAAGAAGTGAACTATGGTGGCATTATCCATGCCACTGGGCTGGGTTACTACTGTTACTCCAACTACTGAGTTACTGCTACCTCAAGTGAGGCATGCCTAGGCAGGAGAGAGAGTGGGCGAAGAAAATACTGAGGGGATAGGGAAAATGAGCATCACAAGTTCCTCGGGCCCAGAAACTGTCAGTGAGTGGACTGAGATGTTTTAAGTGAACTGGGATGACAGATGAGGAGACTGAGGAGGTAGGGATGGCAGCCTAACCAGCATACCTGTGAGGACACCTGAAATTGTCCCTCTCATTTTGATACTGCCTGCTGTGTAGTCCCCTCCTACAGTTTTGGCTTTCCCAGTGCCCTGTGTAGAATTTGCAGGATGCCATGGGCATACAAAGAAAAATGAGATGTTCCCAAGCCTGTAAATAAATTAACACTCTTGGCTGTGTTCCCTGAGAGTATCACCTGCTCCCTCCTGCAAGGCAATGAGATCAGTTGGCGTTGGATGAGGAGGTGTAACACGGAGGCTGTGCTGCCTGCTCACAACTTGCCACCAAAATGCTACTGGCAGCTCTGTCACTGCCATAAAACTGGATTTTGATGTAGAAAATTCTCTGTTCACCTCTGTGCAAGAGGTCCCTGAGAGATGATACCATGAACTTTTAAACACTAAGCCCCAGTTACTGTCACAGAAGAGCATATTTCTAATTATCTGATTTTCTCATTGTCCTTCTCATTCCATTAAATCTTCAACTAGTTGGACTTTCTAATCAAAGCCAAATACAGTTTTTCTTTTATTACTCTTCTGGTATACTTAGCTTTTTCTACTAACAAATATATTATTGTTATGTAGTAGCTATTTGTACACCGTACAGGGTTTTGTTCTGTGTAGTTTCTTGTACTAGCCTCATCTCTCTACTGTGTGAACAGCTTCTAGGGATACATGCAATATTATGAATTTGTTCCACATGGTTGGTTCTTTCTCTCATACCCTTACGAGAGGGAGAATTGTATGTGAAGTTTAGTGCTTTGTTGCTGCATGCTATTGTTTTATTTTAAAAGCATTTATATTTATTTAAAAATTTATGACAGGAAGGCAAAGAAATGCCTGTACTTGAAGTGAAAGCATGGAAAAGTGCCTCCTCAAGCCTCTGTCATCTTTTACCTTGTTAGAAAGATGCTTTATTCCCAAGGAACAGAGTTATTGACCTTAATCTTAGGTAGTCCTTTGGCCATGGAAGTGTTTGTCCTCAAGAGTAAGAGAAAGACTTTGCATTCAATAGAGAGCCAGAACAGGGAACAAAGAAAAGACAGAACCTTTTTTTTTTTTTTTTTTAATTAACAATGGGCATATGCTTCGCTGGGTAAAAAACTGGCTGGATGGCCAGGCCCAAAGAGTTGTGGTGAATGGAGTTAAATCCAGTTGGCGGCCGGTCACAAGTGGTGTTCTCCAGGCCAGTTCTGTTTAATGTCTTTATCAATGATCTGGATGAGGGGATCGAGTGAGCCCTCAGTCAGTTTGCAGCCAGCACCAAGTTGGGCGGGAGTGTTGATCTGCTTCAGGGTTGGAAGGCTCTACAAAAGGATCTGGACAGGCTGGATCAATGGGCTGAGGCCAATTGTATGAGGTTCAACAAAGTGCAGTGCCAGGTCCTGCTCTTGGGTCACAACAACCCCATGCAATGCTACAGGCTTGGGGAAGAATGGCTGGAAAGCTGCCTGGTGGAAAAGGACCTGGGGGTGTTGGTCGATAGCTGGCTGAATATGAGCCCTGTGTGTCCAGGTAGCCAAGAAGGCCAACAGCATCCTGGCTTGTATCAGGAATAGTGTGGCCAGCAGGACTAGGGAAGTGATGGTCCCCCTGTACCCAGCACTGGTGAGTCCACACCTTGAGTACTGTGTTCAGCTTTGGGCCCCTCATTACAAGAAAGACATTGAGGTGCTGGAGCGTGTCCAAAGAAGAGCAACAAAGCTGGTGAAGGGTCTGGAGCACAAGTCTTATGAGGAGCGGCTGAAGGAACTGGGGTTGTTTAGCCTGGAGAAAAGGAGGCTGAGAGGAGACCTTATCACTCTCTACAACTACCTGAAAGGAGGCTGTAGCCAGGTGGGTGTTGGTCTCTTCTCCCAAGGAACAAGTGACAGGACAAGAGGAAATGGCCTCAAGTTGTGCCAGGGGAGGTTTAGATTGGATATTAGGAAAAATGTCTTCACCAAAAGGGTTGTCAAGCATTGGAACAGGCTGCCCGGGGAAGTGGTTGAGTCACCATCCCTGGAGGTATTTAAAAGACATGTGGATGTGGTGCTTAGGGACATGGTTTAGTGGTGGACTTGGCAGTGTTAGGTTGACCGTTGGGCTTGAAGATCTTAAAGGTCTTTTCCAACCTAAAAAATTCTATGATTCTAGGAAATATCAAACAAATTTGTTGGAATACAACAAACAGTTCAAACTGAAGCACACACTAAACCACTCTGTGAGCTCTTTTTGCTATGTGACCCCTCAGCTGTGGACTTTGTATGAAAAAAAAAAGTGCTGTGTTGCCTTGAGACTTCCAGTCTTCAGAATTGTTGAAAAAATCTCTGAAATAGTAGGTGATTGTAAACTACAGCAGCTCTAACACATGGAAATTTTCTGTTATTCTAAACCAAAACTTGGGCTGGCACTCTGAAATGGAGAATTCAGTATTTTTGATGTGCAACCGACCATTTTGCTGCAGCTAAACTGTGCTCATTTTTATTTCCCTGCCTATATGTGCCCATTTATTGGTAGCTTCCCTCGCAAGGTGAAGGTGGACAAGTGTGCCATGCTGTACTATGCAGTCAAGAGAGGAAGGAATTGAGAGAATATTCAGGCTGCCAGAGAACAGCAAGAACAAAGAGCAAAGAGAAATGTTGATTTTTACCCATGATGACTGCCACTGTAACTGTTGTCCCTGCCTGACTGATACTTGCTTTATTCTACTTTCAAAGTCGACTTTGCCTAAAGTCTGGTCCAGAAGACCTTGGAAGAACTTTCTCCCACTAGCATGGAATATCAAGTTATTGCAGATATCATCACATTAATCATAAATTGGCAAGGCACTCAACACCTGCACGTGTACTCAACACTCAGTATATAGTTACATATCTGCCATCATTTGTACCCATATTTAACTGTATACAGTTAATTGAGAAGGCAAAACTGCAGGCACTGAAGTGTGCAGTACCATGCAGATAGCCATGGATGTAATGGGTCCATAAAAACTAAATATATACAAAGAGAACATAGTCCCTTTTGAAAGCATTTGGGACACTATATGCTAGGAAGAAAAATGCTGCTGCTTTTTTGTTTTTTTGCAATGCATCAGTACTACCTAAAATATGACAGTAAGGTATACCAGCTGGATTCATTTAGATTCATTGTGATCCACCCTTGCCATTTACCAGATTTGTTATAAAAATGTTAAATCTTCAATATATCTAATAACCTTGTGGTTTTTTAAAAGCCGTATGTTGTTAATAGCTGCACAACTGATAAACTTGGTTTCCTAACCAAGTATAAACATAGTAACCTCTTCTAATTAGTGTGGCTATATTGTAGGCAACTTTAACAGTGATTTAAAAGTTATTAGGATGAAACTCAGCTTCTGAAATTTGTTATGCAAAGGTACCACGTAGTTTTCAAAACAATAATGTGTGTACCAGATATCTACATATTCACATAAGTGATCTGAAGAAAGATTGCCAAGATAGTGGTGCCAATAGTTGTTCTAGCTCTGAGGTCTGAAAATAAATCAACAGTTTTATCAGCAAGCTCTGAATTTTAAGGAGCGCTACAGTAGGAACTGACATCCACTCTGCTGGAGGATGGGGTTTTACATTCTGCAGCTACATTCTGCTTCCAGTGAAACCAATGCAGTTTTAGATAAGACTTAATGGGGGGAGGAGCCATTATTTGAACTTTTCACCGTTACTTTTTAATAAACTGGTCAGTATTCCTTCTTGAGCTCAACGTCCACAAAGCCTCAGCCAAAGAAAATGCTAGAACAAGACAAAAGTAACATAAAGACAAAATACTAAGAACTAAGACAAAGTATTGTATTTGTTTTCCAGTAGGAAGGTAGCTCAACAGTTAGCTAGTATGTTAATAATCTTGATCTCATATGTCTTGCTCAGGCAACTTCTAATCAATTTGGAATTTTGCTTGCATAAGGAATGTAGGAGTTATGTCTAACTCCTTATGCTGGTATAAACTCATAACTGGGAACAGGACCCAGTATTATGTACCAGGGAGACTCTTTTCCCCAAACTTGCAAAAATGCTTAAGTTTCCACTCCTATGCATCACTTACATTTGAAAAAGACCACAAAACCCAAAGCCAGAAAACAAAATAAAAAAATCCCCCAAACAAACTTGAGGTAAACAAATGGAAAATAAATCAGCTACCCAGGCACCTAAATTTAGGCAGGCTTGATGTTCTTTTGGAGGCCACCAGGATACCTACCTCTTTCCAAGCATTCCATGGGAAACTATTCCTTTTAAAAGAAGAGCTTAAAAGGTAGATGCAGGTTTAGTGGCTAGATTAGGCAGACCGGATCCCACCCTGGTGTTCATTTTTGTAATGGTGAAAGTGCTCTGGGTAAGTCTAACACAGATTTATTAGCAATGGGAAGGCAGCTGGCCACTTACGTTTAGGTTGGAATTTTGCAGACTGTTTTACACAGCGACTGGGTATTTGAAAACTCAGTGTGTGTCAGTACTGAGCAGGACATTTTTTCATGATCAAGTCATAGGCTTAATACGGGAAATCTGCTTGGCCAAGTCTGTATTATTCAATAACCCTAAATAAACACCAAAAAGTCTGAAGAAAATCCTTAATCTGCAGTAGGTATCTTTTAATAGAGATGGAATAATATTTTGGAATTTTCAGACAGTAAGAGATTCTGCTTGTAAAAATATTTTAAGCCTTCTTCGCATTATTCTGAATCCTGACAATTATTTTTTTGTATGATTAAAAGAAAAAAAGTCCTAGATACATAGCTATGTCTAGTTTTTATGTTGGATAGCAATACTTTTGAGGTTAAAGAAATTTTTCAGTTACCTACAGATTATTTGATAAGAAAAGATCCTATTCTTTACCTGCTATACAGGTAGAAATTTGATTAATCTCAAGAGAGTATGAGAAATGAAGCAAATTTTAAATGTTATGTGTAACAAATGCATTTTTTTTCTTGTAAAGTAGTTTAGTGGTAATCATTTCTGAGAAAAGAAAACATCAGTATTGATACAGATAGACTGAAAAACTGTGTGTTTCAGAAGCTCACAATTTAAATATGGTAAAGATAGACATTAGACTAGGAAAAAGGAGATCCTTGTGCAACAGAATACATTAAGTCTACAAATTAATTCTACTTTCTTTGTCCTGATGCTCAATAGTTCGAACCTTCCCTGTCTGTCTGTTTGGAGCAGTGGCTGAGCTCAAGCTGTATTTGCGCTGCTCAGCCAGGATGTTTGTGTTAACTGGCTGGTTGCTGCTGCTCCCTGCACAGAAGAGGCTGAGTTCTGCTTTTCTTTCTCCTCATAGAAATTTGAATCTCTCTCTCTCTTTCTTTTACCCAGGCTCTAATTTCTCAAATTTGCAAGTACTTCTTATCTTTGATGCTTCAACCCGTCTCTCTAACATTGATCGAATGCTCAAAAGTTATCAGTGGAAGATTAACAAGAGAAAAAAAGAAACAGGTCAAAAAACTCCCCAAGCCCCAGCATGGCAGGCAAAATTATTTAAAGCACATGGAACATCTTATAATGGAGTACAAGAGTGGCATCCTTTCGGAGAAGCCTAGCACAGGGACACGGCAGATTCTTCCTTAGTACGTAACCTGAAAAATGATGCTAAGGGATTGAAAATATGATATATAACAGAACAAGGATCCAGTGAGCATATTTGCTACAGCAGCCTAAACATACTGAAGAAGGTGCATGTAGTGAGAGGCAGAGGTGGATGATAGACCTACCTGTCAGGATAAATTCAAGAAGATTGTGAAGATGTATCCAGATTTCTTCCACCTGTGTACTACAGTCTTGGACAGGGGACTTGTGGAATAAATCCAAGATCCAAAAGCCCTGGACGAGTGGTGCCAGAAAGAGCGTCACTCCCCACTTAAACAAATTAACACTGAGAGACCAAGAGCGTATTCTGACTAAAATAGCCCCCTGAACCTCTCTTCACTGCATGATTCACGCTTTACTCACTTTGGAGCCTGCAGGAATTTAAAGGCCAGCTGAGAACATTTACCCTGCTATTTATAGTAAGTACAGAGGTATCTGTGCATCATGGTCAGAAAAAAAATCTTGGTGTAACCTGGATGGCAAATATTTAAAGAAATAATAAAAAGCATGGAGCAGAGAACTGCAAAACAGACATACAAAGATAAGTTGGGCTAGCAATGACACAAATACACTACAAGAAAAGTGCAAACTTGCCAAGACTTCCAAAGAAGCCAGATCAGTAAAGGAATTCAGTTAAATGATGGAAAAATCTATAAATAAATATTTTGAATAAACAAAAGTTAAAAAATAAAACCAAGAATAATATTTTAAGAGGTGAAAACATCAAGAAAGCAAGTTATGAAGGCAATATATATAAAGACTGAGTTACATGGGAATTCAATCAGGCTGATGATACATGCAGTAAATGAGATTGTAGGTAAATTAACAATAAGAGCTGAAAGGGAGCTGGAAGCAGAGAAGGGACATTTTGCGCTAATCCCTGCTATCCATAGAGATCCAAACAGCCCAGACATGATGGATGAACGGACAGCTTAAAAGAGAGGCTAGATATTGGCATCACCATGTTTACCCTCCTATTAGCAGTGGTAATCATGCAAGTAGAGAAGAAATGGGCTCCGATGGATTAGCATGGGGCACTCTGCTAGTTAGTGTAACAAAAGTGGGAGTACAAACTGTGCGATGATATATATTTAATGCAAATAAGTAATTGGTTTTTGTTAATTAGGTGGCAGAACAGGTTGGGGTATGATGGATTGGACTGTGTTTGGATGGGATGATGGGGACAGTTTGACAGCTGACCATATGGACGTTGTTGTAAAACATTTGTGAGGTGGGCTGTTGCAACATCAATGATTGTGTTAAAATACCTAAAAAATCAGTCCCTGTTGGTAATGTTACTGTGGAATTGTTGAAAATATACATTAAAAAAAATAACTAAAATACTATTGAAACTGTCTGTAGGTTTCAATAAATACATCAGTAAGAAAGTTTGGGTTATGAGATTGTTTGAATTATGGTTTTGGGAGTTTTTCAGTAAGATGATATCTTGTCACTTCTTTGTCTGTTTTCCTTTCCCAAGAAAAGGATTTTTGTGTGAAAGGGCTGACAAACCCCTTGTAACATTTTCCATCTTAAGATTTATTTAGGTCTAGTAATATAGATGTTAAATTTTGCTTCTTAATATCTGCTGAAGTAATCATATGACTTTTTGCAAAAATGTTAGTGGTAATGGTTAATTGAAATAAAAAAAAGAAAGAGATTAGGTCTTCACATAATTTCAGACAATTCAGGGATCATTACTCAGCATTAAAGGAACAGAAACTAGTAGTGAAACAAACAAAAAAAAAAGGCAAACGTAGAAACTTTAGGGTTTCTAAAAGCATGGTACCACTTATGTGCCAAACCCTAAACATTAAGTGAAATGAAATGAAAATGAAAAGCATTCCTGGTTTCTACAGAGTGCTCTGCAGCATTGTCACACTTTTTCTGCTCCGGTCCAGGCTGGGTGCAGCACGCAAAGCGAGTGTGTGAACTGTTACCTTACTCCTAGACCTGCCCTGGATGGTGCACTGCCAGTCTCAGGAAGATTTCTTGGATATTAATGTGCTGGTCAGCCAAAGGCAAAAACTCTGCCTTCTTGCAGCTACTAGCTGGATTTTGGCAGATTCACTCCTACTCCTGAGCAACTTGTGTAGCAGCTAGGTGGAGAAGGGAAGAAACTGCAGGGATGAGCACCTGCTATGCAAAAAAAAAAAAAAAAAAAAAAAAAAAAAAAAGTTGGTTTGGGTTAAAGTTGCTTTGTATGTATATAAAGATATAAAGGTGCTTTGGGTTAAATATATTTTTAAAAATACAAATATATAGTGATAGAATCCCAAGCACAACTACAGGCTGGGCAGAGCATGGATTGAGAACAGCCCTGAGGAGAAGGACTTGGAGATGTTGGTTGATGAGAAGCTCAATGTGAGCCGGTGATGTGCACTTGCAGCCCAGAAAGCCAACCATGTCCTGGGCTGCATCAAAAGCAGCATGACCAGCAGGTCGAGGGAGGTGATTCTATACCCCTCTGCTCCGCTCTTGTGAGACCCCACCTGGAGTACTGCATCCAGCTCTGGGAGCCCCAGTACAGCAGAGACATGGAGCTGTTGGAGAGAGTCCAGAGGAGGGCCACAAAGATGCTCAGAGGGCTGGAGCACCTCTCCTATGAGGACAGGCTGAGAGAGTTGGGGTTGTTCAGCCTGGAGAAGAGAAGGCTCCGGGGAGACTTTACAGCAGTCTCCCAATACCTAAAGGGGGCCAGGAAATCTGGAGAGGGACTGTTTACAAGGACAAGTAGTGACAGGACAAGGGGTAATGGCTTTAAGCTGAAGGAGGGTAGATTCAGATTAGATATTAGGAAGAAATTCTTCACTGTGAGGGTGGTGAGGCACTGGAACAGGTTGCCCAGAGAAGCCGAGCTGGTCTAGCGGAAGGTGTCCTTGCCCATGGCAGGGGGGTTGGAACCAGATAATCTTTGAGGTCCCTTCCAACCCAAACCATTCTATGACTCTATGATTCTATGAATGTTTTTATTCTGGAAATCTGCAGAGCAGCCCTGGAGATTGAAACTTGATTTTCTATCCTGTTAAACTGTACAAATGGTCCCTTGACAGAGGTTTGTCCCAGACCAAAGAGCACACCTCGTGGTTTGAGAATTAGCATGGACATAGGACTATTCTCCATAGGCAATTTGGATGTGGCCACCTTGTTTTGAAAGGTAACTGGAGTGGGTTATCCTACATCAGTTCAGCTCAGCACCATGTTTAACCTGCTGGTACAGAGGTAAGCTGTGGTTTTAGGCCAGCTTCCAGTGGCAGCGTTTGTTAAAGCTGCAATCTGATGACTCGGCAATGTTTTAGGTGAACGCACGACTAGTATGTGTCCTGGTCCATGATTGCTTTGCTGTTCTTAAGAATGACTTGCCAGCCTAAGCTACTGATTTTCCTCACTTTGTGGGTATAAACTATATGTTAATTTTGATTTTCCATCCCTTTACACTCTGAATTTGTTGCAAGAACATCAACCAACTTCTGTGGTTGGGGAAAATTAGCAAGTAAGTGGCATTTTGAGGCAGGGACACAAAATGGAACAGCGGTTCTCTGCCTGTTTTACCACAACATGGGGACTTGTGGTACAGTTGATTAGTTTTTTTACTGATTCCTGAGGCACAACTGTTGTCTTTGCCAATTTTACAATTTAATGTAATTTCTCCAGAATATGCAATTTCCCTATCTGTAATGCTTTGTTATCCTGCTACCCTACCAAAGGGGGGGGGGGGAAAAAGAGGAAGAGTATTTGTTTCATTCAGTGGCAAATATTTTTAAGCATCTGCAGTCATGAAAATGATGAACTGACATAAAGTTAGTTACAGCCTTATCACACGCTGTCACAAAAACCAGGCAAAAAGACCCATTCCATCAGTTTAGGTATCGGGGTACAATGGGCCAGGCACCATAGAGCTCCCGCTGGGGCTAGAGAGGCCCCCGCAACCAGCCCGCAAGTAGCCGAAACCACCATTTTGGCTGCGGGCACCTTTCCCTGGGATTCTGCACGCTCCGCTGTCGCCAGCCAATTGCTGCGCGGGAGGCGTGGCCCGGGTAGGCGGGGCTGAGCGTGAGAGGCGGTGGAGAGGCAAGAGGCGAGGCGGAAGTGGGTGGGGTTCGCCGTGCGCGGGAAGCTGGGGCGCCTGGCCAGGGCGCAGTAGCAGCAGGTTGGGGGGCTTCTGTGTTTCGCGGTGGGCGGGGGTGGTTGCCATGGGAACCAGGGGTTGGGCTCTCCGGGAGGGGGCCGGAGGCAGCCCCGGGGCGGCTCGGTGGCGGGCGGGCCCTGTCCGCTCTGAGGGCCGCCGGCGGCCTTCCCCCTCCTTCCCCAACTTTCCCCCCTTTCCTCTCCCTCCTGCTCCCCCCCCCCCCGCCCCCTCTTTCCCCCCAGTGCTGCTTCCCTCGGGGTTGAGCGCCCACGTCGCCCCCAGGCCCGCCGGCGGAGGAGATGCAGTTCAGCGGCCGAGGCAGGCTGAAGCACGGGCAGCTGGCTGGGGACCGGCGGGATCTGTACCCTCACAGCCTGCAGTTCTATCTGGAGCCCCCGACGGAAAATATCTCGCTGGTGGAGTTTGAAAGCTTTGCCGTCGACCGCCTGAAGCGTGAGTAGCGTCCCCGGCCGTCTGCCCCTGGAAGCTTTTGATTCTTCCTGTCATGGCTGTATGTGGTTTTGGCGGGCTTAGATGCTCTCTGCCTGTTATTAATGTGAACTGGCTGCCTGCTCATGCTGAAATGAGCCCCCTTTAAAGGAAAACGTGTTGCTTTAGGTATTTCGGAGAGCTGTGACTGATTTCACAACGAGCGTTTGGTGGATAGCGGTCAGGACTCTATAGTTTTGGTTTACATTGGTGTTTTTTATGAGCATGTTTCACTTGGTGTTGTGACCTACCTAATGTCTGTCAGGACAGTGATTCAGATCGTTGAGGCTGGGAGCACGGCTTCCCCTGAACTCCTGAAAACCAGTGAATCGAAGGTTTCCATCTTTACAGTGCTTAGGGACTGATCCATCAAAGTTAGGTTTCTCCTTTTCCTTGCTGATTGTGTGGATCTTGGAGCTGGGTGAGCTCTTTACGACTTGTGGGCTACAGGGTAAGGTGGGCCACACACCTCATCCTCCACCATTCTTACCCCTTCATTCTCCATACCACTAAAAGCAATTCTTGTGGCCTTACCCCAATTTGTGCATTTCCCAAGATACGACACAGGGACAACATATTGAAAAGAAATCTAACATGAACTTTTTCTATGTGTTTTTTTGTGGTTTTTTGTTTGTTTGTTTTTTTGTTTTGTTTTTTCTCCACAGTGCTCAAAGTAGTTGAAAACCTGGGTGTGAGCTATACGAGAGGTAGTGAATCGTACAAAACTAAGCTGGAGGCTGAGCTCCGGAGACTTAAGTTTCCCTACAGAGTAAGTAAAAATGAAAAAGGAAACTCTCTTGCACTTTATTTTCTTTACACCATTCAAGAACTTGGTAAAAATGTATAGGTGATGAAATACTATTCCTAAAACTTAAATTCTGTCATGTTGTCAGAGATGTAGTTTTTCTTTGAGAGTACAGGTTTCTTTCTTTAGGACAACCCCCTTCTTTAATAGTCTTGCATTTATTGTCTTAAAGATGAGTATTAATACACTGTTGAACAGCAATGATAAATTAATTGTGGATTTTTAATCTGGGAGAGATTATTTCTCTGAAATAATAAATAATGCCTTCTGTAGGCTCTGGCTGAGGATGACTATGAGGCAAGAAGAAAAGACCATATCTCTCATTTCATACTACGCCTCGCTTACTGTCAGTCGTAAGTACTTTTGTGATTATGCTGTACTCATATTATTAATTTTAAATGTACTCAGATACTACCTTGCTTTATTATAGATATTACAGATATTTTAGAGTTGTGTGGCTACTAGATAGACAGGGTGTCAAACAGAGGGATTTTTTTTTTTTGTAGGAACCTGATTTCAACTGTGATGAAAAGGGATATTTGGGATCAAAATTAATATCTAGATTTTGTAATTATTAAAAAAAAGATAAACTTTTGGGTTTTATGCATAGAACATTGATTTGAGTCTCTTTGTTTTGACATCTTTTTTTAAGATTAAAGCACCCAGTATTAAGTGTTTGTCAGGCATTCTCAGTGATTGATAACTGTTGCGTATGCTTAAGCTGTTGATTACTGTCCAAAGACCTGACAATGTAAATAAGCTTTATATTATTGTCTAAAGAGAGAGCCTTGTTTCTGGCATACTAAATATGCCATCTGAGTTTGAGGTTTTCTCTACTGACTCTGCTTTTCTTCCAAATTCGTTGCCATGGATGGTTGCACTGCAGTTTTTTTGTCACATGAAATCTCAGGCACAAAGTTGGTCTTATCAAGTGCATTCCTTTTGTTTCAGCTGTAGTTTTTGGATAAAATTATAGTGCACTTTATGTCTGTTAGCAGCTTTGTTATGCATCAGTGTGAACTGCTGACTCCTTGCCATTGCAGTCCTTTTTTAGAATTAAAAGTAGCAAATATGAAGTGTCTACTGTTTTGAATTGTTAATTCAGTTGCACTTTAAGTTGCGATATAGTTTGTTTAAATTAGATGAGTGTGATAGTATGCATATTATGATACCGTGATAGCTGACGTGACTGAAGTGCTGCTATGGATAGATGCAGATTCATAACGAAAAATAGACTGGGAAGGTGAGTAGGAGGGATTGTGTTCTAGGCTAGGATTTGGTGCTGAAATGGATGGGGGCTTTGCTTTGGAATGGGTGATGAGAAAGTTGAGAGTTTTGGGACAAGTGTTGGAGAACAGATAAAGATAGCGAACAACATGGTAGGTGCCTGCCATAGACCATCTGATCAGAATAGGAAGTAGCAAAGGCCTCAGAAGCCTCCAGATGGAGGAAACCTCACCATGCCAGACCCTGGGTGACTTTAACCACCCTGAAATCTTCTGGATTATTCACATCCCACTCTGTTGCCCTTTCAAAAGACAGCTGGGCTGTGCGGAAGATAGTCTGTTGATTTATGTAATGAATGAGCCAGCTAGATCTGTGATGCATGTACAGCGAGGAACAGGTTGTGGATGTGAAAGTCAACAGCAGCCTTCGCTGCAGTTACTCTGATAGTGTTGTTTAAAATCCTGAAAGAAGGGAGCTTGCTGAATAACAGAATTACAGCTGAAATTCCTACTACCCTTCTCTATTCTATATGCGTTATTTGTGATTATGAATAAGAAATACAAGACTGATTTCTTTCTAGCACTTATGTTTGCTATATATATTTTTATGAACTTCCTTATTCATACTGGTCCTGCTGATTTTTACAAGAAAATGTCTTGCTTTATCTATATTGTATCCTTAAGTAGCCTGGGACTAAAAAGCCCCTGAAAACTTAATGTTTCTTATTATGCACCTTGTGGCATTTTGAATAGTCAGTTTGGTTTCAATTATCTTCTCTTGTAAAACTTTAAGCATTTAGTTATTCAGGTGGGACCATTGCTTTTCTGTGGGTGATAAGACACCTCGAGGGCGTTGGTAGAGACACAGTTGAAGAAAGTTCTGCTGTTCTGGAAAGTAGAATTGTGTGGTGGCAAGAATCTGATCTGGACTTCAAGAGGAGTCTCTTTTTGGTTGGCCGGTGGCTTCAGGAAAAATGAGTTTGAGCCAGATTCACAGAAGGCAATACAAGCCACGTAGCAAAAGCCTGAAGGTTAGGTATCTGGTTCAGGAGTGGAATTCACTAAGCTTTGTCCACTGTGCTGAGAAGGGAGGAAGGCATATGTGCGTGACTCAGCATGCTGAGTGAAAGGCTGCCTCAGTCAGAAATAGCCAGGCAGGGACTTGGCTAAACATGTGCCTTTGTCGGTGATGTGCTATCTCTCCTCTCCTGCCAACATCTCTGTAATGGCTCTGGAATCTCCTGGAAATAATGATAGATGCAGGTAATGGAACTGCTTTCTTTTTCTGTGCAAGCTATCTTTTTAAAAGAAGGTCCTTGGTTTTAGTATGAGAGCTTATTTGACTGCAGTGCTTGCTCACAAAATAAATGGGAGACATGTTTTCAACCCTGTGTTTCAGGGAAGTATCTTAAGAATTAGACTAGAGGCAGGGCAGAGGTGGACAGCTTGTTGAAAGTGAACCACCATGCAGAAATTAATACAAGCTATTTTGGGCCACAGAATCAGGAGGAAAGAGTCTGGTTTTGTAGTCTGGGGGGGAAAAGAGCCTTTCTTAGGGAGGAGGGGCCTTGGATGCAGCTCCAGGGCACTCTTTTTAAACTACTTGCAAATGTATTTTTGTGTTCATGTTTATATACAGATATATTGATGTACTGTTTCAATAAAGCAGCTTCATAGTCAGTTTGTACTTAAAGTTGGGTGTTTTTTTTTTTTTTTCAGAAGTGGACTTAGTGACTACTTATAAAATGGAAAATAGCATCTTAAGCACTGTGAGGTGACCCTGTACGCAGCATTCTTCATCCTCTCTTGTAAAGCAGCTATTTCAGGGATGAGATATTTCCATGCTCTAAAACTGGCATGTTCCAAAGATAAAATTGAGAGGCAAATAGAATACTGTTCTCTAAGTTTTTATCATATTAGGTCAGAAAAATAAGCTTGGCACAAATCATTAGGTTAATTCATGGAAGCTATTAAGGTAGGAGTGTTTGAAAAAGCATACTTAAATAGACATAAGTGCAAACTTGCTTGAATTCAGTGCCCGGTGGCCTGCCAGGCAGTTGTTTATAGGCTTGTTTTCCTGTGACACCGTCTTTTTAAGTTTCTAGTTGGCCAACAGTGCCACCCAGGGGTACAAGTTTACATCAGGTTATTTTTTTCTAGTTTGCATCAGTCCTCACTTATAAATTGGATTTTTTTTTTTTTGTTTGTTTTTTGCATGGTCTGAAGTGGCCAGCTCCACCGTTCTTGTCAGTTAAATTTGTAATGTAGTCATCGTCTCTTGACTGTCCTTCTGTCTTCTGAAATACAAGATGTTAAAGCTTTTTCCCACGTAATGTTGCTAAGATATGGTATGTACAGTCTGGAGTGAACAGTGTCATCCATACCCTTCTTTCACACCTCTTGTAATATCACTTATATCTGTAAAGACCAGAAATAAAATAATCTTTATTTGTTCACTTTCATGGTAAACACAGCTCTAAAGAGAATTTTATTTGCATGTTGGCCATTGTATTGGGTTTGCGTGGCAAGGCTTTGGTAGCAGGGGGGCTACAGGGGTGGCTTCTGTGAGAAGCTGCTAGAAGCTTCCCCTGTGTCTGACAGAGCCAATGCCAGCCGGCTACAAGACGGACCCGCCGCTGGCCAAGGCCAAGCCAATCAGCGCCTCTGTGATAACATATTTAAGAAAGAGAAAAACAGTTAGAGTTTTTGCAACCAGAGAGAGGAGTGAGAAGATGTGAGAAACTCTGCAGACACCAAGGTCAGTGAAGAAGGAGGGGGAGGAGGTGCTCCGGGCGCCAGAGCAGAGATCTCCCTGCAGCCCATGGAGGAAGGATGAGGGGGTGTAGCGATTCCACCTGCAGCCCGTGGAGGACCCCACGCTGGAGCAGGTGGAGACACCTGAAGGAGGCTGTGGCCTGTGAGAAGCCCGCGCTGGAGCAAGCTCCTGGCAGGACCTGTGGCCCCGTGGAGAGAGGAGCCCACGCCAGAGCAGGTTTGCTGGCAGGACTTGTGACCCCGTGGGGGACCCACGCTGGAGCAGTTTGCTCCTGAAGGTCTGCACCCCATGGGAGAGACCCACGCTGGAGCAGTTCGTGAAGGACTGTAGCCCATGGGAGAAACTCGTGTTGGAGAAGTCTGTGAAGGACTTTCTCCTGTGAGAGGGACCCCACGCTGCAGCAGGGGAGCGATGAGAGGAGTCCTCCCCCTGAGGATGAAGAAGCGGCAGAAACACCGTGTGATGAACTGACCGTAACCCCCATTGCCCGTCCCCCTGTGCCGCTGAGGGGGGTCGGAGGTTGAAGCCGGGAGTGAAGTTGAGCCCGGGAAGATGGGAGGGGTGGGGGGAGGTGTTTTAAGATTTGATTTTATTTCTCATTCCTCTACTCTGTTTGGCTTAGTAATAAATTAGATGAATGTCCTCTGTAAATTCAGTCTGTTTTGCTCGTGACGATAATTAGTGAATGATCTCTCCCTGTCCTTATCTCGACCCATAAGCTTTTTTCGTTGTACTTTTTCTCCCCTGTCTAATGAAGGAGGGGAGCGATAGAGCAGCTCTGGTGGGCACCTGGCCCCCAGCCAGGGTCAACCCACCACAGCCATGACCATGCATTTCTGCTTCTGTCTGTTGCGTGTTTCTCCACTTTCTCAGATTAGCTGTGAGGAATCTTGAAAGTCACAGGAACATAATCTTCACTTTACTTAAGATGGAAGAAGTAAATCTTGCCTCTGCTCTGACAGTGAAACTCTCTCTTCTGTTCAGAGAACTTTCAAACATACTTTTGTGCTTTTTTTGTTTTCTGGTGTAGGAAAACAAATGCAGTATAAAGCTGATGAATTAAGAAAAGAGTAAAATTGCCACATCCTAAGGTTTTGTTACTGAGATGAATACAGAAGAACTGCAGAAGATCAATCATAAAAGCATTAACTTCCACTTTAAGTTGCACAGGTTATTAATACATCCCAAGCACTGAAATTGTACCCAGGGTTATACTTTACAAAGCACCTTAATGGAGCCTTTCCATCTGGAATTCTAATTGCTTTTCTCAAAGCTGTATTTCAAGGAGAGGTTTTGTCCACAAAAACACAAATAACTCCATTTTTCTTTTATGCTGTCTACTGATTCCTGTCCCTGTGTTCTTACTCATTCTCCTACTTGTTCGGTTGCTAAAACCCCTTTTGCTCTTTTGTCAAGTGTTAGATGTTCTATTTGTGTTCCTCACTCAAGTTGATTGTCATTGTCTGCTTCCAGGTTATTTTTACCTAGGATAGAGTACTGTTGTTACAGTATCTGAGGTATGTGTGTGTGCCTTCAGCTGGAGGATACCCCAAAAATGAGAATTAAAAGAAGTAGGCTTCATAATGCATTTGCCTTATCAGATTAACTGTAATGTTAATTGTACAATGAAGAAATATTGTGAAGAAAAAAACCCCTGTCTTATAAATACCCAAGGAGAATGTTATCTGCAGTTGGTTATTCTTATGTGAAACAAGTAAGAAATGTTGAGTACCATTTAAGAGACTAACAACTTTGATACCTGCAGAGCAATTTTTAGTGTTGAGATGGACTACCTCTGTTCTTCCAAAACATCTGCAGTCATGTTTGTGTATTTTCTCTTCAAAAGTCTTTACTGATTGAGTGCTCCTTCCTGAAGGTTTCCTACCTTCTCTTCCAAGCTCTTCAGTTTGTGGGTCCCATGTCAAAGTCAGCGCTACGTTTACTGCTATGTTAACTAGGTTTGACATCTAGTTTATAAAGAAAGAGATAATGCTTAATCAGAAAAAAATTTATTTTTAATTACTGTTTCTTTGCAGCGAGGACCTCAGGCGTTGGTTTCTTCAACAAGAAATGGATCTCTTGCGGTATCGCTTTCATGAACTGACTGAAGCTTTAAGGCAGAAATTCCTGGAACATATTAACCTATCTTTTGAAGCTGTAAGTATGTTACTTTCTGGATTTGTGTTACATAACATGGTGCCTGATGTTTTTTAAAATTCACATTAAAATAGTTTTAGTACTTCTGTTTAAAAAAATAAACAGTGCACTTGTGGCTTTAAAAAACAGCCACACAGAACTTCGGAACTTGGAGGATAGTTACGCCACAGAAATGAGGATTAAGTGATGTAATTTTGTGCTGCAACAAGAGAAGTTCAGTCTGCTTCAGTCAACCAACACCTAACTGAAAAATGTGTAATTACAAAAGCAGGTTAAAACCCGATGTCATTCTAGTTCTTTACCAACTTTTGAAAAACCTTAAAAATACCAAATCTGTGTAGACAAACAACTGTTGCTTTCGAGATGCTTTAGGGATATTACAGAAGAGTTGTTGCTGTTATATACTGCTTCATTTGTCTGAGTTAACATGTCTATTGCAGTTTCTGCATTAGTGATTTCAGTAAAATTTTGCATTGCAGCTATGAACTATTCTGTTAGAAAGCTCCAGCTTTGCCTGTAGCTCTCAGAGTAAAGTTAAATTAATGTACAAAAAAACCTCTTAAAATACTGCTTAATTAGAAGAACTTAAATATTCTAAAATATGTGACTGACTGATGCTTTCTATGTTGCTGGATTGAAAGATCTGGCAGCACTGCATGTTGATGATGAAAGATGACTTGTGCAGTGTTGAGAATGACATTGTCTAGCTGAACAGTAACTCGTGGCCTTTCCTGGGTCTCTGAGAGACTATTGAAAATGCCATTCCTTGGTTCAACAGACCTTTCAGGGAACGGTGTGTTAGTGGAGCCGTATTTCCGCTGCTTATTCCCCAGTCTGATTGTCCTGTCACAGTTTCAGCATTCAGGCTTGTGAGAATAAATTAATGTTTACAGGTTGCTGGAAATAGCTAGGAGTATGGCTTGGTTCTGTGCTATTGAATGTGCCTTCAATATGTCAAGATGATTAAGAAGGTATTATGTTCTTGCGCCTATTAAGGCAACAAAGCATCATTTAATTGAAAATCTACTTCCCTGCTTCTACTGTTTTTCCCCCTTCCAATCCTGGTGGGAATTTCGAGCAAAGCTGATCTCTCCTTACACTATCATGTATAAAGTATTTGAATATTACTAAGGAATTCCATATGTATCTGAAATAGGTCTAAACTCTATGGTGCTATGTAGGGGCTACTAAAAAATAAGGTCATTGTGAAAGCAGTGACGATGGAAATCAAACTTTGTGTTCCACCTGTTAGAAAAGGGAATGATCTCCAGGAAAAGGAAATAAGTTCTGATATTATAATGCAATCTCTGTATTACTGAACTGATAGGAGTTCTATTGGATTTTAATTGCTTAAGATATCTGAAGGAAGTTAGTGAAATTTCTTTAAAGAGAAGACAGATGCCTTGCATTTCCTAGATTATGGTTCTGCATTAGAGAATTGCAGTCTGAGGTAAGTCAGAGCTGCTGAAGTTCAGACCTCGGTGTAGTCTGGCCTAGCTATGTCTCCAGTTTACAGTTCTAAGAACCACTGTAAGAAGTGATTCTCAGTATTTAAGAACAGAACTGGTCAACTTTTTTTGTGGAGAGGGGGAATAAGTGGATTGTCTTGTACAGTTTTGTCACAGTTGTCTTCATTTACAGCAACAACAAAATGAAGCTAAACACTGAGAATTCAGTAACTGTCACTTCTCTCCTTTTCATGTTTGCTTACATGCATGGGACAGCGAGATGTGTATTCTTACAATTTTTTTGCAGAGCTTTGCAGACTAATTCCTGAGGTTTTTGTGAATTATGGACTGACAATTATTGCTTTATAGAGTCAAGAAGTCTTCAGACCCACTCAGGGATAATATTTAAGCAGCTGTTAAGATTTTCTTTAAAGACTGTAGTGCCAAAGATCTTATTTAGCAACTCTTTGGACAGAATGAAGTTGTTGACAACCAGAAGAAAAAAATACCAGACTCAGAATTTTTTATGACAGTCAGCTGCAAAGAATTTGAAATGATAGTAGTTCTGATCTCATGATTAAAGAGAATTTTTATCAAAGAACATGAACTTTCTGAAAATAAAAATGGAAATGAAATTTAGTGAAAATGAATGTTTTCACTTTTTTAATAGGATTTCTTATGTCCTGTTGCTGGCATTTATATTGCTAATGGAGCAAAATACATGGGAAGGGGTTTGTAAAATGTGTAAATATTTGCTCTGGGGAGCTGTGCCTGGTTATAAAGATGCCCTTTACTTGTAAAAAGGAGGCTATAAACTGTTCAAAGTATTCAGATCAAAGATGATGACTTCAGTATAATGAATTTGTGTTTGTATATGCATAGGATTATGATTGTTCAAAATTTTTACAATGTTTGTGAAAATAAGCTTCTCTGTATTTAGTATAAATTATGAAAATTGAAGCTTAGGTAAGTTCTTCCTTGAAATGTTTTTACAAAGCTGTCACTGCATTGAATTAGTCCACCTTTAATATTTCTGTGAGAAGCCTCTGGAACCTGGGCTATCTGAAAAAAAAAAAAAGGTAAGTTTGCTTTGGCTTTATATTTGAGACATTTTTTTGAACTACTAACAGGTAGATTGCATTTTAATCACTTGTACGAAATAGCTTTGGCCAACCTGTTTTCTGGCAAGTATGCAAGATGCCTGGACTGGTGCTGGAACATTGGTTCAGTACTCAAAATTTTACACTGCTCTGAAATATTAGTGATTGTATTCTCCTACCAATTTATGCTGACATGGGCAAGAGGTAGAGCATAGGGTATTGAATAAAATGTCAAGGAAGGTAGAGGGTAGAAGGAAAGCAGGAATAACAGTGGGGAAACAGGAATGATAGATCTCATTCTCACTCTTTTTTTTCTTTTCTTTTGGTGGTGGTGAGCTGTTAATTGTAACTACCATAGTATGAAATGACAGCCGCATTTGGTTCCTTTATTGCAACTTCTGTACATCTTTAATTATTTACACTTCTATTTTACTCCAGTGTAGATGTTCGACTGTGACTGAGATTGATATCCTACTGGGGCCATTGACAACTGATATTCTTCTAGTTGCTTGTAAATTGTAGAGGGTAAAAAGTTACATAAATGGCAGTGGTGTTTTCCTTTTCTTTAAGCATGGATATGTTAGGTTGGATAAGAAGAGGTTGTCAGGTCACTCACTTGGGTTGTGCCCAAGAATAGAGACTGATGAGGAATTTTACTCTTCTCAGTTTGAAAAACTCAATGGCCTCAACTTCTGAGAGGAATTATTCAACATCTCCAGCATTAACATGCTTCAGCTTTTGATTTTGGCCACACTTTGGATCAGGAGCAGAACTATTTTATTTATTCCTTTTGGTTAAAGCATTCTGTGTAGTGTAATGAGTGTTCAGCTCTTAATCAGAATACAAAACCATAACTTTTTTTTTTTTGCAGAAGAAGGTGTTTTAATGAAGTGCTATTTTGCTTGCAAATAGTACAAAAATAATACAGGCTAATGTACTTTGTGGTATCTGGGAGTAGCTGTCTTAATTAGTTCATTTCCGTTATTTAATTTCTAATGCAGTCATTTACTTTCTAATGCAATACCAACAGCTTTAAACTAAATAGCTTTAAAGCTGTTGGTATTGCATTAGAAAACAAATTATTTAAGATTTATGCTCTTCAGATACTTTTAAAGTTTTTCAGATGTATCTTTTTGATATCTTTTTAAAAATTAAAACATTCTATTTTGAAGATGATTTCTATCTTAACAAAATAATTTGTACACCTTTCATGAATACTTCCACCTCAAAATTACTGTATTGAGAACTTAATTCGGGATTTACCCTGTGTTTCCTCAGAAAATAAGTTGTAGTTGAACCATGGTGTCAAAAGTGATGTTTACAGTATAGCCTCCTTTCCACTAATTGGAAGGACACTAAAGAAATTTAACTTTTGAACTTTACCTTTGACAGTAGTTAGAACTTTTGGGGGCAAACAGAAATTATTTTCTACACACACCCACCCACTCATTATTTGGTAGATTATTTGATACGTTAGTTGGTAGAAGTCCCTTCCATGTGTTTTCCTGAGAGGGGTTAGTCTTGACTTGGGAGTGATTAGGCTTGGCCTGGGAGCAGAATTTGTTACATGACACTTTTACAACAACAACTCTTAGAAAGTAATATTTTTATCAAAGTATTATTAGAAATATTTACTAGCTCATTTAAAATGTAATTTTCTTGAAGGAGTGTCATCTAATTGATAGCCAGTTGTGGGATATTTCTCTTGATGTAACCTGTTCCTTGGGAAAATGGCAATTTGAATAGCATTTGCTTCATGTTAGTTAAGATCCTGCTGTCTTGCAAAAAGGATCGAGTTGTTCAGTTTAGAGCCTTGGATGTAAAGGAACATTTGCTGAACATTTCTATTCTGTAATTCAGCAGTTCTCTTGTTCAGTAAAGCTTATTTTTATCCTTATTTGACGCTTTAATTTCTGGACCTCATTCTGTAATCGTATCTATCTGACTTTTTATGTGATGGTTCATAAATGGCTTGCTGTGAAGTGTCCATCAAATTTAGAGGGAGAAGAGACTGCAACAGACTAGTTAATGCATGTCTTGCTGTTTGACAGAAATACTCTTGCCTCAAAACTAAGTTTAGTTTTTTTAAAAAACAAAACAAAAACACCACGCATGGATCCATGACTCACTCCTTTTTCACCTGGTCACATTAAGTTAATAAAATTAGTGTTATGTGGTTTGTCAGCCTTTGCACATGTACAGATGTGTCAGTTTCCTTGGTTTTGATGTTTCCTTGTCCTGTGTGTTGGGTTTGCGTGGCAAGGTTTTGGTAGCAGGGGGGCTACAGGGGTGGCTTCTGTGAGAAGCTGCTAGAAGCTTCCCCTGTGTCTGATAGAGCCAATGCCAGCCGGCTCCCAAGACGGACCCACAGCTGGCCAAGGCCAAGCCAATCAGCGCCTCTGGGATAACATATTTAAGAAGGAGAAAAAGAGTTAGAGAGAGCTTTTGCAGCCAGAGAGAGGAGTGAGAAGATGTGAGAACATCTGCAGACACCAAGGTCAGTGAAGAAGGAGGGGGAGAAGGTGCTCCAGGCGCCGGAGCAAGATCCCCCTGCAGCCCGTGGTGAAGACCATGGTGAAGCAGGCTGTCCCCCTGCAGCCCATGGAGGGAGGATGAAGGGTGTAGAGATTCCACCTGGAGCCCATGGAGGACCCCACGCTGGAGCAGGTGGAGACACCTGAAGGAGGCTGTGGCCCGTGGGAAGCCCACGCTGGAGCAAGCTCCTGGCAGGACTTGTGGGCGCATGGAGAGAGGAGCCCACGCCAGAGCAGGTTTGCTGGCAGGACTTGTGACCCCATGGGGTCCCCACGCTGGAGCAGTTTGCTCCTGAAGGTCTGCACCCCTTGGGAGAGACCCACGCTGGAGCAGTTCGTGAAGGACTGTCTCCTGTGAGAGGGACCCCATGCTGGAGCAGGGGAACGATGAGAGGAGTCCTCCCCCTGAGGATGAAGAAGCGGCAGAAACACCGTGTGATGAACTGACCGTAACCCCCATTCCCCGTCCCCCTGTGCCGCTGAGGGGGGGTGGAGGTTGAAGCCGGGAGTGAAGTTGAGCCCGGGAAGATGGGAGGGGTGGGGGGAGGTGTTTTTAAGATTTGATTTTATTTCTCATTCCTCTACTCTGTTTTGCTTAGTAATAAATTAGATGAATTCCCTCTCTAAGTTCGGTCTGTTTTGCTCGTGACGATAATTAGTGAGTGATCTCTCCCTGTCCTTATCTCGACCCACAAGCTTTTCGTTGTACTTTTTCTCCCCTGTCTAATGAAGGAGGGGAGTGATAGAGCGGCTCTGGTGGGCACCTGGCCCCCAGCCAGGGTCAACCCACCACATCCTGAAAGGAGTGCTACATTGCCTTTCTTGACACTTTAATATGGGGCATTCAGTACGAGAAGAAGATTGTATCTTTCTTTTTAGTGAACAAGAAATACTTACTAATCTGTTCCCTGTTTTTAGAGCTTGCTTGTTTTTAGTCTATACTTCAAGAATATTTCCCCCTGATATGTTGAATGGTTTTCTGTCAGAATAGCAGATCACGGAATGGTTCTGAAGGTATTTCAGAATGTTTTCAGACTATTCTATACTTTATGTACTTAAAAAAAAAGAAAAAAGGTTTTTAAGGGACAGTGCTGTCATCATCCAGATAAATACTGAAGCTTTTTATGTATGGCATGTAATTTTCAGCTTTCAAGGCACATTAAATAGTCTGTGTGCAAAGTCAGTCACATAGGGAGCACAGGAAATCCTTAAGCAGCACTCAAAAGAAGTAAATGCTGACATTTAAGGTGACAGAGCCCATCAAAGAGAATATGCAAACACAGGTGTGCAGTTGAGATTTACATTAATTTAGGAGATTAAAGCATTAAAATCTTACTATAAATGAGTAATTACAACAATGATGCCTGACAGTTTCTGGCAGTAAAAGCCACTAACATAGGGGTTTTTTTTTTAAAGATATTTAAAGGCAAATATAGTGACTATTTTAAATATAGTCATTGAAGAAAATATTTTAATAATATATTAAGTTCTTCAGCATATGAAGGAATTATGTAAAGTAAATGGTTTTACAGGTAAGTGACACTTGAGTTTTAACTAGAAAGATGTTCTTCTTTCTTGCCACAAGCTGTGTGCATCTGATGTTTTCCTTTGTTTAAATTAGGAGTGCTTGATTTTATTTCTGCCAGATTGTGATACAAGGCCTGTTTGGAGTTAGCTGACATTATGCCCAAGTCCCATTTTGTCATGTAACTTTATCAGTGAGGTTGGTTGTCTGTGGGGTTTTCCACATGTCCTGCTATGCATGCACCCCCTCGTTCGTCCCCCTCTTCCTACCCCAACCTTTTCACTTGTCCTTTTCCCTTTTTTCTTGTAGCTGGTTATGCATGCCCATATCAGAAGCCCTTGAGAAATGACCATACTTAGACTTCTTTTGTTACAGTAGTGCTTTTAGACCTTCAGTGTGAGATAAAGCCTAGTTTATCGATTTGACGTTCTGATAGCCTTTTTGACATAATGAGAATGTTTATGGCAACTGCCACAAGTTGTTATTGCAAAGCTTTCAATGCGTCTGTAAGTTTGAGGAAGACTGCAGGATATCTGGGTCATTGGTGTTCCTAGAAATTCCTGAATTAAGGTGTTGAGTTTCCTATTGTTCATGTATTTGGTCTTACAGGACCTAACATTGGGGAAGATATTAATCATGATGATGATGATAACCTGAAGCCATGAAAATAGAGTAAATTTATTCTTTCCTTCACTCTGTATGTTGCTTTATCTTTTTCTTGCCCTTCAAGGTTGTGTCTGTGTACGTCATATTGCACAGTAACTCCTAGACGTTAGGCTCGATTTTTGCATGCTTCTGAAATATTAATAGGCACCTCTAATACATTCTGCTTCTTTCAGCAGTTGTTTTAAGATATTTTGGAAAAGTGGTGAGAGTATTGTCTTTGGAGTTTTATTTACACTTTTTTTTTTTCTTCTAATATATACCAACTTGTGCTTTGTAGCATTAAAGGAGAAATTGGGTTAAAAGTTACGTGGTTGTACTGGTATTTTCACTTTGCTCAAGAGGTAGAAATGGAGTCCCCTGGATTAGCAACTAGCATACTGGTTGCTGTAAATTAGTATTTGGAGTAATGTTTTCTTAAAAGGAAACTCTTATCAGCAGAAGTCATTCCTTGTGAATTTAACTTACATGTTAATTTCTGTAATTATTAGTGCTTTCTTCTTTCCATGAATTTGACTTTTTCCTCAGCTGTTGCTCAATCCTTCTGTTCCCTAAAATAACAGTGAACAGAACTTGCCTCTTAATTGTCTTTTCATAGAACTTTTCATATAGGAACTGTCACATATCTAATTTTTAGACAACTGCCACATATTCTGGGGCCTTTAACTTCTAATTCTTGTAATAGGTCTGCCGTACTCATTTTGCTGTTCTCTCTTGTTTCTCAAATCAGTCAAGTCGTCCTCCTCCACTCACAAAGTAACCCCAGTAACTTACTCATTTCAGCATCTTGCATTCCTACTGCCTGTGTACAAATCTCAGTGGAAGCAATGCCTAATTTTGCTCTTAAATTCTGGGGGATTCTTCCATGCCATAGTCTGCTTCAGTGAAACTGATAATGCACTTAAGCTGTTCATAATCTTTCTTTTGACAGGATTTAAATTTGGAAGAAAATTTACTGTCTGTCTTCAAGTAATGAGCTCTCCTGCCAATATTATATTCAATACTTCATCACTAAATTAAATGCATTTAGCATTTTTAATGCTTGCTTTTTCTTTGTCCTAACTTCAAGTCCTTCTGGTGTTTCTTGGCTACAACTTTTTCTTCCTCTATTGAAACTATTTTCTAATCTACTCAGTCATGCTCCTCTTCTCTCATTGTGTATGGCTGTGAATATTTTTATTATTTTAACGTACCCATTCTGTTTCTGTGGTGAGGGCAATAGCATTCGGTTCTTCAAATTTTCTTCTTTTTCATGGATGTGTGTATCAGTGTTATTATGGTCTCAACCCTTACCTGATATTTAAAAATGCTTTTTTGCTACTACATCTTGGCTTTAATTTGTTTTTTGTCTTCCCTGCTTTCTCTCTTGGATGCTCTCCTAGCTTATGTTTACTGTAGCAAAGCTGTGCTTTTCCTCAGAACACCACTTACTACTTGGCACTGTCAGAGGTATCTCCTTCCAAACCCTCAACCTGAGAGTTTCAGCCTCTTGGACAATTTTAACTGTCCAAGACCTATCATTTGTTCTTAGACATCAAATGAAAGATCTGTCCTTTTACCATCTGCAGCTGAAGTTCTCTGTAGATCTGTGATATATCTTGCGTTGACTTAGACACAGTGAACTTCCGGTTCTTTCCTACTTGGTTCTTGTGAAAACTTGCCATGAAACTTGTTCATCTTAACCAGTCAGACTTTGTCTCTCTCTGGGGGCTGTTTAAAGGTCTCTTCTCTGTTCATGTGGACCAGAATGTTCTGTGGTTGCTTTCAAAATACTGCGTATTTCTCTTTTTGTCTGTGACTCTTTCAATAGCACTTTGAAGATGACAGTTTTTTCATTTGCATTGTGCAGGAAAACTTCACAGTTTTGCTTGCAAAGTCCCTGGCACTTGTACATTCTTGTCTCACAGTGGTGGTCATTGTTCTGCTGCTTTACCTTCCTTATAACTTTTTTTTTTCCTAATGTCAAACCTAACTCTACCTTCCAGGAATGTAAGTTTATTACTTCTTGTTCTATCCACTAATTGAGAAGTGAGTTTTGGGGTTTTTTTCCCTTCCTCTTTTATTTGCCTTCTACATATAAGGTTACTCTAATTCTGCTTTCTTGTTGTTTCTTCTTTTAGCCTTTCTCTGTGTGTGATGATTTGTCATTTCTGTGGATGTCCTTTGCTGTTTTTTAATGGGACATCTTTTTTTTAAGTGCAGTGTCAGCTGGTCAGAATATTCCAGCTTAACCATTACCAATTCTAAGATGATATGGAGATTAAATTTACATTTTATTTGCATTTTCCCCCCCCTCAATAACATGATATTGCAACTCCCAAGCTGGGCTTGGGGAGGTCTCACAACCGCTTTTCTCAGCGCTCCTGGTTAGTCAGCTCTTCCTGTTCGTACAGAACTGGCTCATATGTAGAACCTTGCAAACTCCCTGCTAAAATACAGCCTTCATTTTTAGACCAGATTTTCTTGTCTGATCCCTTGCAGTGTCCCCAGCCTCATGGTACTTAAATATGTAATCTGCTTCTATTTTAATGTATAAGCTAGTAAGTAAAATATTAAGTTTTAGTTTAAAATTAGATAATCACAGAACTTGGCTTAATACTTCCTATTTTGGAGTTAAATTCTTCCATGCGTGGCTTTTCCAATTCATTTTACACCCAGGTTACAGGAGATTCAGTAGACCTGTTTGGTCATTTGCTCATGAAAAGTCTCTTACGAGAACGACTTTAAAGATTTTTGACACGATACGGCACCTGCTTTTTTCCTTATCCCTGAAGTCTGTTGCGCTGTCATAAAGGCGGTGAGGGTGGTTTAACACAATTTGTTTTTTTGACAGATCCACTTGGGCTATTACTTGTCTCCTTTGTTTTTTCCTAAGTGCTATCAGATGCTTTGATTTGTTGCTGTACCTTTCCAGGAGTTTAACTTCATATACTGAAATGTGGAGTGGAATGGAATGTAAAGTTTTATCTTAAATTTATTTTTCAGTGATGTTCGGTCATTATCTTGATTGTTCTGACTTCTTCTGACCTTTACTTCATCTTATCTTCAGACTGTTCATTCCTTGAAATAGACATAATTCCCCTTTGTTGCTTCCACAAGAAACGAAAATTAATAGTTATTATCATATCTTTATCTGTGGTATAAGGATGATGTATAATTAAATTTAGATTCCCTGCAATGCTTCTGTGCTGTGCTATCTTTCTGCAGTGTGCGGAAGAAATAAACTTCAAAGTGTGGTATATTTCTTCTTGAATACATCTTTCTGTGCTGCTGTTTCCTCTCCACAGAGCATAAAAGATCCTGTTGAAGTTATCTTAGAACTTCTTTGCCTCTTGAAATTTAAAAAATATTATAACTTTTTTTAATAACTTTGAGGTTAGATGCCTTATTTTTGGGTAACTGCCAGTTGTTGCAAAATTAACCATCTTTTTTTTTAATGCTGTTATAAAGCACATTATTTAATAAAATGTTTGGATCACAGTAATGGGGAAGGAACAGCAGATGGGAATAGTCAGCTGGGGGAGCTAACGCTCTGTAATGCATCTGCCAGCTTTTCAGAGGGAAGAATAAGAATTGCAAAATAAAAGGAAAGAGCAAAATGCATTAGTGGAGGTTTTTTTTTTTTTTTTCCACAGTAGCTCTTCTTTGATGTTGTGATTGAAGTACTTTTTTAGCAGCTTCAAGCAGCAGAAATTAAACTTCTTTAATTTCCATTTTTATGATCAGAGCACGGCTATGAGAGACTTTCTGATATCACTATTATGCTTTCTTCAAAAGCATTTATCTCAGTAGTGGGGTAGTTGTATAAATATTTGTAGTTTAGCTTCTTGAAAAAAATGTTTTATGACTGCCTTTTGGGTACAGAAGATCCTAAAGTCAGATTTGGATTAGTGAGAATTGGGACTAGTTTGTGTCCTTAATAAGGACAGATGTAGATGAAAGAAAATACTCAATACTGTGTCTAGCTACTAAAAGGCCATGACTCTAATCATCTGTTTTGGTACCAGGTGTATAAACCAAAATACTCTTCTGATTGGGTTTATGGCTTGGCATTTCAGAAGCATTGAATAATATTCCTTTCCCAAACAGGATGGGGAAAAAGGCTTAAAAGTGGAAACTGTCTAAAGCCTGATTTTACTGTGTGGAAACTCATGCCAAGCTAAAACAGTAACTATGTCCAAGTAGGCTGCAATTTGCATTTGTGAAGGAAATTGTTCTGAATTTTAGTTCAGTTTCCTGCTACTTGAATCTTACATTTGTCCCTTTGCTTGAAAACCAACGATGCTTGTCTTACAGGTTGCAGCACAGGTCAGAAGTGATGCATGTCTAAGTGGGAAATAGTGTCTTATTGCCAAAGTAAGCTAAAAATATGTATTCTGTCACTTAGCTCCCTGCTTAAAGTCATAATAGGAACAAAATTGTATGTGGAAAGGTTTAGGAGTAGTTTTTGGTTGTTTTTTTGTTAAATGCTAGACTTTATTAAGACAATGAAACACGTATACCGTTAGCACTTTAGGATGAAAGTAACCTGTTACGTTTTTTAAAGTACTTAATTTCAAAGGAAGTAATAAATTTCTCAGTTTAATCATTCACATTTCAGAGGATAGATTTAATTGAAAACAAGTGGCAGCTTTGTTGCAGAATTGACTGTTCCGTTTTTAAAATTGGGGTTTTTTGTTCCAGATAAAGAAAAAACAACCCATTGATATCTAGGTTTATGGCTACCTCTTGTAGTTGACTGTAGTTACGTGTTAGGGGAAGGAAAATCCTAGGGAGACCTCTTTCCTCAGAAGTAGCAGCAGCGTGGGAATCCAGTTCAACCAGTAGGTAGTATTCTTTAGGTCATTGAACTGCAGCCTGAGGATTTGGTAGGCCAACTAGCAGGTCTGTTTGCTTTACAAAAGACATTAGTTTGCAGTATTACTAACTGGTTGCAATCCAAAATAATTGGATTGATTGCAAAGCAACCAGAGTGTTCTAGTGAGCTAACATTGTGAGGGATGGGTAGATGTGGTGAGGTTTGATTAAAACATTTAGGCTGAAACTGAATTGTAGTATTCTCTTATAGACGTTTTAAATAAAGCTTGATTCACAGGAGAGTATAAACACGTCTCATAAATCTAAGAAGGAGAAGTGTTGGCTGGAAGGACGGGAGAACGTGCACTTGCCATTTTTTTGTAGACTGGCAGGATGGATGGGGAGGAGTCTTTTATTTACCCTTCTCTAATGGATACTTGAACTGTAAGCATGACTTTGTTATTAGTCATGGAGAAAACTAGTATTCTGCTGCAGTAATTCTAGTTGCATGTATTTATTTGCACATATGGTGTTGGTGATGTTCTATAAAATTGTGGAATTAAGTGATAAATGTGATTGAAGAATATATAGCTACTGGGGATGTCCCTTTTCACCTTCATAAACATAATGCACAACAGTTTGTAAATGATGCAAAATGCTAATTAAAAGTTTTAATTTGGTAATCATCTCTGTTTGATTAGAAACAGATGCTGATTATCTGCAGCAATCTAAATGGACCCTTAGAAGGTAGCTTTTATTGCTTAAAATTGACTTGTGAAACTAAAGTCAAACTAAGCCACAAACTGTACAGTTACTTATGCCCTCTTTAGTGCACTAGAGCACTATGATTCTACTAAATAGCCTTGTGCAATTCATTGTTTGAGTTAAATAGGACCGTTAAAGTCCTCTCTAAGGTCGAATCCTGTACCGGGTACCATACACGCTTTTTCTGGTTTGAAGTACGTTCTCTTCCTGCTTTGAAAAGGTTACGTGCTTTGAAGTAATAATTGCAATAAAGGCTGCAATAAAAATGAGATGATGAATAAAAACATTCTTCTGCCTAATCTAGCTGAAAAAAAACAGCCAGTATTTGCAATACAGTCTGAATCCTGAGGCAGATGTGCTGCTGTAACCCTGGATTTCTAAAGTCATGTGAAATGGCAGCTGTTCCAGAAATGCAGTGGAGAGTGGATGTCTTCTACACAATGTTCTTCAGCTTATGATAGGAGCAACAGCTTGTGTGATAGTGTGCTCTGGCACTCAGTGGTTGACCAGGGGACACTTGACTGCCATTTATTTGATGGCTTGGAAATGATGAAAGAACAGGAAGTCCTAACCTGATCCCTGTAGTTCCTTAGTTCTTAGCAATTGGTAATCTTGGATTCCTGAAAGAAACTTAGTATAGACAAGGAGAATGGTGTCATCAGGTATTCTCTCTTTTTTTCTATAAATATTTTAGACATTCTTTTGGGACATAAGGGAAGAGAAAATTGGGAAATCAATAGTGTATTTTTAAAAATTATATTCATATAGTATTCAAGAAGAAAATAAATTCTTTGGATAATCAAGGTATTAAGTTCTTTTGTAGTGGTTGAGGTTAGGAATGTTTCCAAAATGAATTTATTTTTCACATAGCAGTGAATGAAGTAACTTTGGAAATGTTTATATTGTGCCTTCATACAGCAGCATAAAAGCTGATAGGATAGTTTGCACAGGATGTAATTACACTGCAAGTAGAATTTACTAGCTGCTGTTTTGGGTGTAAGCTTTGTAAAATGGTCTGTAAACACTGAAATACTCTTTCCTGCTAATCCTGTGATTGAATCTAGAGAAACATTTGTTAACAAGTTTCTGTAAAATTCAGTCTGATGCTAGCATCCTGATTTGTAAATGGAAGAAAACTCATTGCCTTATTTCTCATAAGGATCTTCTGTTAGCTCTTCAGTCAAGTGTGACTCTAATATGTTTGTGGTGATGTTTCTAGAGTAATCTGTAGTAATTGCTTTTGTTCAGCTTTCCTTTTCATGGATGTAGGGAAATGTTTGTCAGGAATGTAGGAAACTGGGCCTGTGTCACTGAGTTTCTCTGTGATTATGGTAACCATGAGTTAGCTGCCTAGTTGAGGAAGATCCATGAAATGTCCTGTCCATTCCCACTCCTGACTTTAAAAAAAGCCCAAACAACATTTCAGTCAATGGAGAAGAATACATAATAATTCCAAGTGCAGCCCTTTATGTTTTTAGGGGTGCCAGCAACCTGAACTTGAGCTAACGTAGTAAGTTGTAGTACCATGGCAAATACCATTTTCTTAATTTGTTTGTGGCTGGCCAAAACAGAATTGATATCTCTTAAGAAACACTGTCATGAGATTTGTGAACAACAGACTTATGAGCCTCTGGAATGTTTTATTTAAGACTCTTCACGCTCTTAATTGGTAGGACATCTGGGAGTGATGCCCTTTCCTAATCAAGCTAGTATTCATTAACCAGCTGAATACACTTTAAATTTACGTTCTTAAATTTAATCGTATCTAGGTTAATACTTTCGCATACTAGTTCAAGCTCGGTTTGTACTGTGCTGTGTGGCAATGGAGAAGATTGACAAGGACATGATTAATCTGTTGGATACTTAAAATTGCAGTATAGCGCAGTATTGAGAGAGTGGCGCCATCTTTTTTTGAGAAGGGTGTTTTGCCACTTGAGTACCAGCTGCTCAGTGGCTAAAAGCACATTTTAAAAACTTCACTTTCTAAGGACACCAGTAGCGTGTCCGTGGAAATACCTGAAGCTAAGTCTTGGAAACGGACTTGTGCATTAAATTCTTGTTCCTCACTGAGAGACTTAGAAACAGCAAAATTGTTGTGCATATATAGTAGTATAATGTGTGCATGCATCTTTGTCTCTTCATTAAAACAGAGTGAGGATATCAAATTTATTTTGAAGTTTTTGGACTGCCTCATTGCCAGTGTTTGTTTAACCAAGCCTTACATATTAAATTATTCATATTTTAATCTAAATTTATGTTTCTTTGTGTTTCCTGGACAATTCTGTGATTAAAATCAATGAATAAACTGCACATAGAAGGCAAGAAAACTAGAAATAATACAACTTGTCCCAATCCTTCCTTCCTTTCCCCTCATGCCTTCCCTTTTTATTCCTTGATTTTTCTAATTTTTCAAAGTCTCAAAAAATTATGATGAAGTGTTGAATTGTTTCAAGCTACAATATGAGACCCACTGTCACTGAAAAGGGAAGATCCTTTTCCTGCTGTTACTGTTCTTTACTTGTGCAAAGCAAAGACTGACTTGGTGATAAGCAGTTTCAGTTTATTAAACTGGCAAGAACAAACAAGGCAGAACTAGCAGATTGTTTTCTGTGGGGTGAGTTGAACCAGTTTGGTGTGGAGGGTCAGATAAGCACCAGATGATACCCTCAGAAGAATCCTGTTGATTTTTTAGTCTTTTGTACATCACATTGTTTTATCTGGCAAACACCATTGAGTGCTGTCAAAAGTTAAGTAGTCTGTCTATCTTTCTGATCTTGATTAGAATCCTAAAAGCTGTATTTAATTGTGTCTAATTTTTAAATGATTACCGGAATGTGTTCTTGCAGGTGCCATTTTAGGATGAAATTATTAAATGTACAAACTGTAGTGTTCTTACTAAAATTTAAAAAAAAAAAGCTTTTCCAGCTTGCATGAACCAAGAAAAATTGAGATACATGGCTCGTGATGTTCCCTATACAGAGTACAGACATGACCTAGCTGAAAGCTTGAATCTGAGTTTAGACTATTAGGAGCTTATTTTCATTCCATTGCATCTTCAATCAATTTTACACAATTTTATGTGGAAATGGTGAAATCCTTAATGTCAATGCAAGGTTATTTTTAATGTTCTGGTCTTTAGGGAAGCAAGTTTTATTTTTAAATACATTCTGGAGTCATCTGCCAGCTTTAGTTAGGTGCTAGGGATATCCTTGTTTCTTATTCCGCACTGTCTGTTAGTTGAAAACATGAAAGCAATGGGAATTTGGTGAAAAGGCAAGAAACAGAGTGTTTGTAGGGCTGCATAACCTATAAGATACTTGAGGCTGTAAGCAAGTTATTTAACAGCTTTATAAGTATTATTTATTTATATGATAAGTATTGATTTGCAATAATATTTGCATTTGTTTAAAAAATACAATTTCTGATGAAACTGTATTTTTTGTAACACTTTCCACAAACTTATCCAAATCTTTAGTCATGGCCCATTAACCTGTTTTTCTGGAGGTTTCACCAGGACCATTTTTACCCCAACAGTGTTGTGTTTTTTTTTTTTTTTTTTTTTTTGCTAGGATGATGCAAGAAAATATAAAATCACTGTGACTTTACATCTTTACAAGATTGATATGGTCAGATTACCAATAAAGAAGGATCTGGACAGCTTGTGAAGTTCGGAGTCAGTATAATTATTTTAAGTGTATATTAAGATAAAAGAAACCTTGAAATTAAATGTAAGACTGAATAAGATGGTTTTATTGATTAAAATGAGCAAATTAATTTTTAAGAAACAAATAAACAAGGAATCCTTGCCTTTCCCCCTGTCTCGTTCTCCCCCCAACCTGCAAGCCTGCCTGTAGAACAGTCACTGGGCTGTTTTAATGGCTTTCTGTAAAAAAAACCCCATGTGCTTGGTTCAGCTTGACTTTTCTTAGTGAGGTACCTTAGAAGAAAAGATGCAATTGTAACCACTATAGCTGTACGATATGTTGTACTGTTTTTATTAGAAGGCAGTTTCACCGAGGGTTTGGAATGACATGGTAGACTGGGCTCTCTTAAGCAATTTCTAATAAGAAAGCATAAACCAGTTACATTTGAAAAATGGAAGTCAGTGTTCTGGAATTAAAGTAAAACTTTGGTCTATACAAGGTGAAAAACAAGATTGCAGGCTTATGTAGTGA
Organism: Balearica regulorum gibbericeps; assembly: GCF_011004875.1. Classification (NCBI taxonomy): domain Eukaryota; kingdom Metazoa; phylum Chordata; class Aves; order Gruiformes; family Gruidae; genus Balearica; species Balearica regulorum. Next base: position 28,240,233 of record NC_046186.1, read on the forward strand.
CTTAGATTTATTCTTAAACAAGAAATATATCATCTGGAAAGAGTAGCAGGGTTTTGGTAGCGCGGTGTGAAATTTGTATATAGTTCCAGGTTGTCACGTTTGAAAAGCGGGAATCTTTCAAAGACTAACAAAAATAAAATTGTGAGGGTATTTTATAGGATGTATTTTCTTGTATCATTTACACAAACACATTTAACTGTTTTGATACAGCTACTTTGTTAAAGAAAAAATCATTTCCTTACAGGCTGTTTTTCCCTGGAGCATTAGGTTTTCACATGCAGAAATATAATGCTACTGTGTTCTCTGTCTTGAAAGTTACATTCTTCTGCCTTGCTGGCAGCTTTATTATTATTTTTTTTAAAGCTGATTTTCCTGAGAGAGTACTACAGATTACATCAAGACGCGGACAGGGTAACCATAAGCCTTTAGACATTGCTGCCTTGGCCATTTCATATGCATCTATCAAATCACTTTCATAGATTTGCTGAGCTACTTCTCCAAGTTTGAAATTAAAAGGTCCTTCCTATGACTTCCAAGGACAGTGTTTTGTTTTGTTTCATTTTCTCAGTTTTTCAGCTGAGAAGAAGGAAAAAAAATCTTGTTTAAATGTCCATTTTACTGCGAAGAAGTGTTAGTCAACAAATTATTCTGCTCCATTCACTGAAGAAACTGAACTGCTTATCACATCCCTTTTCATGGAGAGGAAGGACACCGAGTGCCTTTTTTATTTTGCGTTTGGACTCTTGGTATCTCTTGCATGTGATAGTCTTGGCTTGGTTCCTGACTTGTCTCTAAAAGCTCCTTTGACTGCAGCCTTATATCACCTCTCCATAGATATTGGAGGACATGTCCAGTGTCTGTATAGCAGTGTCACACAAAGTGTTAGACTTGGGTGGCATCTGTGTCCATCTATGTTTTGGGAAGGTATTCTGTGTTCCTTAACATTTAATCTCTTCCAGGTAAAGACTATTTCTGGAATAACTTATCAAGAACATATTGTGTAAATATTTTAAGAGTGTTCTTGCATGTAGTTAATTTACTAGGTATAATTGTTGGATTACCAGTGTCTGATTTGTTTTATCAGGGTGGATTATTTATGATTTATTTTTTTTTTTTTTAGGTTTTAAAGCCTGAGCTTAATAATGAATTAAAGCAAAACAATTTGATTTCAAATGTTGTTGTTAATTGTTTTCTGTTGAACAAAATAATGCTCTACTGAATAGTAAAATAATTAAAATATGCTAATTTTAAGTGTGGCTTTTCTGCTGTTTGGTGCTACCCAAAACGTACATTATCGAGTACTTGAAAAGCATAATATATATATATTCATGTGTATTTAGTATTTAAGTTTTTATATTAGGAAATGTAACATTGTCCATGATTTTTCAAGCTAGAAATACCTTAAGATAAATTAGAATAGTGCTGCCTAACTTACCTGTTTTAAGAACTGTGAAAGCACTAACATTTAGAGAACAGTAAATATCTCATTGTTGTTGCTCCTCAGAGAGGGAAAAAAAAAAAGTGAGAAATCCATGAATACAAGATGATATGTCATTTTTTTAAAAGTCTGGACTTAAAAATGAACTGAAATGGATGTTTTTATTAAAAATCTAACAAAGTTGTTTAAGTCCTTACTAATTGCCAGTGAGTCATCATGCTTTGCTTTAATGCATGCAATAAATCTAGATATGAGCAGGGATTGTCATGTTTTATTTTGAAGAGCTTGATTTTTAAAAAGCATGTTTTTATAGTTCTTGCATTAACGTTTAAAATTACTATTATATTTTAAAATCTACACTACTGCTTCAGAAGGAATGTTACTTAACACTATTGACCACTAGTGTTTTGCTGGTTTATGCTTAGTTAATTATTAGTGATCACCTGCTGAATATGTAATCATTCTTTTTCCCTTGTCAACTAAAGTGATGATATATTTACATATTAAGTAATCTTTTAGCTCACATGAATTAAAAAAAAAAAGCCTTATTTTGAAGTATTTCAGTAGTTTTAAAACAAGCTCTTAATTTTAGATTAGTGAAGACCTGAAAAATGAATTGGCAAATGACCTGTGTTCATCAACCCCTGGCTTTAATAATAAAATGAAAGACCAAATGTTCTATAAGGTAAGTAGAAATGGGTAAGTTCCACAGACTTACGTTCATTCTCTTTCATTTAAACTTGGAGTTAGTAATTTTAAGTTTACTTAATAATGTAAATGAGAGTTCCTCTTCTTCATGGTAGTATAAGGCTAGAGTGAGAGACTGGGAGAATGAAGGGAGCTTTAAACTACCATTAATGTCTTCTGTTCTCTTCTGCTGTGCCTCGTCTTAAGTTAAAACTGTCTTAAGTTTTAACATTTCCCAGACAAATGACTTAACTTGCCTGGCTGACGTACCGTTCAGGATGGAGACATTCTCAAACATCTGTTGCTGGAACAGTTGGACTTTGGTCTGATTTGTATCAGTCTGAAATTCTTTTTGCAAGAGAGCAAGGGAGAGGAAAGAAGTATTTAATGTAGCCCACTGATTCCTCTTTGGAACAAAGTTAGTTGGGTTCCAGATCTGTTTCCAAGACCTTTTATATGTAGCTTACACGAATCAAATATTTCAAGATGTCTGAAACAGGAGGCCAACAGAAGTTCATTTTCAAATATCAAATGAGTAACTGATGCAAAGCTACATAGTTGGGCTAATAATCATAGATGAAACTTTAGAGTAGCTTATTTTGCCTAGTTGTGTGATTTCCTATAAGTAAACAATATTTTCCCACCAAAATAATGATCAGCTATTCCAAAGTCAACATTTAATTTCAAAATCTTTGGGTTTTGCCTGGATAGAGCTTTGTTAAAAGACAGAGAATGACTTAAAAGCTTTACTGATCCATCTTGAATCTTAGGGTTGTAAACATTATTACTGCATTATTTTGCTATTCTACAGGGTGGATTTTTCTTCTTTCTCAGGTTGGACTTGCAGATGCTGTGGATCTATTTAGAGCCAGAAGAGTGTTTATTAAAGACGGCTTTGCGTATGTGCCACTGAAGGAGATGGATGCGATTGTTTTGAATAGCTATAGAACAAAGTTATCTAAAGCACTGGCGGTAAGTCTGATAAAGTCTGACAACTTTACAACTTTTGTTGTGTTGTTTAGTGACACTCTTGGACAGTAGCCTTTTGGATTTTTAAATTTATCTGCTTCCATCTGGAGAATACCAGAAACCCTATCAAACGTGCTGACAGCGCTAAAAAACAGTTCATTATGAGCTGAGAGTTCATTAATTTTAAATGAAATTTAGCATGTGGTGTGCATTGTAAAGAAATTTCTCCTAGAGGATTTTAAAATTGTTCCCCTCAGAGAGAGTAATGTGACATTCAAAATGTTAGGCCCATACAGACAACTGTGCATTCTCTTTGTATCAATCTTTTCTCTCACAACTTTTTGCAACACTTTTTTGTTGAAACAAGTAAAATAGTGATTTGTTGGTGGGTTTTTTTCTTTTTTTCTTTTGTTAGTGAGAACTGAAATGAGGATAAGTCAGAACTTGTCAGGCAAAAATAGTGTATTCATTGTATGAATGTTTGAGGTATCAAATCTAGTTTGGACACCTATGGTAAATACTGTATGTGAATGCTCTTCTGTTAGCAATCTGGCGATCAATGTAAGAATTGCTAGTTTTACAATATTAGACTCTTCACAAGATTTAAAAGTTGGTGATCATGTATAATGCACAGAATTTGAGTCCTAGAAAATACGGCATTTAATAACACGAAGGCAGTTTGGATTACTTTTTAAAAATGTTTTCAAAGCCTTGTATTGCTATGTCACATTAATATCAAGGTTGGCCATGAGTGTTTAGTAAACAGTGTGAAGTAAAGATGTGCTTCTTTAAGAAGCTGCCAATATGCTAATTTTCTAATTTGTTAATTTTGAATGTAACTGGAGTCTGTGGTATTATTTAATATGCAGTGACAATGACGACACTCTTATGTGAACATTTCTATGAGAACTCTTTTAATACAACTTCAACTGAAGGATGTCTCTAGTTGATGCATAATGTTCTTGCTGATAGCTGGTAACACTTGTGGGGAATTTAAAAACAATGAATGTGTTCTATAGAAATGTGGCTAAGTACACAGCTTATCTGCATCTATTCCAAATACTTTTGAGGAGTTTCATGGACTTCTGGAATTTGCCTGTTGTCTGAGTAGCTGAGGAGAAATCTGAAAAACAGTAGGAACTGTAATGAGTAGGCTACCTGACTTTTCTTTTGGCAGAAAAATCTGCAACTTTTTCTTATGAGCACACACTATCTTGTGTAGAATTCATTTAACCCAGATTACTTTGTTAAAACCAATAGCTGCTTTATAGTAAAGAAGCACTTCTTTATGTTATCCTCTGTAATCACAGCTTAGAAATTTTATAGAACTATGTTTTAAGTTACTGCAGTATTTCAGATTTGCATTAGTTTTTAGTTTAATACATATGTTTTGTTTATTCAAGTTCACCGTACTTTAAGAGTAAGGAATAAAAGATGATTAGTGATTTCTGACTATTCCAAAGCTTCTGATTAAAGTTGTGGGATTTTGATTACTAGTTTAGTTTGCAAAACCACATTTAATAAGCTGTTTCAGCTAATTTTAGCCAGCACAGTGCACTACTAAGAGATACTAGGAATATTATTAAATTGAGTCTTTTGGAAATGAAGGTAAAAAATCCAGCATGTGTTACAGAGGTCAATCTAATGTTATTCTGTTACACCAAACATACCATAACTGGAGTGTTACACTTGGTAGCTGGATAATTAGTGTAGTTCTCACTGGAACAAAACTATAGTCATCAATTACATTTCAGTGAAAGTATAAGAATACACTTTTATAGAAAGGATTGTACATAAGGAATCTTTTTCAGATTTAAAGATGGTAACAGTTTCTTTTCCACAACATACAAATTGGGAGGATAGTCTTTAGCAAAGTACCCTTTTTTCCCTCAGTCTTATTTGGAGCGAAGACGCACGTTTCAGAAGAAGTTATACTCCAGTATTGTTTGTGAAAAGTAGTTGTTGAAATACTGTTTGGTCTGGGCTTAAGTTTTGCAAGTACAGCTGGTTTACTATAGCTTGGTACTGCTTTTGTAGCACATGGATGTTTGTATGTGTCTGCTGCAAAAGAGAAATCAATGGAGAAATGGTACTGAATTTCAGGCACTATGACAGTATAGAGGTCTTCATGACTTTGCACAGAAGTTGTGCATTGTGGCTAGACTTAATTAAGAAGTAATAGAGCCTTAAACAGCATCACTGATTTGTTGTTTAATTTGTCTTTTAATGAATGTATTTGATAACATTACTACTTTGGTAAGCATTACTTACGTGTGCTTTTGGGAGTATGTTTTAGTGGTTTTGCAGCATCTGTCTGTTTGCACTTTGTTTGGACTGTCTAATGGGCAATCCTTGGTTTATTAGAATTTGAGAATTAAATATCTTAATGGGCTGATAATCCAAATTAGGCTTGAATGCTCTTTCTAAAGAAGTGGTTTGTATCTTCACAGGGCCATAAAATTAGGCTAAATACTTGTTTCTTCTGTGGGGTAGTTTGACTTTGCCCAATACTTCTGGCTTTGACAGTCTATTACAAGCTTCTAAAGGACAAAATACCCTGAGTATAGATAGCGCAAAGATAGTCTTTCAGGCACATAGTTTTGAGGAATCTTTCTTACAGCTCTCGTTAGTGGTTCAGTTCTTCAATGTTAAAGCAGCATCATTTTCTACATGTGGGCTGTTTGTGTGGTGTTATTGATTATTTGTACTGCGATGTGTGTTTTGCCTCTCGGAGGTTGTTTGGTGCTACTCCAAGCAGTCACATGCACAGATTTTTGGAAGGAATTATCCCTACACAGGAATGATTTCATGATAAAGGCCTGCCCTGTCTTTTCCGAGGTGCCTGTTACACTTTAAGGGAGTGTGCTTGTGCTAAAGCTACTTTTCCTAGGTCTCCAAAGCATTGAATAATTTGGGTGGTCGCTCAGCCTTGCTGCATTGCTCACTGCATTGCAGGCTCATGTCACCACCGTCCTGCATGTTACAGGGTGATTCTAGCCAGGATTATAACGGAGGAATGTAACGAGAGTGAATTGATGTGTTGATACTGAGCTTTGAGAGAACAGTAAATAATTCATAGTACTGACTTTTTAAAAAAAGACTTATGTTGACACTGGCACAAATTCAGTTTAATCAGAGTTATGTTTTAATTGCTTAGTAGTCAAGCCCATGCAGCAGTCCTATGTTTTGTTTCATCCTTTAAAAATAAGTTTGAGATCTCGATTATGTGGCCATTGCTTGAGGCTCGGTAATAGGAGGAGCTAATACTATTTGAGCCTTCTTGACAATTGCAAATGCAACTGAAGAGGTTCATTTTATGTGCAAAATCAGTACTGCACGGACCTTCTTTCTGTATTCTCTGATCCATTTGATAGTAAATAATTTCCTTTGTGCCATTAATGATGATTAAACTGTAGAAAGCCTAAACATTTTCTCTAGCTCATGTAAGTTGTAGTATTAGCTCTACAATTGTTTTATAACTTAAAGCAAACTTTTATTAATTCAAATTGCTGTATATTTTATTCATGAGGGGTTCACTGTGTTTGGGCTAATACACAAACATTTCTGCAGTAATGCTATGCTGCATTTTGGTAATTTCAGTTATAGCCATGCAGTGAACTTAGGTTGTGAAATTCTTGGCAGTATTGGATCTTCTTTTTTGAGGATAGTAATTTTAATTTTTGATTTCTTGAAATCAGAAGATTTGGCTAAGTGTCGCGGTTCAGACCTGCAGACCCATATCAGAACTGTGTTATACTTGATACTGCACAGAGGAGTGCTCTGTGCACTCCACAGAGAAAGCTGAAATGGGACAAAGGAGGGAAAAGAGAGAAGAGGCTGCTGAATCATTGCCTAGGACATGCCTTTATCAGCAGTGTCCTCAAATAATTGAGAAAATGACTTAGTGTTACATTAGCAGTTGTCTGACTTGTTTGAACAGAGGTTTGCACTGGACAGCAGTTTGCCTCCACAATTCCTGCCCTGTGTGGTTAACTGCAAGGGCATAGGGGTGGACTACATCTCCCACCTGCTCAAAGTGCTGCAGTGTTCAGTGTGAGCTTCCCTGTAATGGCTGATTCCCAGAAATAGCATAATTTTTGAAGATGCATTTAATTTTTTTTTTTAACTACTTTTCTTATAGTACCATTCATACTTAAGGACTAAAACAAATACTCTTCCTGTGTGATTGATCAGAAAATCCTTTATATAGAGATTATGGTTTCTCATATTCTGTCTTTCTCATCCTACTTTCCCCCGTCATCGTTTTACCCCAGCCAGCAGCTGAGCACCACGCAGCCGCTCACTCACCCCTTCCCATCAGCATGGGGAACAGAACTGGAAGAGTTAAAGTGAGAAAACTCGTGGGTTGAGATAAAGACAGTTTAATAGGTAAAGCAAAAGCCGCGCGCACAAGCAAAGCAAGGAATTCATTCACCACGTCCCATGGGCAGGCAGGTGTTCAGCCATCTCCAGGAAAGCAGGGCTCCGTCATGCGTAATGGTTACTTGGGAAGACAAACGCCATTGCTCTGAACGCCGCGGACCCCCCCTCTCTCTTCCCCCAAGCTCCTTATAAACTGAACATGACGTCATATAGTATGGAATATCCCTTTGGTCAGTGAGGGTCACCTGTCCTGTCTGTGTCTCCTCCCAACTCCTTGTGCACCCCCAGCCATCCCGCTGGCAGGGCAGTGCGAGAAGCAGAAAAGGCCTTGGCCCCGTGTAAACACTGCTCAACAGTAGGTCTATAGAACAAAAACATCTCTATATTATCAATGCTGTCTGCAGCACAAATCTAAAACATATCCCCACACTAGCTACTATGAAGAAAATCAATCCTCTCAGCTGAAACCAGGACACCCCCCCCATCCCATTGAGGAGGGGGAGTGAGTGAGCGGCTAGGTGGGAGTTTGGCCCTTAGCTTGTGGTGGGTCAACCTTGGCTGTTCTTTTAATTTTCAGTCTCTAGGCTTGTAGTTCTGCTGAGGTTGGATACTGGAGGAAAGTAGGTTCAACACTCTGGTTCCAGCTCCTGAAGTCATATTAGCTTCTGTGTTTCCTGTGCTCCTCCTCTGAAACAGCTCTTGGATAAATTCCAGAGGTGGGGATAATAAATATTGAAAAACCTGACTCTGACTGGGATCCATGCATTAGTGTCAGGTGTTGGCATCAACTAGATTGAATCAATACGTCATTCTTAATGAATGTTACAGTTCAGACTATGTTTTGTCCTAAAGTTTTAGTGCATATTTTAAAGCTATAAGCAAATGCTTGAGAATGTGTAAATATTCCTGTGCAGCATGAGTGCTTTTATTGTGGGTTTGAAGAGTTTATTTTATAAAGAATTGTAATTATTGATGATAGCATAATTGAACTTTCCATTCATATTCTAATGGCAGTTTTTCAATAGATTTGTCATACTTATATTTAAATCCAGCCCCCTTCCCCCCCTCATCTTGAGCCTAGCAATTGAAGTAATAACTTGGCTGTTCTTTCTATTATAACTCTACTGCAAAAAGTTGCTTTTGTGAAAATACTCTGTCAGAACATCATATAGGAGCTAACCATCTGCAAATGAAAATATTAACTGCAAATAGCACAAACTGGTACCATAAGAAATCAAGATTCCAATGTTAATATCTACAATCTTGATAGTACGTGTTTCTTCTTAATTTAATGCCTACACTTTTTTTACTTTGCGGTGTGATCTTGTGTAATCTGATAAAATGTCTACAAATCAAATTGTTGGGTTTTGAGGACTTGGCACGGAAGGAAGACCTCACTGGTGTTTTCCTGACTTTTCTGGGTTTTTTTGTTTATTCCTTTCCTTTTTTGGGATGTAATCTTCAAAAGTGTTAGAAATGTGGATCAAATAAGTTGTTTCTAGCTTTACTAATATTTGTAATGATTTGTCTTTTAAAATTAAATATTAATCAAATATGCTATTTTGGTTTATTTATGCTATATGTTCAAAGAACCTGCTAATTTGGGAACAGTATCAGTATACAAGGCACCGCCTGCCAAACATTTTCTTCCTAAAACATCTATGTTTTCAAGCAGTGAAGCAGAAAGCTTTATGCAGTGGCATTAATGTTGAGAAAGTATGATTGATGATGGTCTTGTCATTTGAAATTCATTTCAGGTGTTGTGTTCCCAGTGTTAACTTAAAGTAATTCACTGTAACATAAATGGATGATTTTTATAATATGCACATACAAGGTTAGTAAGGTAATAACTTTGGCAGTGCAGAGTAAAACATGATTACAGTGACTTTGTCCTCTGAATCTCTCAGATGAAGTTTGCTGTGAGAGTTTTTCAGAGAAGCAGCTGGTCTTCATTTCTGAGCAGTATTATATTGTAAGGTCATTGTCTAAGGCACAGGTCTACTGAATAAAATGGCAGTATTTTGAGTGGGAGAAGTGAAATCAAGGGAAGTGACTTCAAGTGTGTGTTTGTGTGTCAGAGAGGACTCAAGCCTGTATGTGGAATGGTTACTGCAAGGCAGGGAAACTCCTTGGACTTTTCTTTGTGGACCTTCTTTTTGCCATGGCCCTTTAATTGTCCCATTGTTGGCTATTTTCTGAAATCCATCCTTTAGTGTTTTATCTCCTCTACTAATTGAAGTACATGTGTTTCTTTTAGACACTACACAGATTGCTAGCATAGAGTAATTATAAATAATATTAAGAGGCTAAATTAAATTTAGCTGTGTTCAGTATTATGCCTTTTCTATTTCTTCTATTTGTTTTTTGCATCTACTACAAAGTATAAGATTTTATTAAGTACTAAATTTGCAGTATAAACAATTACTGTGGTCTCTGCATGGTCCTGTTCTGTTTGATTTATATAGAATACTTTCATCTTCAAATCAACATAGGAGTTTCATGATAGTAAAACTAACAAAGCAAGATGTACAGGATTTGAAGCATGCATAAGGCTTGCTTAACTCTTGATGTTCCCCAAATTTCAGGAAAACTAATGGAATGGAATATCCTAGCAGGAAGTACAATTTTATTTCTATGTTGTGTGACAGATGTGATAACCTAGAAATGCATCAGTTTATAAAGTACCTATTTAATGTCACGTGACAATTTAGTAACAGTAATTTGAGAATGATGCACTATAGTCAGTGGGAAAAAACTAATGGCATATGTGGTTGGTAAGTAAACAGAAGTCTGTATTTCAGGATGACACTGTGTTGGAAATTTGAGTTTTCTCCTGATTATTTTCTTATGACCTTCTGTGACCCATGGACAGTTGATAAGTGATAGCTATAGTAGTATCTATCTGGAGTTAGTTTACACTGGAGTTAATGACAAATTATTTCATCAACTGTGTTCTGGCTGCTTCTTGGAGAAAGCTAGTTAAGTTTCTGGAAGTTACCAGGTAAGTGATCTAGCTGATGTTTACTGTGCACCACCAATGGAGCAGGACTTGAGTGACACAGGGAGCCATCCAAACTGCCAGTGAAGATGTACCTACTGTGTTTCTCAGCCTTCCAGTGTTTCACTGTGGAATGGGACTGATTTGTGTGTACAGTTGTTTCCTGGGGAAACTTGATTCATATATCTCAGTAATGCTAGCTGAATCCCTTCTGTGATAGTGGGGACTCGGATTTCTCACCTGTGTGTACATTAATAGAGGCTCATTACTGAGATCCAAGTTTCAACCACTTAATAGTTTTATGTGTGGTTCAAGAGACTTGATTTACCTACCACTGCCAGGTATGGTAAATCATAAACTTCACTTGAAATGAATATATTGAATCTTGCCTACAATGTTGCAGAATTCTGTAAAGGACCGTAAGTCTTAGATGTGCTTTGTCTAAACCGATTCTTTCAAGTGATGTAGTTGCTTTTAGAACACAACAGTTTTTCAATGGGCTTAATAAATGGACTCTTAAATTCATGATTGTTGCAAAGCAGGATTGCTGCCTCACTGACGCTTTTGAACAAACTTGGTCAAATCCTGGCAGTTACATTTTTATAACATTTCTAAAGAGCATGCCTCTTTTGTCCTAACTTTCAAATTGTTTATGACTTAAACTTTACAAGTATTTATGTTAAATTGGCAGTTCCTGTACAATATAAATAATACGCTTATTCTTGCTTGTCTCTTTGTCTAATTGCTCTGGTAACTCGTTTCATCACTTCTATTAGACAAATTAAAAGTTCTTCTACTTGAAAGCTCTGTGGAGTACATGCCCTTGTCTTGTTCTTAAAATTGGACTTTTTCTTGCTCCACCTCATCCTTTCTGCTAATCTCAAGCCTTGTGTCTTGAAAGAAATGTGAGGGTTTTGGGGGTTCCTCCCCAGTTTCTTTATTACACTTTAGAGTGCCCACCTTGCATTTGCTTTTCAAAGTGATTCTTTTCTTGCTTTACTCCCTTGCTAAAAGCTATTTTAGAAGTAAAAGGAAGAGGAACTTTTTGAAAACTTTGCAATGTAATCCTAAAAAATTCTATATGAAGGAAAAATCATGAACAATGCAAGAGTAAGTGCACCTGCATTCACCATGGTGATTTTTCATTATCTCCATTGTCTGTAACACTTCCTTCTCATGATATTTGGTTAGACATTAAATTCTGGCTAGCATATTGCATATTTTTATAAACTTACTCTACAGATATCCAAAAAGCTGCACCTTGTTAATAACCATTTTATAGCATATGAAATACAGATGCTTGTAGAACTGGCTGTTGTAAGTAGTCACAGTGAAATCAGTAAGTCTTGTAGCAGTTGAAAGCAACGTGTACAGCAGTGGGTTTCAGATTAAGCCGTCAAGAAAGAACTGAAGTCATGCAAGTTATTTTGAGACCTATATTAAGCTGTAGTATCTTAAGTTATGATTACAGTTTGAATTAGCAATTTGGATTAATGGCAAAAAAGGCTGCAACAATATGGAATGTAGAAGGATAGGAAGAGGATATGTTTTAAAATGTTTAATGCAAGTTTATGGAGCAGGCAAAAAGAAATAGGTTGAATCAATAAAAATTGTGATGACTACCTTTCCAATTACATGGTTGAGGGTTGTTTTTTTCATACATTTTTCCGTGAACTATGGAGAGTGGCTCTTCTGAGTAAAGTTTTACGATATTCTAAGCCACTGAATACTTTACATATGCGATGTTAACATGTTTTTGCCATTCCTACTAATGATAAAGATCAGCTGACTGTTGGGGAGGGACTAAATCTTAAATCCTTTTTTTCAATCAGAAGGAAAAATGGCAAACGACTCTCAGTAGCTCAAAGTCAGACATGAAATAAATTGAACAACTGATAGTTGTATCAGATGACGCTTGGTTAATTAATGTATAGAATCTTTCTAGAGGTTGAAGCACTTCTTTAAGCAGCAAGCGTAAGAATAAAGTATGCACAAGTCTCATCTCAGAAATGCCTTTGCTGAGACATGTTTAAAAGAAGTTCTGCTGTAAGACTAATTTAAAAAACCCACTAATTTTACTGATTACACAACTCAAGTGTTTTGAACTCTTTTAAGAAAAAGACTGTAGCAATATGCTTTTTGAACTTATTGAATATTTATTTTTAAGATGTTTTAAATATAGATGAAGTGAGTATTTTTAGAAATGCTAGTCACTGTCACTATTGCTGCAGCTGATTTCTGGGTGGTCTCATTGTATGACTTTCTATTTTACTGCAATTTCCCAAAGTGACATTAATCTGTTAATGTATTTCTTCTGCACTTAATTGCTAATCTGCATAATTATGCTAGAGAGGAAGTGGACATTTTTCGTAGTTCTTGTAAATGAAGATTATTTATGAGAATATTTTTTCCTGGTAATAAGAAAGCAAGATATGTTTCAGAGGCGTTATAGTTGGGCAGAATTTTTACAATAAAAACACACCCTGGTATCTTATGGGCAGGCTATACAGGCTGTCACTGAAATCACTGGAGCGCTTTCTTCCTGAAATATTAGAATCGTAATTTAATTAGGCTGCAAATACAGAGCTAGGGTAGTTAAACTTGGCTGTAGTAGTATTGGGCCTGTTGGTGTACCCTACCTGACCCACTCCCTTCCCAGCTGTGACTTCATTTAGCAGCTCTGGCTTGTGAAGAAGCACATCGTTATTTGAGCAATTACTTGTCTCCAGGAGAGCATCAGGTGCATCTGCATTGCCGGTACTCAGCTGCCAGGTTCCTACTGGATCATTACTTTCTTTCCTGCTAGTGGCCAGCAACATTCCTGCCGCAAGAGGGCTCTACTTTATCCCTGAATATCTTGACTGCAGGGATACATTTTGAAGTTGGGTAATTAGTGTATTATGCTCAACTGATTACCCTACGTTCCCCAGCTGTTTTCTTATTGAGTTTCTCTTGGGTACCTTACACGGATTGTCATCGGCTTTTGGTTGGTTGGTTTGGGGTTTCTTTTGGTTATGCCTCCTGCTGGATTATCTCAGGTTATTTTATAGTTCACTCCTAATCTTTTTTTACTAAATTCCTATCGGGAAATTCTGACCCACTGATGCAAGCTACCTCTCGCTAGGGAGCATGCTTTCTAGTTAATTGTCCAATTCTCCTCTTACTGAGGAGTGTAGCCTTGCATTTCTACGAGAGGTGTACTGTATTGTATCTGCATGCCCAGTTATCTCATGTGATCTGTTCAGCCTGAAGAAAGGTATGAATTGAAAGTTAGGTGTGCAAACATTACCAACTTAGCTTTCGTTACAAGAGGCCTCATGCTGCTGTGTTCCACCTTTACAAGTCTACCTTAATCTGTAAGTGTTTCAAGCCTGCCTGGACTTAGAAGCACTCAAATCCTGAAAGATGACAGCAGGTTTATGTGGAGCACTTTGACATTGCTGTGAACTGAAATTTCTTATTCTGGAGCGGCTTGCTTTTCTCTTGAGGTATTTAAGGAGGAGGTGGTCTAGTAGCAATACTTTCTACGTTAGTAGGCATGTCTGTATGGCCTTACCTGGGCTGGTTTTTGTTATTCCTTGGATCTTCTATTACTGTAAAATAGAAAACCAGGAGAGGTTTTCCATAGATTCTACATGGGTTATGGACATTTGGTAGCATGTCAAGTATATATGTAAGTATTTTGTATCATCTTATTTGTCTGATGCCTCACTTGTCTGAGAGAGGAGGCACAAAAGTACTGTAATATAGATGTTTTGTAGTAAAAATGAATTTTGAAAGGCAGTGATGGATTTATTCAGGGTCATAGGAAAGTCTCCAGGTATAAGTGAAATTTTGTAACAGCTTGTATGTGCTGTGTTGATTTTTGAAAAGGACGCTGAATTAGCTGTTCAGTGTCTGAGTTGTAGAAAGGCAGAAAATAAGATGAAATGTTGGAGAAACAGACCAATGAAGACATAGAGTTTCAATTTACATGTAGCTTGTGAAAGTTCTTTATAGCTATAATTTTTTTCTGTATTTATGTAAGTAAATTTCTTTTTATTTAAATACTAGTATTTTTCTGTTTGTAAGGTTTGATGTTTAATTTAAATAATCTGTAGTCTTGAACAAATATTGGAAAGCAAAGGTTTTTTTATTATCATCTGTCATGAGTTAAGCAAAATGACATGGTTTATTAATGACTACAGCCTTTGTTTATATATGTACATATGAAAGAAATGGATTAAATTTGGTTGTAGTGCTTAGAGCTTAAGTAATAGAAATACCCATGGGTTTTGTCTGTTGTTTTCCTAGTTATCTTGCCAAAATGAGGTGAAGGTTGTTCTGTTACCACCTTTGTTAATTCCAAAGGATTTGTGTTTCTTTTTACTCCATCCTTTTGATGTATAGACAATAAAAATAAATTTTAACATGTGGACACTCCCCCCCCCCCCCTTAAAACTGAACTGTGAATCAGAAGAATCCTCTTTAGAGTACGTGAAAATGTTGAATTACTTCTTTAAAAAGTGGGAAATAACCAGTTGTTAAAGTGAATGAATAAAATTATTAATGGATTCTTACTCCAAATGACAAGTTTCTAAAGTAATTTTTGGTGGAGTTGAGTCTCCCAGGCACTATTGTAGTACGTTAGTCACATAATACCCTTCAGTGACAGAAAGCAAATTCCTGTTTCTCAATAAAAGTTGATGATATCTCATATTGCATGAACGAATAGTAAAAGAAATGTAACAGAGGATGTAGGCTAAAGAATAAGAGCTATGAATTAGTTTATAATATATTTAAATTTAAAATCAGTCTCTTATCTGTCACATATGATAACATTTTTACCTTGTTAGATATTTTAATAAGTGGAATTTCAAAGGCAAATTACATATTTCTTTTGAAACATGCTTCTGGACTTTACTGAAATTGTTTCTCTAGATTGTTTTCACTGAAGAAAAAAAATAAAAATCTTAGGGTTAATCTGCTTTTCAATTTGGTATGTTCTCTGATGCTCCTGTCAGAAACAAAGGGTGGCATTGAAGAGGACACATCTTGATGCTGGTAGTTACTTTTTCTTTCTATCCTTACAGTCCAGTTGGACTTTTGATCTGAAGCTATTTAGGGAGGAATAAAGAGGGTAGTGTTGTGGATCATCTGATGATGTGCATTTGCCTAAATTGAGGCTGGGGAGTAACCCCTGATTTTCATCATCAGTACACTTCCTAGTGGAAAACTGTTAGGCACTTCTATCCATCTATATATTTTTCTTATGGTGTAGGATAATGATGATAGAGTCTGCAATGAAAGCAGAGGGATGATTGAAGTAATAGTTAGAGAGGCAATAATAAAAAATTCTTCCAAGCTGCATGCTTTTGAAACCAGCACTGTGTTAGATCTGTGACTTTGGGGAATTTATTATGGTTCAAAGATAATGGTAATTCTTGTGACGTACACGACCTAGTACCTGGCTCTTTAAGAGTTGGATTGTTTTATGAATGAATGTGGGGATACCTCAGTTCAATTAATACAAAGAAGAATACATCAGATAATGCATGAGCATAAACCTGTGCTCTGTTGTTGAGGGATTAGTAAGTAGCTGTGGAGTAGTGGAGAGTGAAAGCTCCTGCCCTGCCCTGTGCAGGGTGCTCTGCCAGCACTATCCTAGCAGGTCTGTGCAGAAGCTATATGAGGGTCATTGTGAGCACTTCTTTCAGGTGGAAGCCTTTCCTGTTCCTCAGGCATGAATACTATTATGAGTAGTAGAAGGATATTAGTTGCAAAAAAAGAAATAAATTTTCTTTTCTTATCCTTTTCATAACCTCCTGTGCCTTTGTGATGGTGTCTAGAAGCCACAGAGAAACCTCCCAGGAACAGGCAAGAAGAGGCTATTGCTTCTGTGTGTGTGTTTGTTTTGTAAAGATATGGTTCACCGTAGAAATGTACTACTTTGTATAGCAGATGGTAGCATGCTCTTATCTAACAAGTGATTGCTCCAAGCTCAGGATTAGTTCTTCAACTTTTTTCCTTATGTTTTCTTGTGAATGTTGGGTAGCACTATTGAAAACTAAGTCATGGTCACTAAGAACTTCCCTGGCCACTGATGCATAGTGCTTCAGCCACTTAAATGTCATAGCAAAAGTAACCACAATGGGATTATGTATCTGAGTTTAATGAGATGACTTATATTTATGTGATCCTGTTTCTTAAATTTTTAATATAAGCATTACAGTTTAGATTTAGTGTAGTTCACATCTAAGCAAACAGTAGGTTCAACATGAGCCACTAGAGCCCTGGAAGTAGAGAAGGTCAACAGTATCTTGGGCTGTATCAACAGAAGTACAGTAGGTAGGGAATCCCTCTTTACTTGACACTCATGAGACCACATCTAGAATACTATATCCCGTTTTGGGGTTCCTGGTACAAGAAAGATGTTGGTAGATTAAGGCAAGTTTAGTGCAATTCTACCCTCTGTTTTTTCTGCTTGTCTTTACTGACAAAGTTGAGCCTACTCTTTACCAGATCTTCATGTCTTTTCCAGAAGAGCTGTTTCCCAAGGAGCTGGCCAGCATCCTGTACCAATGCAGGGATTTATTTTGTCATAGGTACAGGACTTTTCCGTTGTGCTTGTTGAATTTCATGAGGTTGCTGTTAGCTCAATCCTCCACCTGGTTTAGATCCCCTTGAATGGCCCCACTGCTCTTCGGTGCATTGACTGCTTTCCTCGAACTGATGTTTATGAATCTGATGAAGATGCATTTTGTCTCCTCTAGGTAATTGGTAAAGTTATTAAACAGCATAGCTTTTGGGATAGGCACTTGAGGAACTCCCCTGTTAACCGGCCTCCAGGTAGTGTACAAACATTAACTGCTATCCTTTGAGCCTGATGAGTGTTTTTCATTGGGAGCTGCTGGTTTGGATTGATCTCATTAGAAAGTGTTGCTTAAAATGCCATTTATTGGAGGTAATGTGATAAAGAGAGGATAGTACTGATAATCTTACTCCCTTCAAGTTCTGGGAACTCAGGAGTTGTGGGACATCAAATTAGCCACCAACCAGGGCACGTCTCAGTTTGTAGATCCTGTCTGTGAAAGGTTACCCAATTTTACTCTTTTGAGCTCTTAGAGGATTTTCTGTTCATCATTTCCACATGTTCACATAAGAATTTGTTGCCACACTTTCAAATAAGGACAAGGACATGCAAGTGGCTCAGTTGCTGGTGGGAGCTGCCCACAGGCTCCTTCATTACAATTAGCCACCTGTTTGTCCTGCAGCCAAGGGATATGTGTGGCACAACACCAGAAGGCCAAGTTATACGTGCAGCGTAGCACAGCCCAGATCTGTGCCTACTCAGGTTTACTGTTAAGGGAATCCCTAACTTGTTGATGTACAATGATTTTCTGGTTGGGATCACTACAGTGAGCCAAATAGATTTTTGCCCATCCTAGTATGTGACTGGACTATAAAGTTGCAGTTTAGATATGGGGATATTGTAGAGCGCTGTATCAAAAGTCTTGTTAAAGCCAAGGCAGATGACATCCACTGCTCGTCAGTTGCAGAGCTACTGATTTTGTCTCAGAAGGCAACCAGATTGGTTAAAATAAGAAAAAAATTATTTACCATTGTTAAATCTATGCTGGCTATTCCTCAGGACCTTCTCCATTGTGTGCCCAGATACGCATCCCAAGGAGACCTGCTCTCTGACTTTCCCAGGAACTGAAGTGAGGCTGACTGGCCTGTTGTTCCCCAGTCATCCTTATTGCTCTGTCAGGAGATGGGTGCAGGACTTGCCTTCTGGTCATCAGTGGCCTTTCAGCAATGATGGAGAGCAGGCTTACAACATCAGCGCTCTCAGCACCCTGAGAGTTACATGGGCTTGCATCAGAGGAAATTTCTTGGTAGATCCCTTAATCCTTTTTGACTACTTGGTAGGTCTTCGCTTCCTTGAATAATCTCTATAAGGCATTTGCCTGGAAAACTTTGTCAGTGAGGATGGGCAGAAAATGTGGAGGGTAAAATTGCTCTCTAACTTGCATTTGTATTAAATTATTGTCTCTAATTTGTAGCAGTACTCTTGAAGCTAAAATACTTCAGATCTATTTTATTTATATTTGTTTTTGGAAATTTGAAAAGGATATACGTAATATTCCTTTTTTGTTTACTGTGTCCTTTCAGTTAGCAAATGTAATTAAACTATGCAGTTTTAGTATTACCTGGAAATGGTACAACAATTATACTTCATTGACTGCATGATTGGACTTAAAAGTATTCTATTTTTGCAGGAATCAAAATGCAAAGCGTGGAGATCACAAATTTAGGTAATTCTGTCAATTTTAAAGTTAGCTTTAAAATCTTTTTCTAAGGGTTATTTTTGCTTTTTTTTGTGGTTTTTTTTTTTTGTTTTTTTTTTTTTTCTCCTGAAGTCTCTCTAGATTGCGGCAGCTCCACATCTTACATCATGCAGTCTAATCGAATATTTTGCCTACTGAGTGTGGAGTTTGGATCAACTTTATCAATTTCATATTTTATAAGCTGACTCTCTTTGTAAGCTATGGTGGCAGTTTTAGTTCTGGTCAACACAGAGTTAATGGGGTGAGGTTTGAGAGAAAATTCTGGCTTGCTATTGCATCTAGTCTCGCTTAAAATCAAATTGTTAATGCATTTTTCTTTTGGTTCTTGCCTGACCCGTGATGCTTACTAATATATGTGTCCAGATGCTTAATTGGCCTGGGAGGTTATAGCTGTGCCTTCTGGCCTTGGCCATGCGAGGGCACCACAAGAGTGCTGAACGAGGTAAGGCAGGAAAGTTGTGCCTGAAATGCAGCCTTTCTGTGTAGCAATGATACTCCGTTAAGGAGGAGATGAAGGCATGGGATTGAATTCTTAATTCTAAAGAAAAATTTGTTGTATTTGGTCTAATGTGGAATGTATGTAAATGAGGTTGATTTTATTCTCTTCATACACACCAAATGCAAATAAGCATTTCACTAAACGTCATTAATTTTTAGTTCTGTGATTAATTTCCCTCTATCTGTCAGTATGAACTGATAAGCAAAAGTTATGAAATGATGAACATTTAAAATTCTGATGATGTCTTAACAGTAGCCTCATGAATCTGCTTGCATATGTCATTTACGGTTACCGGGCTTTTATGTATTTGTGATATGTCGCTCATTCTAGTTTTTAATCTGGTGTAGCAGGTATTTCCTGATGCATTCAAAGTTTTCAGTGTCTGAGGTAATTCTATGTTTTGTGCATGATTTTATGACTATATAGGTTAATTTTTCAGTCATTAGACTTCATTCCTTAAGATTTAACATCAACCAGAGTATCTAACAATAAATGAGCAATTATGTTTTTCTCTTAATTATTGTCAAGACTGCTTAGCATTGTTTTTGGTTTGTGGTTTGTTTTCTTTTTTTAATGGGCAATTCCTGTTTTAGTTTTCTCTCCTTAGCATCTTAGTTAATTTTGTTCCTAGTGTCATTGTATGCTTATTAAATGGGCATATTTGAATTCTGCTCATTGTCAGATCTATCTTGTGTTGTGTGTTCCCTGCCTGGCAACAAATCCAATTCTACAGCAAGCTTAAAAAACCCCACAACTCTATTACAGAGATCTACAATAAAAATAAATAAATAAAGGAACCACACTGATTATTTTTGGTAGAGCCACAGCTCTAAAAAAACAAACAAAAAAAAGTTACACTTAGGTGGTTAACTGTGCAGCTTACTGCAGAGATAACAGAATTAGGTACATGTGGCTCTGTTACCTTCAGCTCCATTTCTGCGCTGTGCCATGCTGTGACTGATAACTCTGAGAAGTAGATGAAAGTAATAACAGATGCAGTTCCATTCTAACATCATGATTTTATCCTTAGGATTTGTGGTGGTATCTCTAGTGACTATTGTGCATGTGTAGCACACGTGGAGGCAAGTACATTCTGAACATGCTTCTACATATTATGGCTTTACTGCATGTGAACTTGAATATAGTGCAGACGTAGTTGAGATTTGCTTCTAATGCAGCTCAGGTCTACCTGATTTAAATCGCAATATAAATTCAGGTTGTCTCACATCCGGAATGGGCTGAAACCCTCTTACTGCTGCTGTTCTAGCTGGTAAACCAATGAAGAAGTAGAGACAAGTAACAAAATACATCAGTTTGGAATGTGTTTATCTGCTTCTTCAGTTGTCTACTCTTGTGGCAAGATAAAGCAATAAAATAGCCTTGAAAAATATTTGACATGTTTTCTGATGTAATTTGTCTGTAAGCAGCACTTCTTCTATAGCTCAGTTTTGCTGTTTTCCTCCTGTAACAAAGTTTTCTCCTGCAGTTTGCAACAGTCTTTCTGAAAGTAATAAAAGTAATAAGAGATGTAGTATCATAGAATCGTAGAATGGTTTGGGTTGGAAGGGACCTTAAAGATCACCTAGTTCCAACCCCCCCTGCCATGGGCAGGGACACCCTCCACTAGACCACGTTGCCCAAAGCCTCATCCAACCTGGTCTTAAACACTTCCAGGGAGGGGGCATCCACAACCTAGTACTTCCTCAGTATGAGAAATCTGACTTTATTAGTCCTAACCATAAGGTATTAGTGATACCATAGTGATAAAAGTTGACTTCCCTGTGTTTTTCAGTTAGCTACTTGCATTTATAAGCCTTGTTTGTGAAGTTTGAGTCAGAACAGCAGTGTGCTATATATGCTCGTGTACTGTATTGAATTGAAAATATAGTTTAATCAACTCTGTTCTGATCCAGTTATGCAGTGTTGGATTAGAAAGCCCCACAGGCGGGCATCTGTTTCTAAAAAAAACCCCCAGATATCTGAAGATACTCTGAGCACTTGAAAGGATTTTTTTCATACGTCTTACTGACCATAGATCAATGAAACTGCAAGTCTGTCTTGAAGAAGGGCTGTGTCAGGTATGGTTACTTAATTATTTCTTATTAGAAAGATAAATTTTATTTATGTACGAGAGGAAATGAAGGGTCTTTAGCATACAAAGTGATTCTAAACCAACCCTAGAACTGCATGGCATGAGTTAGAGTGAAGGTATTCTAAACTTTGCAAGCTAGCCCTAATAAAATATTTTTGTTTGCTTACAAAAAAAAGTTAATCACTACTTTTTGATGTACCCTACAGTGCATTTAAATGTTTGTAATCATTAACTAAGAGTACTATAAATTATATATACTATAAATGTCTATTTTCAGGCATTTTTTTATGATCTAAAACTCGAATCAAAAGAATATGTTAATTTAAGAAAATGAAACAGACCTGTCAATGTAGTCACTGAATTTACTATTAATTAAATTAGAGTTGAGGATATGTATCACTGCTGTGGTCAGACAGTCATTGTGGAGCAGGGTGATTCATTTCATATTTGAATGGTGAAGTTCTGAATGTGTCATTCGTAAAACAAGATTTGCCTCGCTAATGAACAAAGTGAATGGTGAGAATGGTTTAAATTTCTTTTTGCTTATTACACCTTTTCACGTTACCTATCAGTCCTGAGTACTTTCCTCAAAAAGGTGAGGACTTAGTCTTCTTTATATCAACTAAGTCATTAAAATTCTCTGGAACACATAAGGAAGATTAAAAACACAGACAGAATATTTCAACTTAAATTTCATTGTTTTTTGACAGAGATTGCAGTTTCTTTTTAGCATAATAGGCTGTCATATAAAGTGCTTTTTTTTTGTTTTGGGTGGGGTGGGTTTTTTTGCTTCTTTGGGGATTTTGGGGTGGATTTTTTGTTTAAGTGTACTTGGTTAACCATTAGGACTACGTAAAAAACAGTTACATTTTTATTGAAAATAGATGTGAGAATTAGCAGATTCTTGTCTCTGATCATTTGGTAATATGCAAAAATTAAACATGATGTTTTTAAACATCTTTGATGTATTTTAATTTAAAAAGACCCTGAGCTGCCTTACGTGACCACTTACTAGTTTTTGAAATGTAATACTTGGGTTAAACAATGATGTTTTATGAGGAATATCTTGGGTTTTTCTTAATTTTCTTGTCCTTAGACTTGACTAATTAGCTTGTATAACTTGTGTTTTATCACCAGTCTGTTTCCACCTAGAAGCCCTGATGGAATTTTATGACTTTCCTTGCATGTTCTGTTGCTTTTGATCTCTCTGTTTAGTGCGAAGTCGGCATGTCTTACTATCCAGTTGTATTACCACAGCGACATTGTTCTTGAAAGATCTTGATCCAGCATGAGATTAGTTCACTCTGTTCAAAAGTGCTTTAGAGATTGCCAACTCAACAGCGACACGAATGCTCCTACCTCGTTTCATGCCAAAAATAAAAGGGGACTGGTTTCTAACCCTGGACTTGTGGAACTGAGCTTTCATATTCACAACTTAAATTTAGGAAGATGATCTGGGCTGGTTCTCTGCCAGTGGTTCAGGAAAGGAGGTACATTTATACCGCCCACAGGATGCATACTTTCACATTGTTTGCTCTGCTATGATCTCCTAAACGTGGTGGGTGAAGACTGTTGTCCTTGTCTTTATCCAAATTTCAAACTGTCTTTGACAAACTAAGTTACTAGTAACCTGTGTTCAGGTATACAGTCCATGTGTACATTACCTTCTTCATCTGGAGTACTTTATAGATGTGATGTTCGTTGAAGAACAACTGAAATGGCAGTGGATGGCAGGGATAGAGCTGGCATGCCCCTTCCTGAAAAGAAAGGGCACTGGGCCTCATATGGCAGGAAATGACCTCTTGCTAGATGATACAAAAGAGCTCCCTATTTTGAATAATGCTACTTCACTGGTAGTGAGGGTTTTGTACTTTGTGTTTATATATGATTATTTCATTGAATAATAAGGTAAAAGATAAATTGGTAACATTGTAAAAAAAAAAACAAACAACCCAAGCCCCCACCCCACATGACAACATGCCATTCATATGGCTTTTTGAGCACATAGTTAAAACCATTACAATTTCTAAAATAAAACACTGCACACTGTTTTTTATTTACTTTCTTCATTCCCCATCTATCCTGCAGCACTTGGCAATGTTGGATAAAGAAGTTGGGAATACAGGAGTGAAGTAGAGCCTGGGAAGAAGAGGAGGGTGGTGGTGGGGAACATATTGTTTTGGTTTTTGTCTTTGTTTCTCACCATCCAGATCTATTTTAATTGTTCAATACATGAAATTACTTTTGCCCAAGTTGAGTAATTGGTAAGTGACCCATGAGATTTTCTGTCTATTTTCTCCCACCCTCCTGTTGAGGTGGGGGGAGTATGTGAATGGCTGGGTGGGAGTTTGGCCCTTAGCCAAGGTCCACCCACCAAACTGGTTTAGGGTTCCTATTTTATGACCCACTCACACATTCTGTGAAGAAGAGAGAGTCGCATCAAACAAGTCATTTCCTCCTCTTGTCGAGCTGTGACCGGTGCCGTGGACTCTTAACAGGGCACTCCAGCTGGTCAAGGGGTTCAGGTCTTGGCTGGTGGCCTGGTTTCTGTGCATAGTGCTTCCCCCTTGGCCTCAGCCTTTGGCAGTGTTGGATGTTCATGGATATCTCACCTCCTTCTAAACAAGGCTATTACTTTTCATTTTATTTATTGTTTTCTAATTTAGACACTTGGCATAATTTGTCAATGGCCTGGTTGGTGATGTTATCTCTTTGATCTTCTCCATATCTTAAGTCCACTTGCTGCTGTTACCTGAGGTGCTGCTAGCTTTTGGCTTTGTGATCCAAATGTGTTGTAAGAATGTAGAGCTGTTACAAGTTCATCCATGCTTTTGTCCTGTGCACACCTAAACCATTAGAGCAAGGCAAATGTAGTCTTTAGGGCAAGCTTATCCCCATAAAAATTATCTGTGCTTTCCTCATTTTCCAAGGGGGTACTAGAATCATCTGATGAGTTAGAGCTGGACACGTGTAGTCAAAGTCTTATTTTTTGAGTGATACTTCCAAGCAGGCTCGGACAATACACAGTTGTTTTCATCTCTCACTTATTAAAGGCATTAGGTGCAGAAAGTTTGAAATAAAAAAAATTGTTTTGTTGCATGTGCCCTTCCATTTTGACTTATTGAATTGACCTTAAAGAGCAGAGATAATCTTTTAGACAAATAATTTCCCATTAATCCTTACTTTGTAAAGCAATGTCATATATGGGCTGTGAAGTGACTGTGATTGCTCTGGCATTTTATCAGAGCTGTCTTCTGCTTTCTCCTAATCTCTTCCATTGTCTTTTGTACATATTTGAAAACAGTTTTATTTTCCCAACCTCAGTAACCTTATTGCCCTTGTCCCAGATAATTTTTCTCTTGCTTGACTATTTGGTACAGGATTAGTCTTGGTGAGGCCACAAGTTAGTGTGAAAAGAAGCTAGTTTTCTTATGCAAAATGGAGAGTGGCATTTCACATGATTTTGAGTAACCATTAGAGAAAATGTTGTCAAAAGCAAAATTAAAGTTTAAGAACTGTGCAGATTTGGAGTTTGGGCTTTTATGGTCATAGGGATGATGGAGTATATGGAGTGCTATAGGAGGTATGCTTAGTAGGACTTGTCATCAGTGTGTTTCAGGAAATTAGTATTTAATGAATATTTTTAAAAACGTGTCACTCAACACATCTGGTCACAGTTTAGTGAGAAGATCACTGGAGCCTTTTTGATGTCCAAGTGTTACGCCAAACCATTCTGCAAAGAATTAGTAAGTTAACTTTTATTGACAAGTGATTATTTGTTATTATTTACTATTGCTGTGTTGATAAACTATCCAGAAGAAGACTAATCCATATTTGTGTCTAGTCACTTCTAACTTGTATATAGACCTTTTTTTTTTATACTATATTTAACAATGGCTTTGCTGAACTATGTAGAAAGTAGCTTTTTATGTACTGTATGTAGTCTTCTACACAGGTTATTTTCTGTCATGTGAGCATGCTACAAGCGGTTGTGAGCAGCTTAGATCCTTAAGGGCTTTACAGTTACTCAGGTGCCATGGCAAAACAGATTTGATGGTAGCAGCAAGAGTTCTTTGGCCAATATAAATACTTGAACTAGTAATTGCAGCCTCTGATCCTCTGCCAATAGTAATTACATCCTCTATTCCTCTGCCCCAAGGGTGGTGAAGTGTAATTCAGAAGGAACCAAACTTCTGCTGTCTGTTGCCATCAGATACTTCCCAATACCTGTTGTATATTTTCACATCTCCCAGTGGATCATAAGCTGTGATTTGAAGAATGCTACAATATTACAAAGGATATGTACCCACAGGTTTTGCCTTAAAACATGTGGGTCTTACTTTAGAAAATGGATACTGGATCTCTTCAAAGACTAATGCTTGGGGAGTGCGTTCTTCATAAAAACTTTTTTTAATGCCCCCTTTATTTGAGGACATTACTGTAAAGTAGCTTCTCTTGTGACCTCAAACAGCCACTTATATCTTTCAATCCTGTACACTCTTGGTTGCTGGACTCCATAGTCTTTTTCAACCCTCGTGCTGCAGTCATTATATGCAGTTATTTGTCCAATGTCTAATTATTTCATTAGTGATCTCACAGTAAGTCAGATGCATTAGCGAATAGGAGCAGCTTTCAGACTTTCTTCCAGATGAGCAGTAGTCAGAAAAAAATACAGGCTGGTGAGAGTCATGGTCCTAATAGTGCCCTCTAATATTTTGCTAGTGTTCTGTTCTTGAAATCTGCCCCTGAAAAGTAGTAGAAGCACTTCAGTTACTAGTTATAATTATACTATATTTGGCTGTTAATCTTTTAAATTACTTTGTTATCTGAGCAGGGGGCTAGTTTCCTGTGATTATTTAGTTGTTTGGATACTTCAGAGTTTAACAAACTGAAAACTCTGAAAAGTCTCTTGTAGTTGACACACAACACATTTTCCTAGTGTCTCTGCTGTCCTGTACTGTTTATGTTCTTTTTTTTGAGGTGTTTTGCTTTCTGAGCGATAATAGTGTCTCTCACCTAATATTTTCCCATGAAACTTGTTAGGACTTAGTGTCTTTCAGATTATTTTCTCTGTCAAATGTGGTGACATTGGCTAAGATGGGCAAAAGTTAATTCTAACGCTTAGAGATGAGTGTAAATAGCAGAATCACTCTAGCCTCATTTTCTCTAGGAAAAAATGTGCAAAATAGTTGTCATTGTATTTACTTACCTTTTGATTTTCTAGACCTATGTTGAAGGAAAAATTAGTCTCTTTGTCAGTGAAGCTGTATTAGTTATTGTCCGGAGAGGGGCATGGAGACTGAAAGATACAGTGTCTTGATGATATTAAATGTAATGCTTTTCATAGGATTCATCTTTAGGAAAGGATTGAATTGCCTTTATATTCTAGTTAGGAATGGATTTGCTGGCCTATGTGTAACATTCAGTTAAGGCAGGTCATTCTGTATGCTTTGTGCAATTGCCCTTTTTCTTGAAGAGTCATTGGCTTTCAGGTCCAGGGTGTTTTCCATTAAATATGTATTTTAATCTAGTAGGAGGCTTACTAAGAAGAATATAGGTATGAGGATATCATGTTGGAGAACTTAAAATAGTTCACATTCATTTTTGTCCTTTACTAAAGCTAGACAAAATTGAGTATTAGCAATGTGTCCTTGTGGCAAAGAGTTCTGATAAGACTTGCACTGGGAGGAGTGTTGCCAGCAGGTCAAGGGAGGTGATCATTCCCCTCTACTCAGCACTGGCGAGGCCATAGCTGGAGTACCATGTCCAGTTGTGGGCTCTCCCGTACGAGAGAGATATGGACAGACTGGAGAAAGTCCAACAAAGGGCCACTAAAATGATGAAGGGACTGGAGCATCTCTCCTGTGAGGAAAGGCTGAGGGAGTTGGGACTGTTCAGCCTGGAGAAGGCATGGCTCAGAGGGATCTTATCAATGTATATAAATACCTGAGGGTGACTGAGCACTGGCAGAGGTTGCCCAGAAAGGTTGTGGAGTTTCCCACCTCGGAGATACTCAAAAGCCAGCTGGACATGGACCTAAGCAACCCGCTCTAGGTGGCCCTGCTTAAGCATGGGGATTGGACCAGATGACCTTTGGAGAAGGTCACTCACATAACCTCCGGAGATGTCCCTTCTAACCTCAACAGTTCTGTGATAAGGTAGAAAAGCAGTAGGAAGAGGTGGCAGAGCCAGTCCATTTGAGGGACTAAACCTGCCATTACTATTACAGCTTGTAACTTAGTGGTAATTTTTACTTTCTCAGCTTCTCTTCCATGACTCTAGTGATTCAGGCAGTCTTTAGCAAGTGTGTATGGAGTACAATATTTGCCCCTTTACAGCATCCTTGTTTGTGTACAAGATCTCTCTTCTATACCAGATGTATTCAGGAAAGACATTTTGGTGGGATAGTCATTTTTTTTCATGAGTATTCCCTATGTTCTACATCTCATTATAATACCATTGCATGCAGGACTAATTAAACAAGCCAGGAGAAGTTAATGTTCACAACTTGTGCTTTTCCAATGTTCTTGTCTTATAGTATGCATGCTTTAAGATCCAAGATCTTGCCAAACTGTGGTGAAGCATTCTGGGTTTGTGTCCTGATGCTTCAGGAGCTATAACTGGGATTTTGTATCAATCTGAACTGAGCTGTGGTTTCTTTCTACTGTTCTCTCCTTTACCTCATCCATAAATGGTCATTGTTTTTACTGGTTCTGTAAAACATAGTACTATTGCCATTGTTATTGGTTAACATCAAGGGATAAAACACATCTAATTGTTGAACATAAGAAGTAGTCTTACATTCCACATATCTTTCCACAAGCATATTTGGTTAACGGCTGTTCAGCATGAAAAATTAGGACAAAAGAGAGGACAAATAATAAATTAAAAACTCAGATAAACAAACTCTGTGGAATGGGAGATAATTAAGAAGATACGAAAGACCAAAACTATCAGACTGGTGGTTGATGGACCATTGAAGGAGCAGCACAAAGCCTTGAGGGAAACTAGATTATCATGTCTCAACGCAAAGAGCAAACTTACATTATGAGATATTTGAGGAGTCTTGTGGGATTGTGTAAAAGTTATTATGGATTGTCTACGGGAAGATCCAAAGGCAGGAAAAGGGAGCATAAGAAATCTGCTGATTGTTAGGCTTGTGTCCAGGGCCTTATCACTGCAGTAATAACTTAATAAGAAAATCTATCTTACTAAACACTATTCATAATTGTTTTCCTGGTATAAGGGTTCTCTCTGTTCTGTGTGTGTGGTGCTGGTGAACTTCCATCCAGTGTAGCTGGTAGCTAGCTTCAGAGGTCTGAGAGGCAGATCTGGTGGCAGGATACTGGAGAGAGCAGAGGGTTTGGGAGTCTGTGGCTGGAGGGACTGATGTCCAAGCCAGCTTCCAGAGAGAGAGTCAGGGCTTTGAGGGGCGGCCTCTGGGGAGACCACAGTTTGTGGCCAGCTACGAGAGGCTCGTGTGCATGAGATCAGCCAACATGTATGAACAAATCAGACTTGTGTAGTTTGTGTAGTTTGTTTATCATCTGCTGTTTGTGCATGTGTGGTGACTGTTCTTGTGTTTGTGGTGTTCTTCTGGTGGCCAGTGGTGTCTGTACACTGTGTGTGTGTACATCTGAGGGGTACATGGCCAGCCTTACTACTGGCAGGGGCTAGCATTAGGGGGTGGCAGCAGTCTGCCTGTGGTGGGCTAGGAAGGAGAACATCCCCGGACCTTGAAGCCCACCAGCTTCAGCTTCACTTGAGCAGCTTGCTGTGTGTACTGCTGCTTATGCTTAAAAGCACCAAGCAACACGCCTCAATAGGAGGTCAAATGGAGGTCCCACTGCCATCGTTAAGTTCTAAGGTAAAAATACTATGTTTTATAGTTAAGTAGTTTTTTTGAAGGCTTGGTTTTCTGCTTCATGAACTTGAGTCCTGGGGGAAATGTTTTTATGTCAGAGTGTATTTTTATTCAGAAGTAAAATATTTGTAGTAATTGCAAATGTAAATAATCAACATTTTAAAAAAGGGAATAAAAAAAAAAATTGCATGTTGTTGGAGTTGCTAGTAGTTTTCCTTAATGCAAATGTCCCTTTCTGTTTTGGAAAGAAAATATTTAAACATTAACTCTTACTCGTATTTGGGAAATGTCATTGCCGTTGCTGGCAATTGAGAGTTGAGATTAAATAAAATGTTTGAAAATGATGATAAGTAGGCTCAGATTAATGCTGGTTTTTAGCAGCATGAAATTTGAGTGCCTGTCATGGTTTTTAGCTCTATTCACTAAAGATAAGAAGGTAATCACTGGTACTTGAACATACGGGAAGCTGGGGCTTAAAACTCTTTCAGAGGTTGGCAAGATTTGATTTTACTTCTTAAAAAAACCCCACAACAACATTGTAAAATATGCATAACTGAGCAAAAGTATTCCAAATACCTTTTTTACTTTTAGAAGATAGGTATATTCTAAGTCTTAGCAACAAAACAATTACTTCCGAGCAGTACCACATGTTGAGAGAATAAAACACTGACATTCAAGTGCCGCCTTCTGAGGTTTGAAAGGAAGAGGTTGGCATTGGAGAGGAAGGTTGGTTGGAAAGGAAGAGGAAGAGGTTGACTGTTGTAATAAAATCCTGCTATGTTTGTTGTTACTAAACATCAAGTGTGGAATTCTTAAGGATTATTTAAATGAATTTGAAGTGTTAGAGTAACTTTCTCAAGAAAAAAAGTGAATATGTTAAACAGAGAAAATGCTTTGCAATAGGATCCTTTTTCCTTAGATGTTAATATCATTACACTGGTGTTTAAAGACTGCATAGGAGTATTGCCTTGGTCAGCGTCAACTGTGGTAAATAATCCTGGTCCCTAACAACAAGTGTATTTTAAGATTTTTGTTAATTATTTTTCTCTGAAAGCAATCTATGAGTAAAATGATCTCGTTTCTAAACAACCACTTCACTTCATCCTTATAACTCCCAAAAAAGGATTTAACAATCTTGTTAGAATTTGTGTCTAATAGCTAATCACTAGTAATTTTGAAAATTTTACTACATTGCCGATGAAAATGTGGACTTTTGAGGATGCTTAGAGAATGGAAATTCTTGAGGATGCTTAGAGAATGGAAATTCTTGTATGGAAAACAGGAACGCTAGTAGTTGTTCAGAAATACTAGGTATTGGAGGTCTGTATTATATGATGTGTATTTTGGTTTTAAACAACCATGATTCTTTTTGACCATCTTTGATACTTGAGCAGTTGAGATTAGAAAATTGGCAGAACTTGTCTGATCTCCTGTGGTTTTTCACAGAATCACAGAATGGCTGAGGTTGGAAGGTATCTCTGGAGATCGTCTGGTCCAACCCTCCGGATCAAGCAGGGTCATCTAGAGCTGGATGCCCAGGACTGTCCAGGCAGGTTTTGAGTAACTCCAAGGATGGAGACTCTACAACCTCTCTGGGCAACCTCTGCCAGTGCTCAGTCACTCTCACAGTGAAAAGGTGTTTCCTGGTGTTCCAGTGTTTCAGTTTGTGCCCATATTTCCTCTGGTCCTGTCACTGGGCACCACTGAAAAGAACCTGGCTCTGTTGTCTTTGCACCCTCCTTTCAGGTATTTATATGCATTGGTGAGATCCCCTCTGAGCCTTCTCCAGGCTGAACAGTCCCTGGTGCCTTGGCCTTTCATCATAGGAGAGATGCTCCAGTCCCTTCTTCATTTTAGTGGTCTCTCTCCAGTATGTCCATCTCTCTCTTGTACTGGGCAGCCCAGAACTGGACTAAGTAATTGATTCCCAGTTGTTAAATCCTGTTAAGAAAATTAAATATCTCCTCTGAAGTTCTGTAATAAAACTGTTGTATAATAACTGATTTTTATACACTTGCAGATGTATTTATTTCCTGTAGTGCCTTCTGAATGGCATAGGGCATTAGTAATGAGGTTTGTCAAGATTAATAACTACATAACAGCTTTTTAACTCGAGATTTTTATGATGGTCTGCATTGTAGGATAATAGATGAATCCCCATAGTAGTAATGACGATTATGGAAAATGAGATGTTAATTCAGTGGATTGGATGGGTATATAGATGCTTGTTATTTCTCTTTTTGACTGCATACTGTCTTCAGTATTGGATAAGTTTTGTTAGCGTGGTTATGGTTGTTCTTAGAGCAGTTTCGGAACATATCATTAGTGCTAGACTGATGACGTTTGTGATAGAAAAATCCTACCATGGTTTCTGACAGTAATTTTGAGGGTACTTAATGAAGCAATAATAAATCTTTTGTGCTTTCTAGCTGATCGCTTCTTGTGTGATGTTGGCTATTAACTTCTACCAAATTATGCAGAGTTGTTGGGTTTCTTAATTTTCTTCTCATGAATGAAGGTAAAAGGGGGGGAAAAAACCCTTCAAAATCATAGCAGTGATTTCCCCAAGATTTTAATGTTATCTGAGTGACCTTCTCCCCCTCCAATAACTCTCCGTTGATGGAAGTTAATTAAAGCAACAATCTGAAGAACAGATTCCAGGTTACCTTGGAATACTGGAATCAATGTTTAGTCTGTGAACCTGGGAGAATGACAGCAAAACATAGAAGCTTCTGTTCATAAATAATGCCATAAAAAGAAACAAACGATCTGTATGCAAAGAACAGTAACCAGTATTGAAGAGATGGAGAAATATGTGCATGTATCAGAAGCTGGTAGAGAAGTAAAGTAAATTACTTCATTTTCTAGGCTTGCTCTGAAGACAAGTGTTCCAGTACACTAACTACTTAGTTTTAAAATTACGAGGTATCTGGAACTAGATACAAAAAAAGACTGAGGACTAAATTAAAAGTTGAGAAAGCTACCAGTAAAGGGCAAGTCAGTGGTGAAACAGTTGATAAAATCACAGAAGAACCTTTACAATTATGGGAAGCAGTATTATTTAACAGAAGATTTGGGGTTTGCTGACAAGGTAGCTTTCTAAGTGGCTGCTTCAATCTACATATAATTAAAGCCTGAAAGACACTACGCACTATTGTAAGAAAGATGGAATTAATAATCTGTTTTGGGGGAAAAATATCTAATGAGCATCTTGGTAACTGTCAACTTCAGCTTTGTGTTAGAATGCAGAACTACAAGAGATGAGTTCATTTACATACTTTCACCCTAACATGCAAGTGAAATGAGTATATGCACAAATAACAATGATGCAAAAACCAGCAACAGTTCACTTACCAATTAAACAAGGTTTAATTATTGAAAATTTTTGCTTTAAAGATTAAATATTAATCTTCAACCCAGATGTTATTTATATCTCAATGTGAATATGAAACCTAGACATTTCCAAATGGAAAAAAGAAATCAATTATTTTCAGAAGCAAATGCTTCAGGAAAACATTAATTATTATTCTGAATGCATTTGACAAATGCTGAGCTGAAAGTAGTGAAATTTGGTTTCTTCAAAGTTCTTAAAGTATTAGGTAAATATCCAGGACATGCTAGTAAGGAAGTTCTTCACAGCTGTTAATTTGTTTCTTTTGCCATGGAAGATTTGTCCTTTGGCAGCATGAATTAACTGACTAAATATAAAAAGACATTAGTGATATATATAATATTTATAATTTAGAATATATATTTTATAATACAACTTTTATATAGCTTTTAAATTGTTAGATATAACATTTAAGCAACATTGATAACAATTTGTGCCCTCCACTTTAGAGTCAAAAAAAAAAAAAAAAAAGAAAATTACAGTGCTAAGAATGTAGGTTGAATTCCATTTTTTTAGAAATAAGTTAGCTGTTGCCTTTGATTTGCTTTCCTTAAAACACAGAAGGCCACTTTGCATTCTCTATGATTTTCTTTGGGCTGGTTTGTGTTATTGTGAAGGTTGTGTGTGTGAGAGAAGAGATTGTTGGGGAGTTTTATTTAATTAAAAAAACACCAACCAAAACCAATAAACAAACCCACAAAAACAATTTCAGCCTTATATTGACACCTATATCAACCACTAGAGATTCATGAGGGAAACTTTTCCCTGCCCTATGAAAATGTCACTGAGTTGTTACATTTGTACTAAAAGCCCGGTAATGCCAATCTTTATTATTTACTTCCTTCCATACCTTTGGTGGTGCTATAAGAAAATAGTCTAAATGCTTTATGTATTGATTTATATTGGCCTATTACCAATTTCTTTTTGCAATGTTGAAAATGTGTTCGCTTAAATGGTTTTGTTAGTTTTGAAAAATGTTATCTCCTGTCATACAGATACGTGTGAACAATTCACGTGGAATACATGTAATATTAATTGTTTGCTTTAGTTTTTATTGAGCATTTTTCAGTGTAAGTGCTGCTGAAATAACTTTTAATAGCTGAAAAAGCCTTGGCAAAAATTGCTTATTAATTTTGTACAACACTTGAGATTTGTAAAATGCTGTGAAAGGTTAAACTCCAGCTTTTTTTCAAAAGACAATTGATCAGCACTAAAATGTCAACTGTCTAGGTACAGCAGCATACCAGCATGCAAACACTCCTCTCCTATTTCAGTATCCCCAGCTGCATAGCATCTGCATTGTGACATTTTGTTACAACATTAGCAAGATAGCTGATGTTTCAAAATCAATCAGTTTTTATTGGTATGAGGCAGCCTGCAAGTTAGTCAGATGTTGAAGGTGTTTCTCTGAAATGTAATTAAATTGAATTCTTGGGTTCTGGCAATATCTGCGTCTCATGACTTCTTAGTGGTGGCTGCAAAATCATACAGTTTTTAAAGACCATGTAAAGTTATAGTTCTGAAACATCTTTTAAAAAAAGGGCAAAAGAAAGCAATATTAAGATTTTCTCAGAAGTACAAAACTTTTCTAGACATTATATTTTAAATTTAATTTAAGGCACGTGTTTTGGTGCCTGGTGTATTACAATGCAAGATAGAAAAATAGGCTACCTTACTGGAGAGTTCATATCCTTTAAAACTACTTTTTAGGGAATTGCTAGCTAAAATTCAGGTTTTGGTGAAAATGAAGTTGTTTTAAAGTTTTAGAATTCCTATTCATCAACAATGCTTCTAATAAGAGAGAAATGTATTAAGAAACCTGTTGTGACTATTACTTCCCCCATTTAGGCTGTATTCTGGAATAAAAGGTACATCAAAACTCATGTTCATCATCAAAGACAATCGGATTGCAGTGGGAAAAAGATTTTACCTGAGTAATTTATGTTTGAAATAAGATGTCAGTATATAGAAAAGTCTCCCTGTTTAAATAAGAGCATGGTCTTGATTGTATGCATTGAGAAACATTTGTAGTTGGACTCAGTATAAGAGGAGCTAAGACTTAAAGACCTGTTATTTACTGTAATCATGCTGGCTATGCATGTGGTTCATGTTGATCCTAAATGCTATAAATATGTAAAGAGTATTTTCATGTGCGTAGTGTATCTTTAATAATATAGTGAGTGTTATGACACAGTCCTTAAGTAGAACTAAGATGTTCCTACAGCATTATTTTCAGCCTGTTTTGTACCTTAAAATGGGGTGAGGGGAGGAAAGCCTCCCAAATGCTTTTGTAGCATCTCCTGGAGACTGCTTTTCCTTGTGATCGAGCAGAGACTCCAGAAGGATAGCTAATCTAGATAGACTAAGGATAAGGAGAAAAATCCTGAATTAAGGTAAAAAAACTTTCACAGAAAACATCTTACTGCCCTCTCTGATTTTTCGGATATCCCCGGTGAGGGAGGGAAAGCTGGAATCTGTATTTTGAACTCTCAGATATGTCGTGGCTTCTGTGCTGTCAATAAAAAAGTATGTAGGTCTGGTTTTGGTTGTCTAAGAGCCAATACTCTGTAAGAGTGATTACATCTGGAAAACAACTTAAAACATTGCTGACCAAACACATCTTTGAATAAAGCTTGTCTAATATTAAGGAGTAAGTTGGAACAAGTGTAGTGCCTAGTAATGTTAAATAGGTATCTCTAAATGTAGTCTCTCTTTAAAAAATTCAGGAGAAAGATGTGAATAGGTAGTGTTGGATTACCAGACTAAAACATAATTTTGTTTCATTCCACAAAAGATAATTTCTAATGGCATACAGTTACTTTGGATGTGTTATTGCTGCATGTACTACTACAATGTTACATATTACTCATATCTTTGTGGCCACTTATCTTTTACCTTATCTCCCTGTTGCACTTCACTGCTGTGCAGGCTTGTACTCAGCTAGGTGATGTGCTTAATGGGAACAAATAAACCATAGTCACAGGTATAAGAAGGAAGACTTTCTGTTTCTAATAGATGTGCAGCATAATGATTTTTAATCATTATCTAAGAATTGAATGGTTTGAGGAGCAATGCAGTTTGATGTCACCTCTGCTGCTACAGTTTGTTTGCTAGATAAATACATTATTAATAACAAGCCTGGAAAATAGGCTTGTTATTTAGCCTTTGATGGAGATGAATTGTTCATATCAGGATGTTGAACGGCAGGTCTGAGGAACTTCAGGAAAAGCTGTGTGTGTACCACAGGTGAAAGGAGTTCCTTTCTTTGTCTTCCTGGTCACCAGGTCAGATCCTGCTGTTGCTCAAATTAAGCTAAGTTTGTTTCTGACTGGTCACAGAAACATTCCTGCAAAAAGTCACTGTTTCATTAAAACTTCCAGCAGGATGTAACACTGATTCAGCTGTGGTATAATTGCTATTGCCTACACAAACAAAGTTGTCAAGTTTATATTAGCATCAAGTTTTCCACTTTATTTATTTTGTTTTGCAGATCTCTTGGGGAAAATCCAATAGAGTTGTAAGTTACTGGTATATTTAAGCCTGCCAGATAATAGTTGTTTGGGTTTTTTTAATTTTTTAAAATATCCTTTACAGGCCATTTAGAAATAGGCCACAAGTTTAATATCTTTTTCCCTGTGCTCCAACCTCGGTCAAAAAAACACTCTCTTGTATACCTTTGGCAATAAGTTTGTAATGCTACAGTTCATACTAACCAAAACCAGTTCTAGCAAACAATCTAAACTTTCATGCCTTTGTTTTCCTTTTAGACAACACACCAGGCCACTGTAACCCTTCGGGCTAATAACTAATGCTTTTCTGAACCATCACATATGTATTGTGTCCTTGTCAGAGCAGACAGGAAAGAATTACCTAACTAAATGTTTCAGGGCAACAGTGAATAGGAAACTTTTTTAAGATGAACTAACAAAAAGCAAAGATCACAATTAAGACAATTTAACAAGAAGGGCACATTCTGTGAAGTGGCATATTACAAAACAAATGAAAGAGAAAACATGTAAGTTACAACTTATTCCTTAGGCAGCAGTGAGAGACTGAACTAGATTCTCTCTTTAAACTTTTAAAGTCCTAACTGTAATAATTTAATGTCTGACCTAAGTTGTTGGTTTTTTTGTTTAAAATCCATGCAGCATTATTAAGGAAGCATTTTAGTGATGTGTTTACTCTGAATATGTTGAATTGTTGACGTTACACAGACAATGTTTCTTTCCTCTCTTCATAAAAATATTTGTTAAATTGCATTAAAGCAATAAAGAACTATCTAAAGCTTTCACTTGGAAGGCTGAAATTGAAGTTCTGATGTCCAAACTAATTTTGGTTTTCTTTTATGCTCTCTACTTATTGTAACAACTGGAAAGCAGAAATGCAGGAAGGAGTTGCCTGTAGCGCTAAAGGCATTGAAGCGTATCATGAGAACAAATAGTGGTTGGTGGGAGAACAGACTAAAGAATACAAAATACAGTAAAAGAATACGCTAATCCATGATTTGTTTCTTTGCTTTCTAAATATAAATTTTCTCTCTATACGTAACCATTTAGTTACCTAATCCCTCATTTTTCTGTTCATCAATACATATAATGGGAAGATGCAAAAGCCTTCACAGTGTAAATTTAATACTTGTAAAACTGTTGTCTGTAACCTGTAGTGTAAAACTCAAAACATGTAGGGTTTTGTTTCCCTTCTAATTCTCTTATTTCTAATTTCTGTGGGTTTGTTACTTTCTAAAATTTGATTCCTAGTTATCTATTTGAAATCTAACAAAAGCCTAACAACTGTAGTTATTCTATGCTGCATCAAAATCACTGTTAAAGAAATTTGTTCTAGGTGTTTTTCACTAGTGCATTAATGACATTTAGTTGAAGAGTTAGAGCATAGAATATAGGAGTGTTATTTCTAAATTCTTAGAAATTTGTAGAACCACCTTCAATAGATTTTGTACGAACCAGTAGTAGCTCTTTTTGGATTCCTCTAAGATAGACAACCAAGCTTTCAAAATCGTATCTGAAATCTATGCTTAAGATGAAATTTATCAGTTTCTTATTGGTGTGAAATGAGTTTATATACGTATGTGGTGGATTGATCCTGGCTGGCAGGAAAGCCAGCCCTCCACCTCCACATCTTTCCCTGAGGGATAGGGGAGAGATTCAGGAAGGGTAAAAATGAGAAAACTCATGGACTGAGGTAAAGAGGAAGGGGGGGGGGGGAGGGGGAAGGAAAAAACCCCCAAGTGGTGTTCACCACCAGCAGACCAGTACCCAGCCAGGCCCTGAGCAATGGCTACTTCAGAAAACTTGTCCCTCAGTTTTATTGCTGAGCATGATGTTTTATGGTCACAGGTGATGGTAGACTTTTGCAGATGGCAAAGGTAACTGTTTATTTTCTGTTTGTTAGTTTTGGATGGTTTTGTTAAAGCCTTTCCTTTGGTTTTTATGGCTGCCTTGACCAATTCCTACTTTAACCTTGTTTCATCTTTGCATTTGGATTAGAGCCATTCCTTCACACCCATTGTTAGTGGTGTAACTATCATAGCAGAAATACACAGAGAAAAACATTCTAGGAAAATCTTTTCGTCTGTGACGCAGAAGGCTCCCAAACCTATGCCTGGTTGTAATCCAGACCTTGTTACAGTGAGCAGTGGAGCACATATGGGGGTGATGTTTGTTCTGGAACTGCCAGTGGAGATAAAAGTTTAGGTAGCCGCTCTAGAGAAGCGCACGTGTTTCCAAGAACTGCAGAGTGGCTGCTGGCAACTGTGGGCTCACCTTTGAAAGTGCTATGTATTTCAGAGGTGCGTTTAGCACTTGATAGAGTAGTCCTCCGTTCAAAGTCTCTGCAAGCTTCCTTCAAGTAAATTTTGTTATAAAGCTTGGAGTTATGAAGGAAGAATTTATTGGGGGAAAAAGCAAGGTAACTTTCCAGAGACTGAGCATTCTTTGAGATAGTCTGTCCCTAGACATAGTTGCAGTGCAATCACTCTTCCTAAAAAATACAAGTCCCGTATGATATAATCCTGCTTGTCTGGGTTTTAAAAGAACTGAGGAGGCAAAAGGGTGCTAAGCCTGCTTGTACCGTGTTTGTTAACGCATGAAAGAAATAGCATGAATGCCAGCACAGGTAGTTCCTGGAGAATTAAAAAAAGGGGGGCTTGGCAAATTGTGTAGAGGCAGATCACAGGCTGTGGATGTGCATGTGGACAGCATGCCATCAGACACTCCTTGTTCTAGGAGTACTTAGCAGTTGATAAGAAAATAACTCTTCGTAATAATTTACATTTTAGGGTCTCTAATGCACCCTGTTAAAGGAACTTTCTGGTAAATTGTAGAAAGACTCAGGAGTAATTCAGTAGCCTGCCTTAGCTAAAAGTAACCTTTGCCACAAAACTCTTCTTTCTGTGCTTTCTTCCTAAGCCTTTCATGCCATTTTTCTCAATGACATCCAACTTAATGTGATGGGTGGGGTTTTTTGATGTATTCAGCAAATGGTCTGACAGCATATTAAAATTTTCTTGTGCAATACAGCTAATTAGGGCATCTCATTTAGAAAGTAAACTCTGTGAAAATAAAAGTTTTCTTACCTTTTTTGCACAGAAAAACACTTAGCAAATAACTCTCACATGGTAACATCAAAATCAAGAAATTCACGCACTTCTAAAAAATTGAGACAAGTTAATTGAGCCATGAAAATCTTGTTCTTAATTGCCATGTGTAAAAATGTCATTGCCTTCCTGATACCATGTGGAGCTGCTACTTAACTTCAGGCTTTGTGTCCAGTTAACTTTCTTCTAAGATTTATAGTAAATCTTCTGTACCTTGCAATTTCATGTGCTGGTCTCATGTTTCAGAAGTGGAGGGGAAGAAAAACAGACCAATTCTTAGACATCAACCTATAAGTTGTCATCCTTTTGCCTTCATTATTACTTGAAGTACCACTGCCAAATCTCAAATAATTCTAATATTCATGTAGTTTTCCAGCCATCACATGGTTTCTATATTCTCAAATCATTACCTTCTTCATGCCGTATGAAAATGTCCTGTTTATTTGCCACAAATGCAGCATAGTGCACACTAGAAATGTGTTGCGTAGAGCTCAGTAGAAAAGACGAATTCAGCTTCTTGTTCTTCTACAAGATTGCATAAAAATGTTACTGAATTTTGTCAAAACTTTAGAAAATTTGCTTTTGGAAACCGTGGTTACTTCAAATGTGTGAAGATTCTGATTTGGTTTTTCCCTCCAGTGGTCATGCTTTTGTGTTTTGGTGTTTGTTTTGGGGTTTTTTTGTTATGTTTTTGGGTTTTGTTTTGTGGGTTTTTTTCTTACTGTTGGCAATCTGAATTGTAGCAAAGACAGCTGGTGACTCTGGTACCGAAGCTGGTATGAAGTTGGACCAAAGTTGTTGTCTAGCATTAATTTACTTCCACATTTTTAAAAGCGAATTTTATTTACAGTGTGGCTCACTTGAAATACAGTTGAGAGGAAAGAATTTATACATCAAAAATCTACCTTTTATTGTTATAATCCAGGTAAATTAAAGGAAAATGTGCTCTTTCAGTTAAAACTGTTCAAATATTTTGATGGGCTCTCATCAACTGTGTTGAGGTCTCCTTAGTTTTAGATAGAAGAGTGGCACGAGGATCCCACATCTTTCTGAAAACAAACATTTGAACTAGCATAACAGACTGTTCTAAGAGTTGAAAGATGTATGATCTTATTTTCACAAGAGCATATTCTGTAGAGAACTTTATCCTGTCCTTCCAATCAATGTAATGGAGGAAAATGGGGATTCATTTTGCTCCTAAAATTTGCAGGTTCCATAATTGTTGGTGAACCACTAAGATAGTAAGAAAAAAAAATTAAGAGCAACATTGGTGATGTGGATTCTCCTGTGATTTCAAGGGATTATGTTGGGGTTTTTCCCCTTTAATGGTGGTTCCCAAAACAGCCGCTTCTTCCATATTCTTTCATTGCAACATCAAGAAAAAACTTGGTTAAACACTGAGATCGCTAGTTCTTGGTTCTACCTCAATTCCTACAAGTGTCCCAAATTAGTTTTAAAACAGTATTTCTGTTCATTGATAATGTTTACATAACAATGTAGTTTATTGTGTATATAACTTTGACAATAATATAAATACTTCTGCAGGTTTTGAATTTTACTGTTTTTTTACTTTGTACACCACTGTCCAGTTTGACATTCATAAACATAATTTTGTCATAAATGCATTGTTTTTAATGAGAATTTTTTCTGGTTAAATGTAATATTTAAAGTACTATATAGAGAAAAATACTATATGCTTGTCCTTTAAAAATATATGTTTGTATGTGAGCATGCACACAAATATTGTTTTCTATATCAGTTAAGTTATTAATAGAAAGGGAAGCAGATGGTATTTCAGGTAATTCAGGCTCTGTTCTGATTTTAGCCAAGTGGAATAACTTGGCCGGTATTTAGAGGGCTTCCAAGTTGTCTTCAGAAATAATTTCTGGTTTTATGATTGTGTTTAAAACAAAATTAGAGGGTTACTTTATAGAGGTCACAAATATAAAACAATACAAGTATTGGCCTTTAATACTCATTGGTAAGAAAATTAGTTTTTTTATCAAAAGAAACTTATGAATACACAGCTTAATGAATTTTTCACATCTCAATCTAGCTCCATAAAATAAGGAGAATGTGGATAATGCTTTAATTGCCAAGATACCCACCTTTTTTTTAAAGAAGGATGAATGGATTGCTGAATCTGCCTGACTTACCTGTACTACAGCAGTCAAATCGGCTGAGTACACTTGGCTTACCTGGGACTGAGAAGAGCTGCGCTTTGAAGCTGTGATTGCTGCAGGCCAGGACTGGCTTAAAAGCTGAAATGCCCCGTTCCTCCTTCCCTCCTGTCCTTGTGTTCAGTACCTTCAACTTTCACTTAACAGGCTAGCTGTTTTGAACCTCCTGTCGTTTAGCTGGTGGTTGGTATTGCTAGCTTGAGGCACAAGTTTAAAATTTGGCCCCAGTCTGACTTCTGCCTAGCCGCAAAGGTTATGAAATGGATGTGATGAATGGATGATCTTTCAGAAAATACTAAACTCCTCCATAAGTATACAGTCCACCTATGAGCCAGTGGAGTTTGGCATGGAGTTTCTTACAGTTACAAATAAACCCCCTGTACCCAAACACTGATCGCAGCTTGTTCTGGGGTATATTTATTTATGGGTTATAAATAGAAGTTGTGGCCTGCTAGTTAGTCCTACTTCAGTGCTTGTGTTTACTTATGTTTTGGAGCCAGCAGGGTGAAGCTGCACTGTTGGTGCTAAAAGGGTTTTGTTGTTGTTTTTTTTAATGAGATTTTTAAAGAATATGTATAACTGGATGCATGCTATTTCAAGTTACCTGCAAAATACAAACTTGATGGTGATTTATACAATATGAAATATGGTGAAATTTTAAATTTGTGTGAAGGTAGTTTTCAAAATACATCCTAACTTGGCAGCAATAGAATCATGAAATGTATGTTATATCAAATATTTTATGTTAGATGTACGTCAGCAGTATCAGAACTGCTGTGCTTGTAACTATTATAGGTGGAAGTAGACACCTGTATACTGATATTAAGCAAATTTAATACATATATTTTCCCAATTATTTTAGTTAATACACCAATTAACTAGTATTCTGTGGTAGTGTGACATATACTTGTTGATTTATTGACTACTAGGTTTATTTTTTCAGAAAAAGTTTCATGTTTTAACTAGTCATAGGAAACAGCTACAAGAAAGAAGTATGTATTTAGTTTAGAACAGTAAAATTGCAAAATACAGGTTACGCCCATTTAAAAAAAATATACAGAGGCATGTGTACATAAAGTCATATAGTGCTAAATATGTAAATTTTTCTATACAAATGTAAATTGTATATACAGTCCATTAGGCCATATTATTTACATTATGTGGTTGCTAGAAGGCTGTCTAGGTAGAATACAACTTACAGTTCAAATATGGTAAACTTACAGTTTTCCAAACTTACAGTTTGGAAAAAGTATACCACTTTCAACGATGTCTTGCTATTTAATTCAAGTAACATTGTAATTTTAGCAAAATTGTTTTTCACTGTTTAACTTGGTTAACTTGTAAAGATTTCTGCTAACTTCAGATTCTGGAAGGTTGTGCTTAGTTATTTTTAATAGGAGAAAGTATGTCTTATCCAGTGTTGAGTAAAGTTGTAGCAATGCAGGGTAATTTCTTAGATAATTCCTACTTTGTACTATCAAAGTTTTAAAGCTAATATTGTATTAATTGAACCTCTGTTTTCTTCTAGCTGACAGCACGATCACTGCCTTCCATACAGTCTGATGAGAGACTGCAACCTCTGCTTAATCATCTCAGGTAGCATAAACTGAAAGCATGAATGTATTCTTTCATACAGATTAAAATAATTGTACTAGTAGAATGGTTTAGCTACAGGGTTGGCTGTTTTTTTTTTTTTTTTTCCAGACACCTCATCTGTGCAATTGGCTTTGACTGGAAAAAAACAAACCCTGAAAGTATGTCTTCCAACAAATGCCTCATAATTGACATGAAACATAATTCAGCGAGCTGGTGTTGCTTCTAAGTAACAAAAAAATATTTGTAGCTTTTATAAAAACTTTTTTTATAATAAGTGCAAAGTTGTTAAGTTTTTTTTATGAACAAAACAGATTGCAAATTACACTGCTCAGAGTATAGGCCTTCCTTGTTGCAAATATTTTATGCTTTATGATCTTTTTGGAAGATTTCTCCATCACTGTCATTGATGAATGGAGTCTTATTTTCTTCTTTTAATGGACCTAAGGAGAGTGCTGAAAACATGAACCATTAAGAGTGCTCTACAACACAGTTGATACAGCCTGCCTCTCTTAGTGGTGTACAGTATATAGAAGCTTGCTACTTTCTTTGAATGTGTTTGGGGATGAAGAGTAAGAAAAAATACTTTTCTGATGTTCTTCAGGTTAGGCATAGATCTGGTGTCTTCTGTACACAAACGATTGTTTTTTACTGCTTGATAGTGTTTGAGAGAGTTATCTTACTAGAGTAGTATGCAGGAGAACAAAGACTGTACAATTAGAAGGAGATGCATTGGTTTAGAATCATTGAATAATTTAGCTTGGAGTGAACCTCTGGCGATCATTTAATCTAGCCCCTGCTCAATGCAGATCCAGTTAGATTGGGTTGCTCAGGTATTTATTCAGTTGAATTTTTAATATCTCTAAGGGTAGAAATTTACTTAAATATTGAATGTCAGTAATGAAAGCTCTGGTTTTTTTTGAACACATACAGCTTTGCATTAAGATCACTGAAATTATGTGGGATGAATTAGAAACGGAAGCAGTGAGGTGCCATCATGACAGCACTGCACCAGAATTAGAATGCAGAGTTAGCATGATCTTTATTTCCTGTGGTGCTCTACTGCTTGAGATATCTGTACCCAAAACCTGACATTTTATTTTGATTTAACAAAAAAAAAAATCTCATAATTGTTTAGGAACAGTTTCATATTTTGTTGCT
The DNA here is from genome assembly GCF_011004875.1 of Balearica regulorum gibbericeps. Classification (NCBI taxonomy): domain Eukaryota; kingdom Metazoa; phylum Chordata; class Aves; order Gruiformes; family Gruidae; genus Balearica; species Balearica regulorum. The sequence goes on from NC_046186.1 coordinate 28,284,431, forward strand.
TTTAGTGTAAATCAGAATAGGAAAAATAGCTTTCATTGTATTTCTGCTTCTTTATGTATGATTGAACTTTTGTTCAAGAGCAATGAATGAAAAGAATATTGCAGTGTAACTGTTATGTAGCTGCTATGGGGATACTTCTGAATGCCAATAACCTTCTATGTTTTTATTACCATACATCTTACTGGGATTTAAAAAAATATGCCTCAGTGGCATACCTTTCTCCATTTGAAGCTAAAGAGCAATTAGGCTAGCTTTTTATAAATCGTGCTCTCTAGGAGTAATTGCTGAGAAATTTGAATTTTCTTTTCATATATTCTATGCATCTATGTAAGTGGAACAGCCTTCAGTATTACAACAATCAGTCTTCTCTGTGGTTTTTAAAAAAATGTGGGAAAAGGAAAGGTTGCAAAAAAGTTAGTTTAACATCAGCTCCTTTAACAGGGATACTATATCCCACATTTATGCACATTCTTACATTATCTTGAGTGTGTATGTTTAACAACTAGTGAGTTACTTCCATTTTGCTTTTGTGAAAATGGAGGGGCTGTTCCCAGTACATTTGGTCACCAGTTGGAAAAACTACACAAATGCTTCCGAGTTGCATTTTTGGAAGTTCCTTTAAAATGGACAAAATACATCACACCTTGCAACTTGAAAAACAAGCTCTGGCAGTGAACAGACAGATGACCAAATAGGTGTCTCTTACTTATTTCTGTGAATCTGTGATTCGTTTTTGCTTCATCTTGCTCATAAGAAAGGAGAGTATTAGCTAGTTGCAGGCTTTCCTGTACCTTCATTGTGTAATTCTTACAGCAGTATTTTATTTTTGGCATGTGTCAATAGAGCTTTATCAGGGGAGCAAAGGCTTAGATAGAAGTGTATGAAAAGAGCATACAATTGAAGGTTACAGAGCATTGTTTGGTTGTTAATGCCCCACACATTTTTTGGCAGCTATTCATATCTGCTTGTGACTTTTAAATTAGCTAGTCCTCACAAAAGGTCATTTTACTGTGGATTATGTCTGCAGAGATTTTTTTTAATCCATGCCCATTTTTTTAAATGACCATAACATGTATTTTGTAATTGGACTGTTCTGGACTAAATATGTATTTTATCTGTGACTTAGGTCCTCTTTCTGTCCTATTCTGCTTTCTAATATTAATTGTACTAGACAAAAAATAGAGAACGTTTTTAGTTAAAATGTTAAAATGTTTGATGCAAGAATGTGCTTAGGGATTTTGCGTGCTCACAGTAAGCTACAAGGAGATTTAAATTGCTAACACTTTAGCAATTTAATAGAAATGGAAACTTTATGTCTAAATGCGTGTGAAGAACACTTCTGCAACTTCTACTTTGAAAGGAGTTTATATGGATTTTTGCGATGAAATTACAGGGTTGGAACACTCTGTTACGCAGTTTAAAACAGTTGTAAACACTGTTTAAAATCTTCAGCAGGAATAACTTCAAAGATAGACAAAAGCTGTCATATGTAATCCCATCAAACTACTATAGGACTGTACCTGTATATGAATTATGAGGAGAAGCTGAGTTGACTTTGTTTAGTCTGATAAAGAGGCGGCTTAGGGATGATCAAATAGCAGCCTACGATTCTTTGAAGGAGAAACATCACAGTATTGGAATTCTTAATGGTGCCAGAGGATATAACAAATGACAGTGGTCACATGTAGCAGCTTTGGAGGTTTAGATCGGATGTTAGGAAAAATGTCTATGCTAGAATGATAGTGCAGCACATTGCCCAGAGATGTGGAATCACGGTTTGTGGAGATTTTTAGGATTCAGCTAGAAAAAGCCATGGCTCACCTGACTAGTGTTGGCAGTAGTCCCAATTAAAGTGGGGTGTGGGACTTGCTGGTCTTCTAACATCCTTTGCAACCAACATTTATATGATTCTGTTAATTCTGTCTTCAAATGGTAGTTTAGTTCACAAGGTTGTAGTTCAGTTCACAAGGTTGATACAGAAAGGAAGTGTTTTTCAAGACTGGATTTTTTTTTAATGGATAGCACAATATTCATGCAGACGTTCACCCTCCTTCTCATTTATGCTTATTTCACAAGCAAGTAAAGAAGAATGCACACCTTCATAGACTGGTGTCATTTACTATCCTCAACATCTACAAAGTGCCCTTCCTATGCTTACTAAATCTCATGATATACGAACAGATCTGTGAATGATACAGTATTTATCAGAGTGGTCCTACAGCTGTTTATTTGAAAGACATAGATCCCATTCTTGGTAACATGGATGTAGTGGAGGTTTCTTCTTGGTCAACAGTGGTGCAAATGTATGTATTGATTTTTAGTTGCAAGATATGTTTAGAAATCTTTTGGTAACTAAGATTTTTGGATTTTAGAAAAACAGTTTTTGTGTAATTGAGTCAGGCTGAATGGAGTGAGACAGGAATTTGTATGTGGAGGTAAAATAAAAGTGGTTTTTAAGTAAAAAGTGAAGACATAGCTGCTTGCATTCCAGTAAACCACAAAAAGAAATTATGAAGAAATATAGGTATTTCTAGGTAAGTAAGAAGCTTGATCAGGAAGTAACCTCAGGAGCTGCGTCGAATAAAAGAAAGGATGAGTCCAAAATAAGAGCTAAAACTGTAAGCAAAAAATAGGAGAAGGCGAGGGTGATCACAAGCCTGGTTGGTTTGTGTTGTAATGAGTTTTCAAACCAGCAGTAGGAAGCTGTTTGGCAACGTTTAATGACATGGAAAAATGAGGACCATTGTTCACAGAACATAGGATAGTCTTAATTTTTTTTTTTTTTTTTTGTGCAAGGTTGTTGAGAGTTTTTAATAGAAATGTAGAGAAAATAATCGCAGTCTGTGGAGAAAGCAGTGCGGTGTTTTCTTGTGATGAAATCAAGGGACCTTGGGAATCTCTACTGTAGAAAATCGGAAGACCTGGCACCTAAAATTGCAAACTCAAAAGCTCTAGTCCCTTGAGCTCCTTGGGACAGGAATCCAGCAGCTTAGCTGCCAAAGGCCGCGTGACTAGTGCTGGCTTCTTTATGCCCAGCTCCAATCTACTGCATGTTCTGGATGGATAAAGCATACTCTTTTTCAGAGCACAGCCTTTGAAGGCAGTTTGTAGAGTTCAGCTTTTTGGTGAGTGGTGTCAGGTATCAAGAAGCTTTGACCTTGCAAAGGTCATATGCTACTTTTTAATGTAAAAATAAGAAAATGTTTATGAAAAACTTTTACTGTTTGCTTACTCTGTGGAGAATTGAGCTTTTGAGAGTCTGAAAAGTAGAATTTCTTTTCTTTTTTCCCCTCCCTCCCCACTCCTAACATTGGATTTTCTGTCCTTGCAGTAAAGTTTTCTACCAAGTCCAGATGTAGTGGTAAGCAAGATTGAGAAAGTCTGTCCTCTTTCTAGCAGTAACTTCTGAAGTCTTATTTTGTTCACTTACTGTATAGGAGAACTTTTCTCTTTGGGCCTCCCCTTACCAGGCCAATCCTTTCTACAGATGCTAGGAAGAAGTAGTTTTCTTTAGCTTAGCAATTTTTTTTTCCAGTATTGCTATGATTCTAATAAATACTACGGGGTACAAACAGATAATCTAAAGTGCTTATGGTAGAGCAGCTTAGGAAGTTAACCAGCACTCATCCTGGGATATGATAACTGACTGGTCATTTTTAAATGGTTGTTTTACCAAACCATTTCCTAATTGGTTGTTTAAAAAAAAAAAAAAAATTAAAAAAAATTGATCTTTAGTTGCAAGATATGTTTAGAAAACTTTTGGTAACTAAGACTTTGGAAAAAGTCACCTAAGTGACAGCTGTTTTCTGTTGTTCTATGCTACCAGTTTAGGCTGGAGAAAAGGAGGCTGAGGGGAGACCTTATCACTCACTCTAACTATTTGAAAGGGGGTTGTAACTCCAGGTGGGTGTTGGTCTCTTCTCCCAAGTAACAAGTGATAGGACAAGAGGAAATGGCCTCAAGTTGTGCCAGGGGAGGTTTAGATTGGATATTAGGAAAAATTTCTGCACCGAAAGGGTTGTCAAGTACTGGAACAGGCTGCCCAGGGAAGTGGTTGAGTCACCATCCCTGGAGGGATTTAAAAGATGCATAGATGTGGCTCTTAGGGACATGACTTAGTGGTGGACTTGGTAGTACTAGGTTAACGGTTGGACTTGATGATTTTAAAGGTCTTTTCCAACCTAAATGATTCTGTAATTCTATGACTTTTGGATTGTAATTCTTGTTTTGTTTGTAGTTTGCCTAAGTAAAGTGGTGCAGATCTGGTTCTACAAGTAAATTTAGATACTTCTTTAGTAGAATCAGTAGTAATAGACATACACAGCTCAAATACTTTTAATTATTTATCCGTTGTTGTGTAATGAAAAAATCTATTAAGTACAGTAAGCTTACCTAGTGCTCCAGTGTGTGCCAGAAATAAGACTAAAGAATGAATGAATGCATGTATCATTAAATTATTTGTGCTCTAGTAAAACCAACTCTTAGCTATATGTTTTTCACTCTTTACAATATTGAAATGTCACAAAATAATCTGTAGCACTTAGTATCACCATTTAGCTAAATTCCTTTCTTTCTGGAGTTAGCCTCTATATGCCTTGAGAAGATTTAAGAAATTACCTGTGTAAGTTACTTGAAAAATCCCTCTTGCACAAATAAATTTTTTTCTTACCCAGACTTTGCAACCTGATTTTTGGACGAATATGCTGTATCCAAAGCCCCCGTTTGCTTTATTGCCTGCTGTACTGTCAGCTCTTGAGTTTGGTTGGGTTCTGCTGTAACCGTTTCTCTTGGCCTATTCTGCAGCCCTGTGTATATCGTCATTCAGGAAGTCTATATATTTAAAAGCTGGGCATTAGATGCTTCTGTTTGTTTTGAAATTACTTTGGTGACAATGTCTACATGAGTGTCTCTGCCCTAGTTTAGGGTTACGTGAAGATGAGGCAGCACATGCAAAGTCCTGTGCTATTTTGGCTAGACAGTTACTGTTAGGAATTATCATGTGTTTGTATGTCTGTACAATTTAGTATATACAGCAAGTAAGGTGTTACATGACACAACTCTGAGAACAACTCTGAACCAACTGGGTGGATGATGGGAGAGCAGTAGATGTTGTCTGCCTTGACTTTAGCAAGGCTTTTGATACTGTCTCTCGTAACATCCTTGTTAGCAAGCTTAGGAAGTGTGGGTTGGATGAGTGGTAAGCGAGGTGAGTAGAGAACTGGCTGAATGGCAGAGCCCAGAGGGTTGTGATAAGCGGCGGAGAGTCTAGTTGGAGGCCTGTAGCTAGCGGTGTGCCCCAAGGGTCAGTGCTTGGTCCAGTCCTATTCAATGTATTCATCAGTGACCTGGATGAGGGGACAAAGTGTACCCTCAGCAAATTCTCTGATGATACTAAGCTGGGAGTAGTGGCTGACACACCAGAAGGCTGCGCTGCCAGTCAGTGAGACCTGGACAGTCTGGAGAGCTGGGCAGAGAGGAACCTAATGAAATTCAACAAGGGCAAGTGTGGGGTCCTGCACCTAGGGAGGAATAACCCCAAGCACCAGTATAGGTTAGGGGTTGACCTGCTGGGAAGCAGTGCTACAGAGAAGGACCTGGGAGTCCTGGTGGACAACAAGTTGTCCATGAGCCAGCAATGTGCCCTCGTGGCCAAGAAGACCAATGGTGTCCTGGGGTGCATTAAGAAGAGTGTGGCCAGCAGGTCGAGAGAGGTTATCCTCCCCCTCTACTCTGCCCCGGTGAGGCCACATCTGGAGTACTGTGTCCAGTTCTGGGCTCCCCAGTGCAAGAAAGAGAACTGGACTGGAGAGAGTCCAATGGAGGGCTACGAGGATGATGAGGGGACTGGAGCATCTCTCGTACGAGGAAAGGCTGAGAGAGCTGAGTCTGTTTAGCCTGGAGAGGAGAAGACTGAGAGGGGATCTGATCAATGCTTATAAACATCTAAAGGGTGGATGTCTAGAGGAAGAGACTAGATTCTTCTCTATGGTGCCCAGCAACAGGACAAGGGGCAATAGGCACAAACTGGAGCACAGGCAGTTCCATCTCAATATAAGGAAAAACTTCTTCACTTTGAGGGTGACAGAGCGCTGGAACAGGCTGCCCAGAGAGGTTGTGGAGTCTCCTTCTCTGGAGAGATTCAAAATCTGCCTGGACGTCATCCTGTGCAACCTGCTTTAAGTGATCCTGCTCTAGTAGGGAGGTTGGACTAGATGATCTGTAGAGGTCCCTTCCAACCCCTACCAATCCGTGAGTCTGTGAACAAATAAAACAACATTGTGACCATTATGACAACAATGTGATGATTAAACTAATATAACGAATGCTTATAACATTTTTTTTTTTTAACATGCTCTGGTCAGATCTGTTGTTATCTCAACCCTTTGTGCCCCATGTTGGATGCCAGCTTCCCCAGTTGTATCTGGAGTATGACGTTCTATACTAGGGAATATCCCTTTGGCCAGTCTGGGTCAGCTGTCCTGGCTGTGCTCTCCCAGCTTCTTGTGCACCTGGCAGGGCGTGGGAAGCTGGAAAGTCCTTGACTTAGTGTAGACACAACAACTACCTAGCAAAAAACTAAAAACATCAGTGTGTTATCAACATTATTCTCTACTAGAAAAAAAACCCCAACTCTATCTCAGCTGAAACCAGGACAATGTCCTAGGTGATGGGACAGAGTGCGCACTCAGCAAGTCTCAGATGATATACAAGACTGAGAGGAATGGTTTAGACCAAATGAGTGTGTTGCCTTTCAGATGAACTTGGACAGTCCCTCTCTTTGGATGGAGAAATGGGTTTATGGGAACCCTATGAAGTTCAACAGAAGGGAATACCAAGCCCTGCATCTGGGGAGGAATAACCCCATGTACCACTATAGGCTGAGGAAGAACTCTCTTTGCTGGTTGAGGGATGTGACCTTTCCTCCCTGCTCAGCACTGGTGAGGCTACATCTGGAGGGCTGTGTCTGGTCCTGGGCTGCCCGGTACTTATGAAGAGAGGTTGAGAGAGCTGAGATTGTTCAGCCAGGAGGAGATAAATTTCAGGAGGGATGTGTGTGTGTGAGTCTTATCAGTACATACCGATAGGTGTCTGATAAGGGGTGAGTAAAGAAGACAGTGAGACTCTTCTCCGTGGTAGCCAGTGATAGGCTGGGGGGCAATGGGCACAAAGTGAAGTATAGGAAATTCCACTTAAACATAAGAAAACACTTTTTTACTGTGAGGGTGATCAAGCACTGGAACAGCTCGGGTCAGATGGCTATGGAGTCTTTGTCCTTGGAGATGCTCAAAATCCAGCTGCATGAGATGCTGAGCAACCTGCTGTAGTTAACTCTGTAGTAGGAGGTTGGACTAGATGATCTTCAGAGGTGTCTCAACCTCAATAGCAGCGTGATCCTGTGATCTGAATTCTGAATGACCCCTCACCACTCCTTTCAGATACAGGGAGGGAGGGTTTCTTTACCATATTGACTCTAATGTTAGTTTTATAAATCTTATATAACTGTCAAATACTGTTTTCTTGGTTTTGCCTGATACAAAATATTTGCAACCCTTAATTGGTAAAATAATTTCTTTCTAAATTTGTAAACTAGAATTATTTTTTTAACAGTTTTAAGTGATGCTGTACTGTTTGCTTTGTTTTTCAGCCATTCTTATGTTGGCCCAGATTACAGCGTGCAAAAGAACACTGGAAAAATTTCTCTAGAACAGATCGATGCTGTAAGTCCTCTGTGTTTATTGAGTTGTATTTTGATATGTAACTTTTCAAATTCAAGTACTCTATGTAAAGACAACATATAAAACCTTTATCTTTTTTTGATTCATATTTGCTTTGTAGCTCTTGAGAACTACTCGAATGAAATTGAGATAAAGTTTAAAATGGAGCAGAATTTACTGAAAATGCATCTAATCAGGATTTAGACTGGAACTATAATGAGTTGCTTAATTTGCTGCTTAATTTTGTGTACTTTCACAAATACCTAACATAATTATAACCATAGTTTCACAAAATTTTCTTATTAAATAATTTTGCAACCCATGATGTTTAGTTTATGATTATTGCATTGCAATATTAGTCTTTTCAGTGCTCTTTTTTGGGCTTCTGACTTACAGAAGGGTTTTTCAAACAAGGAAGTAAATAAAATGGATTGTAAAACCACATCAGTGGTGCAGAGACAATTAAAAACACATTATAACTCCTTTATCTGAACTTGAGAAATCATTTGTGCTTTCAGTGTCCATCTTAACCATGACAGTGTTTCTTTGGTAGTGAATTCCGTGGCAAGACTCGGATGTTAAAAATAAAAATGCAAAGCCCAAGTAAACTTGAATGTTACATTTTTTTTTATCTCTGAGATCTTGCTTTATAAGAAATAGTACTCTTCAGGGAAAAAAACCTGCAGATTGGTTGGAATGATTTTACTCCTGCTTGTACTTTTTCAAAGATGTTTTAAAAAAAAAAAAATCCCCTCTCCCAACCCCCAAAAAGTCAAAAGAAGGTCACCTCACCATTCCAGAAGCTAAAATAAGGAAGAAGCTAGAAACATTGTAGTGGAACTGTGGATGTATTTTTCCTGACAGCAATTAAACCTGTGTTACTTTTGTAGCTGAAGATAGTCTGAGACTACCACCTGTATTACTCTGTCCTTTGGATTTTGTTCTTGAGATGATTGTTGGATTTGATGGCTTACGGACATACTTGGGTTATCATCAGTCCCAAGGTGCTCTGTACATGCATATCTTTTCTTCCAGCCATTGGCTCCATTAGTGGAGCTAATTAATAATCACAATGAGCATGTATCCTACAAATTTAATGATCAGTACACCTTAAACACCAATTTTTCTCTCAACAGCTTGCTGTGAAATCATTCCCTCTTTGCATGCGCCAGTTGCACAAAGCCCTACGTGATAACCATCACCTCCGTCACGGAGGCCGTATGCAATATGGATTGTTCTTAAAAGGCATCGGCTTGACTCTGGAACAGGCACTGGAATTTTGGAAGAAAGAATTTATTAGAGGAAAAGTTGATGCAGACAAGGTAATTCAAAAAATGAAAAATATCTAAATATGTGAGTATGGGAATGTAGTTAATGTGTACATTGTGCTACATGTTTGGATAGATGCTTGTTAAAGTAGATAATTGAGCAAAAGGCAGAGTGATGTCTTTTAAAGGTGGGGTGGGTTTTTGTCCTCTCTTTGCTTATGATTTTACTCATTTTGTTGGTTGGTCTCCTGAAGCATGGGGAAGAAAGGCAAGCCACAAAGAGGCTTTTTATAGATGAGGACTAGAAAAATCTTACTTTACCACTAAATCACTAGGAAACCAATGTCCTTTGTGAAGTACAGGCACTACGTGACTAAATTAATTCACCAAGTAGGTAAGTAACCACAAACAGTACCATCTGAGAGGCAAGATTAGCCTTTTTTGTTGGGTAATTAAAAAAAAAAATTGGATAGCTGTGTGTGAGGTGAGTTTGTCTTAGCAAATTTACAGTCTAAGAATAAAAGAAGAAACTGGAGGTGAATGAAGACAGAAGAATGTGTTCACGGAAATAGTGAGAAAACGCTGTGAGCAATGAGCAGTATTATTGACGTGTTAGTCAATGGCCTAACCCTTGCTAAGATTTTTGGGAGTATTGTGAGTGAGGAAAGTGTAACATACGTGTGCTGTCTCTTTGAAAGCATGAAAAACATATGCTAATTTTTGGAGATTTGTGACCTGCTCCTTACCTTAAACAATCTAGGTAGAATCAAGCAGGGTTCCTCTCTCAACCATCTCTGCCTTGCCTGCGGTATGTGATAGAGCAGATATTTCAGACCTTGTATCAGTTTTGTTTGGACTGTGATACTTTGCGTCCAGTATTGTGAGATCTCAGCTTTCCAAAGTACTATGAGGTATTTTGGAGTGCTTGGTAGACAATCTTTCATTGGCTTAGGTTCTCTGAGACATGGCTATTTATACAAAATATGACACAAAAAGTAATGCTGGCTACAATGAATTATGGTAAGTATGTCTCTTTCAAGTCCTGGAAGATAGATCAACTGATCTGCAGATTTTTTTGGGAAGGGGAAAGGGATTTGAAGGTATGCATGAGTACCTAAACCTCTGTAAATCTAGCTCCTTAACTGGGATGTGATTTAAGAGCAGATAGGTTTTTTGTTAAAAAAGAAATCCAAAATGCATTACCTTACAAAGGTTTCAAGAAAGGATTTGAAAAGAAGTAATAAATTTTGAAGTTGAATGCCGATTAATTACTAGCTGAATTCAGGAAAATACAGACTCTTCAGCTGCAATTACCTGTGCTTAAAGAAAATTGAAAGAATAAAAACAAGCTATCATAAACAATAACAATGTAAATATATTCATTTATCATTTCTATTTAAAAAAAAATAAAGAGTGTGAACAGGTCCAATTCCACCTACTTGTGCTTTGATCCTACATGTATGCCCATGTATGAAAACGTATGCACCTTGGATCCTCTTTTCAGTCACAGGGTTATGGCTTTCTAGTATAGCATCTCTCTTGATAGACCCTAGAAATAGCTGAAGTTTTATGGTCCTGTGTTTAGCTTCAAATTTAGAAAGCACATTGTGAACGACGGAGTTGTAGTTACTGCATTTTTCACCAGGAGGCTGCTATTTCCATGTGATTTTCATTCTTCTCAGGTTCTAGATAACTAACTTCAGATTGGAGTAAAAAAAAAAAAAAAAAAAGCTGATTTTTCACAACTGTAACTGAAGTCAGTGGCCTGTGGTTTTTCACAGTAAAATATCATATAATGTTTAATGTCCTGAAAAAAATTGAAGATTAATACAATTCTTATTGATACTTTTTTCTTCTGACATTCTTATTTTCTGACACTCATGCCATTGTTCCTTTCCTGTAGAGTGGAGATAATGATACTGTTTTTGTCTTACTGGAGCGTTGTGAAGATATGTGCATGATACTTGCTAAAGACTAAGGTTAATTATTCATTACTGACTGGTGTATTGCAAAGAGGGAGTGTCAATTTGCTGCAAATGGTTATGGTTTCAAAATTTTAAGTTGACGTTTATCTTTAATCGCTGCAACATTTATGCCAGTTCTCAATCCTAAGAATTCTTGGCACGCAACTTCAGCAGGAAGGAAGTTACCTTGAACACGTTAGCGTAGGCACAAAGAAAATTTGCACTAAAAAGAATCTCTGCTGTGCTCTGAATCATTGGTGTGGACATAGCCTAGGGCTCATTGATAAAAATACTGTAGAAAAGTTTGTAGGAAACAATATTTTACCTTTAGAGCGGAATCTGTAAAATATATTGTCAATGAAGTGTGAAACCACGTATTCAGTGGAAAAAAATTTATCAAGTAGTGCTTACAAAGAAAGCACTGAAACTGGTAGAAATGCTCTGTTGGCAAGGGGGCGGGGGATGATCAGGTACTGGCATGTTCACAGCAGAGACAAATGCAGAGGGCAAAATAAAACATTTGTTTTCTTTAGCCACTGTAATTAAAATCACTCTGCAAATTGCTAGGCTAAGAGTGCCTAAATGGTAAATTACTGTTGTTCAGATGATAGGATCAACTGTCAAATGGTGGTAGATGTGTTACTTCTGACTGAATGATTATATTGGTTGACTTCATAACCTCAGTGTTATTTTAAGGCTGGCTTGTTTTTTTTCTATAAAATGTAATCTTACTCTAAACAGATATTAATTCCCATAGATTCTTCCACATCCTGTTCTTGTTACTTAAAAAATAACTTCTCTCCCTCAACAAAGAGGGGGGCAACTCTAGTAAGCTTTTACAATACTTGATGCAAGAAAGTAATCAGATGAATCAAAACAAATTAATAATTACAGTACAGTTGTAAAAATGCTCTGATACTTGAAAATAAAATCCTCTTATAGCGCCGTTACTTGGCTGTTATTATTTTCAGATCTATTTGTATGGTTAGTCTGTGAATGTGAAACCAGAGACTTGAAAGATGATGCAGTGTTTAGAACAAAGGAAAGAATGAAAGCTGGATCAGTTTCTTAAGGCATTATTCAGTTACTTCCTTAGCTAATAGCCTGGAATCAAGGTTTTGATACAGACGGATGACTGAGGCAACCCATCACTTTGTGCTTGCCTTTGCTACAAATATGCTTGTTATATATATATTCTTTTTAGCAGTATTTGGTGCATGGTAGTATGAAATGCTCTCTTCTAGTACTCTGCTTGTCTTTTTACAGAGCAGTTGCTAGTTGTGCACTTCTGTGTTGAAAAGTAATTGCTTTGATATTACGATTTGTTACTGCACTGATTTTTCTTATTTTTGTGTATTCTACTGAAGTGCATCTGAAAATTGCACAAGAGTTTTCTTGGTTTTTTTTTTTTTAATTATTTATTTATTTAATAAATCTCCAAAACTTAAGCATTACTATCTTTACAAAATTATCCTGATGACAGAACAGCTTTCTGGTCCTTGTGACTTCTTACTGAGAATGAGACATGGCTTTTTAGCCCCTGTGTTCTAGGACTCTTTCCTGGGGGATGTGGTGGCATTCAGGCTAGTGAAGCCTCTTATTCTTCCTGACTTAATTTTCCAGATTATCTTACTGCAGTTTCGTATGGCTTGTTGCTTTCTGTAGCAATTGATCACAAATGGCAATGAACATGTTGTTTTCTAGTTGTCAGAGATTCCTGTCTGAGGTATAACTCTTCATCTCTTCCCACTAGTGAAGGTCCTCATGACAGACATTTTCCTGGAAGAAGGAAGAGGAAAGTTTACTCAGACTTAACCTTGCTCAAGGTCTGTGATGGGTAAAGAAACAAACCCTTTACAATAAAGCTTTTGAGCTTCAATTGATTATTAATATATTCTAGATGTTTCTTCCACGCAAGATGATCATGTATGAAACCAAGGACAGCCAACTTGCCAGCTATATAGTGCATCGATATGCGAAGGAATACGTCTCATAATCTGTTAAGAAGCAATGAAACTTTGGGATGAAGATACAGCCCAATGAGATAGTTCCAGTGATTTGATTTTCCTGGCTCTTGCATTTCTTTTCCAGATGATCTTAGGAGGTCCTTGAATCTGGATTCAGGAGTGAGGCTTTACCTCAATTGCAAACAGCTACTGGTGAATGATTCTAACAGGGCCAAGCAGAAATTCCATGAGGGGGAGCTTAGACTAGAGACTTCCTGAGGTCCTTTCCAGCCTGAATTATCCCGTGATTCTGCATACAGGTCTGAATACAGGTAAAAGTACGTTGTGAGGGCTAACCACTAGAGGGAGACAAGATCATAAGGAATAAACAAATATAACGCATAGATGTAAATTAGACATGCTTATAGTATAACGCTTTGTAGGTCTATGCAATTACATTACAAAATGTGCGCCTCCCCCTCCCCCCTGGTGTATTTAAATGAAAATAGAAGTAAGTACTTGAAATTCTGCAGGGCAGTGCATTTAAGCACACACAACTATCCACAATGCAATTTGTAATGCATGAATGATGTGGTGGTTCTTTAAAACAACCTCCACCTTCTTAAACCCCCAGGAATATTTTCTTCATCAGTCAGTTGGTTACATTTGGTTTTGATGTTTTATTTTCTCATTTGTTTGAGATTTTGGGGGTTGATTTGCAGCTAGATTTTTTTTTTTTTACTTGCTCCCTTTGTACTGGGTAATGGTGCCTACTATTTTGGGAACATATTTTGATTCAGAAATCAGAAAAGTATCTTTATTCTGTCACATGTTTAATTATAATTCTATAATTGATTGTATTTTGCTACTTTTATTTTTGAATTACTAAAACTTTACAAATCTGCAGCCTAGAGTGACATGTTGAACAAGCTACAATTTTTAAACATCTAAGAGAGAAAGATATAAGTATAATTGAAATTCTTCTCCATAGATTAAAATCTGATCTTTTTTTTAATTGCACATCAGTAGTACTGTAATGGAAAGAGATGGCTAGGCTTGAATTCTCCTGAGATATATAAAGGCTACTATAAAACTTTAAGGAAATGTTTACTGTCTTCTAGGATATGTTAAAAAAAAAAAAGTAATAAAAGTGCAGCATATATTACCTGTAAAATCTTATCCCCTGAAATCTGTGGAAGTGGAAGAGTATATCATGGTAAAAAAGCATTAATATAGTTAAGCATATTGCCCTTGCTTTCAATGGCTAGCAGGGGACTAAATAGTCAAGTTCTTGATTAAATTGTATTTTTACATTAAACTTATCATAAAATGAAATAGAATTTTTTTCCTTCCATGAGTGACTGTAAAAATTAGTTTTGGTAGAACCACTTACTATCTGTATTTCTGTTTCGTTATTTGGAAATTATCATTTTATAGTCTAGTAGCAGTGGGATAAAACAAGTGCATTTTAAAGATTTTGAGTGAATCATTTTTATTCTGTATTGGCAAAATGACATTCTATTCATAACATTACGTTGAATGGCTATGCTAACCTAGTACATCTGAGCATAAAGAAAGTCAAAATACTTCTATGATATGTTTCCAAATGTTTTTTGTATTCTACAAACAAAGCTAGCTCTTGAAATTACTTTAATAGCAGGCTAAAAGTGATTTGAGAAGAAATATGAAAATGCATTTTCATTTACATGACTCATTTTGATTCCCAATCTTACTATTGAATTTACATTAAATGTTTTCTTCAAATGCAAGTTTGGAAAAAAAAAAAACAACCCACCAGTAATGTGCAATTGTTATGGGGATTTCAAGACAGTAGGTGATCCAAGTGCATGCTAGGCTTGAAGGAAAAATTAATGCTTGATTTGAATTTCAACTCCAAAGGCTAAAGGAAAGGACTTTCAAATTTCACTGAGTTCTTTTGTGTGGTTTTGGTTTGGGGTTTGGTTGTGGGTTTGGAGTTTTTCTTGTGTTGTCCTTTGTGGCATTCCTCTGAACAGCCAGGTCTATGAAATCAGAGTATTTGTGCAAAACTGTCAAGTGACTCGACCAAGACGCCAGTTGTTAGGAGCTGAACAGCCTTTGCCACAGTGATACACTGAACACTGAGTTCAAAATGTCCATAGTCTGAACTCCATAGTCATGTTAGTTTCCAGAAATCGGCTTGATGGCAGTGAATCAGTCATCAGGAGTTCTACTCCATTCATACAGCTTCCTTAATGGGTTTTTTTTGCATATAGATTGAAGCCTGGAGGTTAACAGGTGCATTGTTCCAGTGGTACAGAACTGCTGTTGAAGGTGATACTTATGTGAAGAGAGATGGCTGCTGAGATTGATTTGGAGGCATGTTCTTGGCTGAAGAGGATAGTCTGGAGTTCGTTTTATATTTTTATTAAACAATATGTAGAAGAGGTATTTTGACTGAATTTGTTCTATAGTTAAAATTTACACAACTAGGCATGAGAATTAAAAGCGTGACTTGAAGCTGTAAGTGCATGAATTGCTGTTGTTGCATCTGAGTCAAGGTGAATTAGTACAGCTTTCTTGTTGGTTGCAGCCAGAAAAAGATTTTGTTTTCTTTCCTTTGGCTGTAGTAATTTGCTAATAAGCAGCAGTGACGAGTTGGACTCAAACAACTGAAAATCCTGAGGACTTATGTTGCGGACAGCTATTATTCTTCCATATGAATGGTTAGAGCTGAGCCTGAAAACTAGGACTTTCTTGCAAAACCTTTGTGGTCTGGCCATAGAGTTTAGTCCAAGGAATCATAATATCCTTCTTTAGCTGAATGGAAAGAAGTTTCAATTGCCTTTAAAACTGGGGTTTTTTTGGCAATAAGTTTATCATAGTAAGTATGTTAAGTCTATGCAAGATCTATGCTGTCATATATTTTAAATGTTATTTAGAGTTATGTTTTAATATGTGGGAATTTTGTCCTTTCTGTCCTGCGCACGTACATTTATGCTTGCCAGCATTCTGTTCCCTTCTCTTGTGGAGCATTTCAGAATTTTGAAACACTCAGATGAGTACTGTTGGCATATTACTGACCTACTGGTCTGCATGGTTTGATTTTTTCAATTTGTTTTGTATACCTGTTGACCGAAGCACTAGGAAGGAGATCTGTAATGGATTCTGGAAGTGAGAGGACTTGAAAAAGCATGCTCACAGGAGTTGCATTTGATGATATTGCAAGAAGTAAGATCAAACGTGAATAACTTCTTGCAGAATCCTGTTAAATTCTGCTAAGACATAGGAAGGAGCTGGGATAGGATTTGTCACTGTATCAAATGTGAAGAATATTAGCAATGCCTATAAACACATACCCCTGGCCCATGGCTAGAGGGAAGTCACTGTCAGCATTGTCAATGTTACTTCTGTTCAGTCTTATAGACACAATCATTCTGAAAAGACTACAGAAAATTAGCTCATCTAGTTAGAGCTAGAGATAGCTGTTTGCTTCCCATTTAATTAAGCAGTTGTTTGCATCAGACAGTGATTTTTATTAGGAATTACAGTTAAATAGTAGTATGGAATTGCTGTCCTTAAAATAACATGTCATGTTGTATTTATGGACATTACTGTATAATGCAATTAATAATACAAATTTTGCAAAGCAGTTGATAGTATTTCTACTTTCCTGACCAATTGGAAATCCTGACTTTGCTGCAAAGGGATTTGTTTACTAGTGACATCTACACTATTCACGCTACTCACACAAATGTGTGCAAGTGTATAGGTATTGCTGCTCTCACCTCTTTATTAAGTGAAGAATATAGATGTGTGTTCTGTGGCTCTTTCTCTCATAGCCCATTTTACTTCTTTTTCCAAATTAAGCAAGTAAATGAAGCACATCATAGCTCCAGTTGACATATAAGAAGTCAGATGATAAATCATATGTGACTATAAGATTAGATGTTCTTTGTGATACATAGTAGAAATGTCCTACCACTTACTTCAGCTAAATATGATGAAAGTTATCAGGTTTTCACCATTTCTGCCCATATGCAATGTATGTAATCATCACTGAAAAGGTACTGTTAACTTACAACTTTGTATATATAATATATATATAAATGAATATCTGTATGGAGAGAGAGAGAGACTGTGTATATAAAGTCTGCACATGATTTAACTGTATTCAGATGTTTTACAAATTGGATTAAGAATAGTAAATACATGGTAAATGATGCATAATGTTGTGCTATTGAATTCAACTAGTTAACTTGGGTGGTATTTAAATTTACAGGTTGAATATTCACTGGTAAAGGGGTTGCCCACCCCTGCACCGAAGTAACAATGCTTTTTAGTATCAGTTAAAGGAGTTATTGGTGTTTCCAAAATTAGCCACGTTCACTTCCTCTTCCCCCCCCCCCTCCCGTGGTAGATGCTGCATCAATTCCTTGTACCTTTTGGTGGGGGAATAATCTGCAACTTCACTTGGTATTGTTTTCTTTCAGCATGCGTTAGAATTTTGTTTTGCCAGCCACATTTGGTGTTCTGAGCACTAGAAGGAATAAAACCAAAGCAAAATCTTACTTTTTTACCTTTTTCCTTGTAAGAATGCATTTTACTTTAAAACAATATTGCCTGACCTTTTAAACCCAAGGTCCTTACAAGTTTATCAGTAAAATTAAGGATATTACGGAGAAAGGGCCTTTGGGACATAATTATGTAGATTTAAGAGAGTGATGTAGTTTTAATTATGCCCTGTAGCTAATGTAGATGCATATTAAACTCAATCATGCTTCTGTGTATTTCTCTCTGAAACTTTGTTTTTTCAGGCCTTAAATTACTAATCAGCATATCAGTATATCTTAGTTATCTAAGCTTACTGAATATTGACATGAATCTGTTTCACTGTTTGTCATTTTATATTTTAATTATTTTTTATAAGACAGTACTTTTGTTACAAAATGTTGTGGTTTTTTTAAAAAAAACCCTTAGAATTAAAAAAAACCTAATTTTTGTGTAATGGATTCAAAATCTCAAAGCAATATTTCTTAAATGGAACTGGTATAAAAACATTATTTTTCACTATAATTTTGTTTCATGGGTGTTATTCAAATAGACCACAACTGATGATGATGTACTAGAAAACATAAATAATTTTAGACTATGATATACTTGGAGGTTATTGTGTGGACACCTAAATATTCCAGGAATCACAGTAATATGTGCTATGATAAAAATCTGTTCTCTTTCACTCCAAACACAATCACTGTTTCAGTTGCTACCAGATTTCTCAGTTATGTTCTTTTAAAACTGGAATTCCCTGGTCTTTGTTATGAAGCAAGTTACAATGGCATTTTCCTATGATTACTTGCTTTAAAGTACTTAAATTTGTTCATTTTTTTTTTTACCCTGTTAAAAATGTACTTATTTGCCCTTAGTTTTTATTTTCAGTTTTCGTCATCTGTCTTACATTATACAGGAAAATTTTGGATGGTCTTTCAGCTTGTAGTGTGTCTTACAGAGAAGAGCTTTAGCTGTATAATCTCTCTTCCAAGACATTGATTACGGTGCTGGCATAATTTTAGTGATGTTTTTTAGCTGTACAAGCTACCATAAAAAGTAGGATGAGTTTTCATAGTTGTTACATATTAGGCACTGAATTCTGTATTTAGTAATCTAGTGTATGAGCAGGTTAGTGATAAGGTTCTTGCACTGACAAGAATGAAAGCAATAAGTATTTTTCCTGTACTAAAACTAATTTAGATCAGAATCTGGTGTCTTATGGCTTGTTTTATTCCCAGCAACGCACATTTACTTTCCATACTGTAGTATCTTTTTAGAACTGTGTGTATAAAAATGGATGTTAGAGCCAGACCTTTAATTTTTGAAGATTCCTTTTGTAGTCTTGAACCACTTGTCAGACTTGCACTTTATTATCACTGTAGAAAGACTGTGTACTTGTCAGAAGAGGTTTCTATTTTATTAGCCATCACAGCAGCAGCAAGTAAGTCAGTCCATGACATTTTAAGAAAAATAATAGATGGATTTGTCTACTCGGGTGCCAAATTTCAAAGTTCAGCGATTATGAAATATCTGAGTGTCACTAAATATGGTCTTTAGCAAGCTCTGTCGAATACCTTCGTAACTATACAGCTCTCTTTTTATAGCCATCTGCTGAAAAATACTTGCTGTACGTTGCCACACACACCACCAGTAATGTATTTAAGCTCTTCAGCTATTTACCCCAAGTTCTGAGGCAAGGGATAACTGGTTTTGACATGCAATTCTATTCATCTGTATCTTTTTATTACCTTGCAGGACAAACTGAATGACACAGCAGGTCTCTTCCAATTGTGTGCCTATGCTTTCTGAACAAAAAAGTTTTGAAAGAATAGTTTCTTAATCTTGATATAATTGTTTGAAATTAATAAAATAATTTTAAAATATTGATGTTCAGATTTCCTGTAATCGTATAAACTGACTTCCAAATCAAAATCCAGAATCCTGTATACTTTGCCTTCTCTTTTGATAGTGTCCATGTAATTGTTGTAACATCATATAGATGTAAAATTGCATCTGTCTATATTCAGCCAGCAAATCGTGGCTATATTTCATATTCAGTCATCCAGAAAAGCAGCATGTTGTATCAAATGTGCACTCTGCTGATATACCACATAGGCACAATGTAAATAATAATGTATTTTTACTTTCAGAATTGATTTAACATTCTGCTGCATGTCTTTGAAATCTCTTGGATCTCATGAATAAAGACAGGACAGCTCTTTCATACATTATTTGTGCTATGCACAATTCATGTTTCAGAAATTTAATATATTGATTTAGGAAAGTTAAATTACTATGGTAGAGCCTAAGTATTTCAACATTATAAAGGTTGTTACTTCTTGAAGGAAGGTTAGGTTCTGATTTTATATTGTCACATACACTGCTATTTAACAGTGAAACTGAATTCTGCATAATGTGGTATGCATATGTGGTCCCTTCTTAAGTCCACTCACACAAGGCGGAAAAACATGTCCTTCAAATACCTTCCCCGCCCCCCCTTCTCCTTTCTGCTGTTGTACATGGGGGAGCAGAAGCTAGTGGTCTTTATGCAAACTTCATTGTTTAAATTCCATTTTTAAAAAATATTTTTCTAATTCATCAGCTTAATGGAGTTGGATTTGGGGCGTGAGAACTAGGGCAATACCATTGGGCTCTTTCTTGTATTTTGTTACCAGAGTTATTTCCCTGGTTTTAGAACCTTACAGCAGGCACTAAAAATCATAGAATCATTGAATCATTTTGATTGGAAAAGACCTTTAAGATCTTCAAGCCCAACGGTTAACCTAGCACTGCCAAGTCCACCACTAAACCATGTCCCTAAGCATCACATCTACATGTCTTTTAAATCCCTCCAGAGATGGTGACTCAACCAGTTCCCTGGGCAGCCTGTTCCAGTGCTTGACAACCCTTGCGATGAAGAAGTATTTCCTAATATCCAATCTAAACCTCCCCTGGCACAACTTGAGGTCATTTCCTCTTGTCCTGTCACTTGCTACTTGTGGGAGAAGAGATCAACACCCATCTGGCTACAACCTCCTTTCAGGTAGTTGTAGAGAGTGATAAGGTCTCCCCTTAGCCTCCTTTTCCCCAGGCTACACAACCCCAGTTCCTTCAGCCGCTCCTTATAAGACTTGTTCTCCAGACCCTTCACCAGCTTCGTTACCCTTCTTTGGAGACACTCCAGCACCTCAATGTCTTTCTAGTAGCGAGGGGCCCAAAGCTGAACACAGTACTCAAAGTGCAGCCTCACCAGTGCCGAGTACAGAGGGATGATCGCTTCTGTGGTCCTGCTGGCCACAGTATTTCTGATACAAGCCAGGATGCTGTTGGTGGTCTTGGCCACGTGGGCACACAGCTGGCTCATATTCAGCCAGCTATTGACCAACACCCCCAGGTTCTTTTCTGCTGGGCAGCTTTCTAGCCACTCTTCCTTAATCCTCTGTAGCGTCGCATGGGGTTGTTGTGAATAAAGTGCAGGACCTTGCGCTTAGCCATGTTGAACATGTACAGCTAGCCTTGGCCAGCTTGGGGGATCCTTGGGGATCTTATTAATGCTTATAAATATCTAAAGGATGGATGTCTAGAGGAAGAGACCAGATTCTTCTCTATGGTGCCCAGTGACAGGGGGCAATGGGCACAGACTGGTACACAGGAAGGTCCATCTGTGTATGAGGAAAAACTTCTTCATTTTGAGGGTGACTGAGCACTGGAACAGGCTGCCCAGAGAGGTTGTGGAGTCTCCTTCTCTGGAGATATTCAAAACCTGCCTGGACGCTATCCTGTGCAACCTGCTTTAAGTGATCCTGCTCTAGTAGGGAGGTTGGACTAGGTGATCTGTAGAGGTCCCTTCCAACCTGTGAATCTGTGATCTCTCTGTAGACCCTTCCTGCCCTCAAGCAGATCAACGCTGGGGTGCATGTTACTTCTGAGACAGTTCAGAGCAATCTGGCAGTAGAGCTGCTGGTTGCGTTCTCCCTGCAGTCAAGTCATCTTTTAATTAATGATGAATTGTCAAAAGTTAAGAAAAACAGAAAAAAAAAATTAGAGATGGGAAAATAGCCTTGTGCATTTTAAAGCCAGCTTTCTTCTGTCGTTGAAGACAGAAAGACTTGTCATACTTGCAGTATAGTTCAAATATGTCTTGATTACAGTGCACTTTGTGCTAAGATAGAACATAAAAGTGTATTTATATGTAAGCAGTTCTCCTTATTATGTCAGGAAGGGCTAATATCTGTTTTTCAGCACTTCTGTTTCATTTGATGATCATCTTAAAATGTGATTTTATATTTTGTTGTGCTGTTAATATAGAAAAAAAAATCTGTTTTTCAGCAGACTTTTTGCAGAGAGAATGCCAGTGTTCTTAAGTCAACCTGTGCTTTTTGGAGAGCTCCAATATCAAGTTTACTCTATGTTCAAAAGGGTTGACAAACATCAAATTTCTCTGTACGGTTTTGTGTTTTAATGACTTGTTTTTGCCATTCTTTTATGACTGCATCAAAAAAATTAAGTCTACATGTTTCAAGAGTAGACATAAGGAAAACTTCCTCAGTCTGAGGAAACTTATTCGTTACTCAGGCTCCTTTCCAATCATCAATTTATCAAAATATTTTTCAATCTGCACTTATATTGGGGATTTGCTGGTATCTTGAGATATTATGTGATTTGGCCCTTAATATCCTTCTGTTCTGACACAAATCCTTGTCCCAGAGAGTTAACCATATCTCAGTAAGAGACAAGTTTTTTCCCACAGTTGTATCACATTTTGGTACCTTCGTCACTTGGATTGTTTGAAAGGTATTCTCCAACCCAAGTCAGTGGATCTCTCTGAGTGATGCTACCGCTTCTGGAAATCTGAGGCTTAGGATAAAATTGAATCTTTTGGACTTTATTGTATCTCATTACAGATTAGATTGGGTCGGTCATAGATTTCTAATGAATGAGGACTGCTTTGCTAGTGGACTGTCATAACCTGATGGTAATAGCACTTTACTGCTCAATCTCATGATCAACGAAGAAGGCCTGCCTTGTTTTTTTTAAACTCACCTAGCTTCTTGTGTGCCTTTTGTCATCTAATGCTGAACTTGGCTTCAGATGTCATTCTGATTAGTGTATAGATTGAGGAATAACAGTCTGTAAAGGATTCATAATAACATTGCTACACCGCAAAGGTGCTTGCAAGGGGATGCAGTAATAAATGAAGTCATTCAATAATATCTAATCAGTCAAGATGGAGAGCTTACTCAGGTGAACTCCCTATGCAAGGTACATGGTTTTAAAAGGGAAGAACAATTCTGTGGTTTAAGTAGTCCAAAAAGTGTACAAAACCTTCCAGTCTCTGCTTCAAATATTGCATATTTAGGCAATGCTGCGTAGTTCAACCAGCTTGTAAAATACAAACAATTCAGTGAGCAAATGATGTCTTCCACTGTGTCAGGAGGTGGTTGCTCTTTGGAAACGATGCATAGACAGAGAATTTCAGCTGTTGTGGTTAACTTGCTCAGATCTTTTGGCACTCTGGCAAATGTACTAAGTAGAACTGGAATATTGGATAATGAGCCAGACTTTCTTGGATTAATTCCAATATCCTGTAGAGGTCTTTGAAATTGGGAACACCCTAGCAGCCTGTGTCAGCAGCAGAGCTCTTCAAGAGCAGATCAATAGGCACTGTTCCTTTGGACTCATTTCTGGTGCTGTGGTTGAACATGTGTCTGTTGTTTTAATGCCAAGAGTCCTCTTCAAAATGAGGCAGGTCCTGCTCATTTTGGTTGTCTGAAATGGCTAAGACCATTTTTCCCCAGATCTCTCATTTTTTGAGTTTCTCTTCTGCTATCCCAGTGACCTCTCATACCCTGCCAAAGTTCCAGTTTGTTGTATAGCTGCTTGGATAGCTTTGCTTTCTGGTATGCTTTTTCTCCTTCCTTAGAAGGAAAATTATTATTACTAGACTGAAGGAGCCTGCCATGCCAGACTGTTGAGTTAAATGGTAACAATTTTCTGTCTAATATTTACACTGGACTATTTTCCATGAAGCAGAAGATCTCCCAAATATCTAGGGTATGAGCTGGAGCCAAGAGCAGTGTCTCTAAATCTCTTCTGAAGCCCATTTGGCTGCCACTTTGGCCTGTTGGAGTCTTGTCTGCTGAATGTCTCTGTCTTCTCATCCACAGCTTTAAGAAGTTGTGATGGGCTAGTGAGAATAAACCTCTGTCGGCGTGCGGTATAGACCTCATGTCCCAGTCCTGCTTTTTATTGCCGATTTGTCTTATAACCGGAGTCCAATTGGATACATTTCAGGATTCTTCACAAAGTTACAACATATCTCCATGCTCAATCAGTTTTCTTTCCTATTTCTTCCCTATACTTTTAGGTTTTTATTGTACATGCTGATCTAGGTTATAGTATATGCTACAGTACAATAGATCATGAGCTACATGAGACTGCAAATGCATTACATGTTGACTGTGCTCAAATAGAACTATAGAGCATTATATGAGAGCAGTCTTGTTTAGAGTATTGATAGGGCTTGGATAAACAGTAGAAGTTCAGTTTTTGTACTTTGTAGGAGTCCCTGGCTGGTCTTCATCCATCTTCTCTGAAAAGCTGTAATTTATGCAGCAGTGCTATACATGTAAGTATGGATTTCTCCCAATTCTGATACAGGCTTAATGAATTTCTTTTCTCATTGGTATACATATTCTTTACACTGGGATCCTAAGATGCCATTATGATCAATAGAGATCTAGCCTATACAGTCAATAGTGTCTAGAGAATGATTTATTTAATGAGCCTCTAGGTGCCTACCTTAGGGTAAATTGAATTGCTCCCCAGGCTCCTCTGATTGCATTGACCTCCATTGACAATAATTGGAGACATCTGGATTTAGATGTCTAGGGATGAATCTTATTCCTATAGATGCACACAGTTAGTTACTATTCTACTTCCATTTAACTTGTAGTCATTTTTTTATTGTACCGCATGCCAAATTGCTGTTTACTTTGTAATCTGTTAACACTCTTACATCTCTTTCAGTGATAACGCTTTCTGTGTTCTGCTTTGCCACTAAATGTTTTAGGAACTCTTATTCTCTGTCTACCACTTCTGATGTAATTAACCTCATTAATTTACTGCTTACCTTCTGCTGAAAAATACACTTCCAAGTTACATCAGTTAAAGATGTAACTTTGAATATTAAGATGTGAGAAACACTGAAAATCATCAGCAGAAAA
The DNA here is from genome assembly GCF_011004875.1 of Balearica regulorum gibbericeps. Lineage (NCBI taxonomy): Eukaryota > Metazoa > Chordata > Aves > Gruiformes > Gruidae > Balearica > Balearica regulorum. The sequence continues at coordinate 28,309,080 of NC_046186.1, forward strand.
ATCTGAAAGGCCTTGTGCTTGTAATTCATGGAGTACCAGAAGTGCGGTGTGGGGTTTTTTCCTCACTGAATGAGATTCCTTGGTTTAGAAATAAATTATTGGATTGTTTTTTCTGTCTCACATATTAAGCTTTCTAGAGGAGTGTGTTTTGGAGTAAATATTTAGTATAGTATTCAAGATTGTTATCTGATATTAGAAAGACTTTTCTTAAGAGTTCCCTAAAACCGTAGAGAATGGTCTGCAGAAATTTGTTGAAAAAAAATTTGATTTATTGAGTGTTCATTTGTTATTTGAAGGAAAGTACCAACATATTTTTATAGATACTTAAGAAAAGCACAGTATCTCTTGTGGTGTTGAGAAATATTGCCATTCTAATGCTGCTGTTTGATTCTTGTTTAAACTAAGACTTAATATTTTCTTCTATTTAAAAACAAAGCAATGGAAATTCTCATCACCTATTCAGTGTTAAATTACCATATAAAATATTTATTTTTGTCCTGGTTTCAGCTGAGAGGATTGATTTTTCTTCATAGTAGCTGTGACCCAAACTGACCAAAGGGGTATTCCATACTATATGACGTCATGCTCAGTTTATAAGGAGCTTGGGGGAAGAGAGAGGGGGGGCGGCGGCGTTCGGAGCAATGGCGTTTGTCTTCCCAAGTAACCGTTACGCGTGACAGAGCCCTGCTTTCCTGGAGATGGCTGAACACCTGCCTGCCCATGGGAAGTGGTGAATGAATTCCTTGCTTTGCTTTGCTTGTGCGCGCGGCTTTTGCTTTACCTATTAAACTGTCTTTATCTCAACCCACGAGTTTTCTCACTTTAACTCTTCTGATTCTCTTTCCCATCCCGATGGGGGGGAGTGAACGAGCGGCTGCGTGGTACTCAGCTGCCGGCTGGGGTAAAACCACGACAATTTTCTTGTGATAATTTCCAATTTCCTTATAATTCTTGATTAGAATTCGTAAACATGACTATTTCATTGTGTAGTTGTTTCATTTGAAATGACAAGGAATTTACACCTCTATGTTCAGTAACGCTCTGAACTGCCAGCATGAAACTTTCAATATTTTCAATAAGATTATGTATTAATTTGTTAGTGGAATTCTGATATGGGTGAAATAGTCACCTACAAACTGATTTTTGCCTTAAAATGGCTGTTCTTTCTCTCAGTTTTTTTGGGGGTTTTTTGGGGTTTTTTTTTTGGTAGTGTTACTCACTGGAAAATTTTGCACTAGGTTAAGCAAATATTTAGGAAAATTAATGGTTCTTGGGAATTATCAGAACAGTGATATTCACAGATACATAGCATTTTTACCTTTTTCTAAGTTTGTAATTTTTGGAAATATTAACGGTATTTGAGAAAATTACTAATATAATTAGCAGAGTACTATATGAATTGACTTAGGCATTGTAATCCCATAAATTATTATACTGCACCAATCTCCTAATAAGGAAAGGATTTATTTCTTTCAGATATATCTATCTCTTTATCCAAGAAAAATTCTATGTATAGGTGATATGCCAAGAAGATAGGACATTATGCTAAGGGAATCATATATCATATGCTGCAGAAATAATCTTTAAACAAAGACTGCTGTATAATTCTGTAATCACAAAGACATTTCAGTTTACCAGAAGTAGAAATGAATCAAGTTTTAAAATAAAAACCACTTAGGTTTTTTTTTTTTTTCCTGTTCTTACTGGTGAGCACTGAAATGAAGTCACAATTTTACATGCTCTTAGTTGTTTTTAAAGTAGTTTTTAAAGTAACGTTTACCTTTATGACCTCCACATGCTGTTATACCCATGGAAATTTTGTTTTAGTAGCAGTCTACAAATGAACAGTCTTCCCTGTGCCAGTTTCTTGTTCAAAGACTTCAGTTTGTTTGAAAGCAACTCCTTCATTGTTTGCTCCAAACAATCAAATCTGAATTGAAATGTTTATTCTTTGACCATGCGTTTTGAAATGCATCTTCTGAATTTTTTCAATATAATGTACGTGAAACATCAGACAAAAAAAAAAAAGTATTGATAACTTTGATACAGAAAGAAAAATTGTGATGTCTTGAAGTAGCTAATAAAATCTTTCATAGATGACCAAGTGTGTGCCTAAGAAAAATCATGTTGTTACAGGAGGTGGCTTTACAATGTGTTGTGCTGATAATTTGATGCAGTGTCTTAAGTCAGAAGACAGCCTGCTGTGGGTTATTTTATGCTTTTCCTGATTCAAAGTCTTGGTCCATGTACATGTATGGAGAAATAGTGTACGTTACTGTATATTTAGCTAAGTTACATTAAGGCAAGCTTGGACTACTGTAAATAAAAGCCTACCTTGTCATATTTTTTATGAGTGGTGTGGGGTAGCCCAAAAACTAGTTCACCAGCCATGCAGTTTACACTTATGTGGGTAGTATACAAGGAATCTGACTGATCGAAACTCTTCTGATGTCCTTGTGATAGATGGAGCCATCTCCAGGGCAAAGCAATTCTTGCCTCGTGTTTTGGAAAACCTGAAATCAGAGGGGAAGAAGCTTTTTGTACTTGATGTGAATGGGTCTGTGATGATTGCTGCACAACATGTTAGAATTTTCTAGCTCAGTTTTAGCTGATGTCTCTGATCTGTACCTTAAACATAGAAATCGTGCCACAGGTTGAGAATTCAGGATAAATTGAAACTTTTTGTCATTGGCAGATGGAGAAGCTTTTATTCGTGCTCCTAAATGACAACTGTGCTTGGGAAAAGATAACCTCAAGTTGAGGTTATTTTAAGAGTGTGATTTAAAAAAAAAAAAAGTTGCTTGGCGAAAGATATGCCAACTAAGCAGTGTCAATAGTAATGATTTGAGTGACTGCCTAGGAAATGGATGAAAAAGTGAACCAATTATTTCAGAAGATACACAAGTTTGTGTGATAAATTTATGAATTTGAAGCTGTTATCCGTACAGGCTCAACAATTCGAGACAGGAAATTACCCAATGACTTTTTTAAAAAAAGTGTTGAACCATTACTACTTTGAATTTTGCAGAGTTGGAACTAATCTGGTGGTCAGCCAAGAAGCTAAACAAAATTACTGTAGTCATTTTGCTTAGTTGTTAGACTTTAACTACTTTTATATACTTGTATAAGTTTTTATGCATCTATTTCTTACAGTACTGGGAGATTTATTTATTTAAAGTGGAACATGAAAGTTTTGCGGAAGTGTGGACCTGAGCACGCAGGGCTTGGAATATCTGTCAGCAAATTATTTTTCATCCTAATACGCATGCTGAATATCATAATTGATAACAAATTTTATGGAGGACCTAGTTCTACTTCCAGATACTAATCTGCAAATATGACAAGTGATATAAGGAAAGTAACTCTCATTGATGACATGATACTTATTCTGCAGTGGCTGGAATGCCTTGGGAATGTTGTTTGTTAGTGTTCTCTCTTTTGAAAGTCTCTTCAGTTGTATCAGATTGATAATTGTGAGGCACACATGATCCATCCTTCCCTGCTTTGTTCAATGAAAGCTTTTCTTCAAAGGAAAGCATATACCTGCCAAATGGTCCATTTGATGTACATCCTCATTCCATATCCAAAGATCTTTTGTGCATTTATGTGATCAGAATTTATTGAAAATAGCATTTCCTTAAATTCCTATCTGGAACATAGCAATCTGGTATTAGGCTATACCAGTTGCAAATTTATAACTTATATATATATTATTTTTTTATACCATTTTATTTATACCTTACTTATACCTTAATTTACAACTTGTATGTCTTCTATTGAAGGCTGTCTAATATAGTATGTGTCTTAACTAACAGTTACAAGGCAAATTACTCTGCATTAGTCTGATAGGTGAATATACCACATAAAAGCAAAATATAAGTTCCTCGCTACAGTACAATCATCTGTATCCAGTGAATTGTCCCCCAGCCTCCTGGATTCTGGCTTTAGACTACTGGTTTAGTCCCACTGATCAGTGCTAAGAGCTTAGTTTCTTATAGGGAGAAGTTGTCCAAGAAAGCCTTAGTGTCACTTGTTCTGGGATACCCAGGATCATCATTAGTACATTCGGTACCATACACTGGACACCTCGGTTCATTACAACGAATAGTGATGCATAAAAACTCAAAACTACCCACTTGTCATCAATAGTGCACTTCAGACTACTGTGCATCCTACAGCCATGCCTGGAGCAAAGAGAAGTCCTCAAAAAACTTTATATCTTCAGGGATCAAGTTAAAGCACAGATAGTTGACTTTCAGTCTTTTAAAACAACAATGCACACTGCTGCTAATCCCAAGTTTTGTACATTCCAACGTCAGAGTGACGGATTTTGATAGATGTTGTTGAGGGGTTGTCTTTGCCTCCGCTTCTTGACTTCAGTGTGAACCAGTTCATTGCTTAAACAAGACTTATTTCTTGATCCCTTTCTCCCTCACGAAAGCCACAGCCCATCCACCCAGCACATGAATTACACACCTTGCGGATTTTGGAAAGCTCAGAGACCTAAGTAGAGGAAAAATAACTGAGATAGTTGAGATGTGGGCTGTACTGTTAAAAAGTTGCAGGGAATTCCTTCTCTCAAGTATTACCAGTAGTAGGTGATCCAGTACATGTAGATACACAATAGTGTAATGATGTTGCTTTAACATTGCTGTTTTATTGTAACTTTGACAGTAAGTTTCCGTTGATATTTAGCACAGACTATGATGGGATATATGTGAATACTCATTTCTATGATAATAGAATATTTTTTTGCCTGTGTATTCCTGAATTTTCTTTGTCTCAATGGAAACTGGCAGGAGAATACAAGGTAAATGCACTAACTCACACAGCATCTTTATTGTTGAGCAAGTTCATATCAGGCTTCAATAGAAACCTTGTAGGTTCTTCTAGGGCCATCACCAAAATGTTTTTTTCAAAAAAAGCTGAGTTTTCACCTTTTACAGTGTTTTGCCATAATGACCTTATAGTAGATTGCAGTTAGAATATACTGTAATAGTAGTTTTACAGGTTTTTATACTGTTTATCTGAAACAGTTTAAACCCAAGCAATTTATATCCAACCTGTCCCAAGACCATGTTGTGTTATTACATAGCTGTTGTTTCTATTTACTGCACGAGCTGCTTCTCAGCACAAAATAGTAACTTAGGTAGTAAAAGTAATTTCTGTGGGCATTAAGACAAGTGATGTGAAAAGTACAGCTCAAGATTTTAGTACACAGAACTGTTAAAGAGGGGCATTCATTCCTGGCAAACTAAGCAATACATCTTGAAGCATTCAAGATTGCTTTTTCCTTACCAAAAAAAAATAAAAAATAAATTCATAGAGTCATAGAATAATTTAAGTTGGAAAAGACCGTTAAAATCATCAAGCCCAACGGTTAACCTAGCACTGCCAAGTCCACCACTAAACCATGTCCCTAAGCATCACATCTACATGTATTTTAAATCCCTCCAGGGATGGTGACTCAACCAGTTCCCTGGGCAGCCTGTTCCAGTGCTTGACAACCCTTGCGATGAAGAAGTATTTCCTAATATCCAATCTAAACCTCCCCTGGCACAACTTGAGGTCATTTCCTCTTGTCCTGTCACTTGCTACTTGTGGGAGAAGAGATCAACACCCATCTGGCTACACCTTCCTTTCAGGTAGTTGTAGAGAGTGATAAGCTCCCCTCAGTCTCCTTTTCTCCAGGCTACACAACCCCAGTTTCCTCAGCCACGTGTAAGATTTGTGCTCTAGACCCTTCACCAGCTTCGTTGCCCCCAGGTCCTTTTCCACTGGGCAGCTTTCCAGCCACTCTTCCCCAGGCCTGTAGTATTGAATGGGGTTGTGACCCAAGAGCAGGACCTGGCACTTGGCCTTGTTAAACCTCATACAGTTGGCCTCAGCCCATTGATCCAGCCTGTCCACATCCCTCTGTGGAGCCTTCCTGCCCTCAAGCAGATGAACACTCCTGACCAACTTGGTGTCATCTCCAAACTTACTGAGGGTGTACTCGATCCTCTCATCCAGATCATTGATAAAGACATTAAACATAAGTGTCCCCAGTACTGAGCCCTGGGGAACACTGCTTGGGAATGCTGCTTGTGACCAGCTGCCAACTCGATTTAACTCCATTCACCCCAAGTCTTTGGGTCTGGCCATCCAGCCAGTGAAGCGTACGCCCGTCCAAGCCATGAGCAGCCAGCTTCTTTAGGACAATGCTGTGGGAAATGGTGTCAAAGGCTTTATTAAAGTCCACGTAGACAACATCCACAGCCTTTCCTTCATCCACTGAGAGGGTCACCTTGTCAGAGAAGGAGATCAGGTTATTCAAGCAGGACCTGCCTTTCGTAAACCCATAATTTAATCTAACTGCTTGTTCACATATCCTTTGTTAAGCAAATGAAATATGCTTTCATTCATCTTTTGCAAAGAAAGAGGAAAGGTTGCATAGCTTCTGGATGGAAGAGTAGGTGGCCATAGGATCACAGACTCTCGTCTTCAATTTAACAGGTTCACTCAGAGGTTAGGAATTAAAATATGCATCTTTGTCTCTGATGTTTGCTCTTTTTAGGGACTAAATATACCATTTGCAGCTCCTGCAGGAGCAGCAGCAGGACCCAGCTAGCAGCTGCTGCTTGCCCTGCAGTGGGGAGGAGTGGTGTCCCTGTTCCCTCAGCCCTTCCCAAGTACATGCACACACCTATAGCAGATCCTTATACACTTGTACTCTTCTTTGTAATGAAGAGTTGGTAAGCTCTCTGTTGCGAGCAAAAATAGTTTTCATTTACTATTCAACCAACCAGTTCTTTTCTCTCCTGGGCAAAAGGGTAGACTAGATAGGAATATTCCTATGTGCTGGATCCTGCCTGTGGCTATGCTGGAAAACACGATGCTATCTTGTTTCTCTCTCTTTTCTTTTTTTCCTGCTTTTTTTAAAAAAAAATAAAATTAAAAAATAGAGTAAAGTCACTTTGTCAAATGCACAGCAATGATTAATTAGTCAATATTTGTTTGGAGCTTTGGTTATCTTAAGCCTTATTTGGAAACAGTGCTGAATGTTACTCTTCTTGATACATTGACTTGATTATGACCATCGTCTTGATAGAGAAGTTTCTTTTTTACCCTTTGAATCAGGTTAAATTTAGGATTTTGTTCTCAAAGGTTGTGTATATTTTTATACACAAAAACATACTTATTTTTCTGTTTTATTTTAGATATATTTTAGCAGATCAAGGTATTTCATAGGTATCTGAATAGTCTGAATTACTATTTGGATGTCCATAGGCCAAACAGGGAGCTACTTTTATGTGTAGAAATGAGAGTATCCCTGAAGTAGTAGAGTTACCAGTTGGATGCTTGAATGATTTCTCTCAGTACGTTACATTGTTTTATATTAGTAAAATATTAGAGTAAAAATTATTTTAAAGTGGTTTTTGAGAAGAAAACATGAAGTCTTATGGGAGTTGTTTATATTTAATTCGTACACAGAACTTTACATACCGTTAATGCTAAAATTTTGAATTGAGCGAGAGCACAGTTGTTCTTTTATGTACTGTCACAGCATTTTTGAGAAGAGAGACTGAAGATGTGTAATTCTAAATATGATGCTTCATTATTTTATTCTATTTGGGTTTTGTGCAACTAGAAGTATGGTATTTGAACAAATGTTCCTTGATGTCTTATAGCAGCTAATGCAACTTAGCAGAATCTGTATGTTAAATCACCTGATTCTACTACAGATTTTATGTTGCGTGTTGCCACATATAAAATAACATGAAGTCATGTCATTGAATGTTCTCCACAGGACTTAACTAAAATGATATATTGATAGCAGTGTACTCAACTGCCAAGGTAAATGTTTGTTTACATCTATATTACTGAAGAAGATTTCCCTTTATTGGAGAAGTTGATAGTCTGTCAGTAGACAAAAGAGATTTGCTAAAATCTTCCTCTTTTGTACAAGTTTACTCCATTTTAGAATCTAATGGAAGTTGAACTTCAGTGCTGGAACAAAGTATGTCAAGCATTATGCTCTGGGAGAACACGAATGTGAACCTGAGTAAAGAAATCTACATTTCTAGGTTTTGCTCTGATAAAGCAATCAATCTATGGACATTCATGAAAGATTTTAAATTACTATGTTTTCTCCATTTACTAACATCATGGGGTTCAAAATTTTATCTTTAAATCATCTTATCTTTAAAGTGATTAGTGCATCAGCTGAGAAGACCTTAAATCAATGCAGTTATTCACTTGTCTTGTGATGTGTTGGTAAAACATGTATATGTGCATATCCAAGTCTATGTAATATAAAATCAAAGCTAGCAGCAAGCAACTCAATTTATATTTTTCTCAGTTTGAATATGTTTGGAAGATTTATTTTGATATCTAATATTTCCATTTGCAGAGCAGATAGAGTCACTCGCACAGTATGTAAGAATTTATTATTTTGTTTTTATTTAGTTTGACAAAGGATATGCTTACAGCATTCGCCACAGCTATGGGAAAGAAGGAAAGAGGACTGATTATACCCCGTACAGCTGCATGAAGATTATCATGTCCAATCCTCCAAGTCAAGGGGATTATCATGGTGAGTTCCTTAAAAAAAAAAAAAAAAGAAGAAGAAAGAAGAAAAAAGAGAAAAATAGACGAAACACTTGGGTAGAGAAGTTACTCCCTTCTGTAGTCTCTTAAATTTTGTATTTAATTTCAAAGCCACAGTGGTCTTAGACTGTTCTCTTTAGATTGCACTTGATAGCTTCTGGTTTTATGTACATTGTGTCATGCAGTGCAAGGAGACTTTAAATGTATAGATGCTTTTAAAAGTGACCAGTTAGAGGTGTTTTGAGATATGAATTCAATCATACAAAAATTCTGAAGTTTGCTAGGGTAATTTGAAACCTCCTACCTCTCTGTGACTAAACATGGAAAACCTGCACAGTCTTCACTGTTGTTACTCCAGTACTAAGTCGTTCATTCAGTTGTGTCTCAAAACTAATTCTGGGACAAAGAAACTCCACTCTTATTTAAGGTGGTGGAGCTTTCTAAGGTATTTCTAAAGTAATATTTTTACAAAGGACTATGCTTTAAAGACCAGTTGGCCCTCATTACTTGTCCTTTCCTGGTTTTTTGCACAGCTATTAAATGTACCAGCGCTATCATTGTTAATAAGGAACTAACTAAAACTCTTTTCCTGTCAGTGAATGAGAACTGTGGCCTGTTTATGTTGGGATATTTTATGCAACTTTTGAGCCTGTGGTGCCCTGATAACCATACAGTGGAGTAATTATTTTAAAAGAAAAAAAAAAAAGCAATTGTACACATGGGCAATTAACTTCCTTATTAATAAGCTGTTAGACAATTAGGAACAGCTTAGCTGGTCTCTTGAGTGCCTTACTGTGCTAACTCCTGGGTAAACAGCCTTGTTTTTTACTGTCAGGGTGCCCATTCCGCCACAGTGATCCTGAGCTATTGAAGCAGAAGCTGCAGTCATACAAGATCCCTCCCAGTGGAATAACTCAGGTAAGGCATATTTTGTTTGATGCTTTCATTAATAAGGCACTGCTTTTCAATTTTACTTTCTATTTGCATAGGAATGCTATATGCAGTTTATCAGTATGTAGGGTGAAATATCTCATCTTATGAAAAGTTTAAACCAGAATCTTGGCTTTCTGATGTGTTGCTTATTGTCATCACCTTTTATTGCTTAATATTATGAGTTGGTTTATTACTATACTGGATACAATGCAGAATTTTGGTTTACTTCGTTTTACTGCACTGTGATAAAAAAGAAAGTTTAAATGAATCTGGCAATATTTTAAAGAATTTATTTTTATTCTTGCAGTGACTTGTGGAAGACTCTACTATGTAGTCAGTAGACATAAGCAATTGTTTTCTGTAATAAACTTCTAAAAACCATACATTCTTAATCATCCATTGCGCTAACTTCCCCTAAACAACAAAAGGACATGAAATTCCTAGTGAGATTAAGGAGAGATTTTTAGCAGCTTTTCAAAAGGTAACATTAAATTGAAAACTTATCTTGTATAGCAAGGGCGATGCAGAAATTGGAACTTTTTGACATATGTACTGAAGGACTATGACTCCTATTGCTTGCTTTAGCAAGGCTATAAAAGGATGCCATCATCTTCATTGGAGGAAGACGTATGCATTAGAGTTAATCTGAGACGGTTCAGCAAAAAGTTGTGTATGTTAACTGCCCAAAATCTGCTTTAGGTTCATAGGAGAAACCAGCTTTAAGTTGTTGTCTTTAGTTCATGTGGAGTGTTACCATTGCTTGTCAGTCATTGAGTGTTGAACTAGATAGAAAAGAATGTGAAAGTTCTACCCAAAGTAGTCTCTCTTTGAAGGAATAATTAAGATACAAATTAAAAGAAAATAGTTTTAAAGTGTATCATTCATTCATATTCATTCTTGAAAAGTTCTTGAAATACCCGTAGTTTTTCCTAGGAATGTTTTCTTTCATTTGGTTTTTGTTTTTTTTTTTCTTTTTTTTCTTCTTTTCTCCTGGCTCATATAAATAAGCATTTGACTGTCTTCCATATATCTGACAGACACAAGAGATACTTTCCTTTGACTTTTTCTTTTTTATATGCATCAAAAATTGATGCCTCTCTGAGATTTTTATCCTGCTAATCATTGGAAAGATTGGGGAGGATTTACTGGTTTAGCTGCCTTGCAGTGTGTGGGTAGGATTTAGTAGATGTTACTTCTTCAGTGAATTTGCACAGTGGGGTGGTATCTTTATATTTAACATAGTTCCTTACTTGATGTGAATTGGGTGCTATCTTATTGTGTATGTGTGGTTTTGTGGTTTTTTTCCTTTCCTTGTAAAGTAGATTGGGATTCAGGAGTCATCTTACATTTTCTTGTCAAAAGTGACTAAGAAAAACTCCCCATCAGCATCTTCCCAGCCTGGAAATGAATGCTGTGCTGTCCGCAAATTTTGTGGTGTCACTTTAAGTGCAGTCAGGGTACAGGGCTCTGGAGTGGCCACTCCTAGTGCTAAAACAAAAGAAACCCAAAACAAAGCACCTCTGCCCAAAAACTAATAAGGAAAAAAAAAAACCCCAAAGTTGGCTGTGGCTGGGTTTTCAGAAATTGATCTTTTACATCAGACAGTCTTTGAGTTATTCAGTAGTAGGAGGAGGAGGAGGATTGGTTCACATCTGTCTCCAAGATCTCGTACAGATCCTATTGCTACCACTCCTCGTTGCTACATTTGCGTGGTCCAATACCGTGTGCAATGGTGGTAGTAGTTGTTGAGTATCAGAAATGCTTTTCCTTTAGCTCAGTGAATGGTTATTAGGGGTGGATGGTTTGTCAGCCTTTCAAAGCCTCTCATGTAATTTCCAGTATCTGGGCCTCAAGATTGACATTCACTCAAACTGTACCCTTTGAGTCTGTTAGACCACCCGTTAACTCCAGATCAAATGAGAGCTTCCTTACAACCTGGCAGATTCCTATTTTTCATGAGTCATTCAGAGCTTGACCTTTCAGCTATGTATTTTAATAAATGGTCTGCCTTTCCTGGGGCTCAGGGCCTCTTACACTTGTTCCTTGCTTTGTTCCAAAATTCTTGTGCTGTCTTCAAATGTGACTTCATTTAGTGTCTTCTCTTGATCTGTATGCTCTAGACAAGTAGGTTGTCACAAAGTGAAAAATTCCCTTCTATGTTGTCAAAACCAGATCAGTGTATGTACCTAAATGTTTTTTCAGTTCACTCTGCCTGGTTTATGGTAGAGATAAATGTGTTGTTCTGGACTGAGGGGACACTCATGCAGAGGACAGCAAACGCAAAAGGAGCAGGCGTTTTACATCGGTTTTCCAGCACTCTGAGCTGTCTGCAATGAGTGGAAGTCTCATGTCCACTTAACGAAAGACAGTGTACAAAGTAGGTGAATCATCAACAAATGTGTGCCATGGAGTCACAGGTGAGACAGCAAATGACTGTAGTGGATCTGGATATGGGTTTGAGTTTTTCGGGGGTTTTTGGGGTTTATTTTAAAGAGTCAAGGATATTAGAACTATACCCCTGCTTGACTGTCTCACACAGTCCCTCTCTTGCCCCCCACCCTGGTGGTGTGTTTACTGAGGTCTCAACTTTATTTCCCAGCAAGGGAATCACTGCTGGTCTGGGAGGATGGGACAGAAAATCATGTCAACACCTGCTTTGCAGCTGCTTGCAATTAAAGTCTCGGTGGACTGTGGACTAAGGGCAGTCCCCATCTTTCATCTCTGTGCCTCTCTGATCTCCAGGATCATCCTCAGCTTCCCAGGATCTTCACCCTCATCTTTCTGGGCTCCCAAGCCCCCATTTTTCTTCATCTAAATAGTCTTATCTGCAAAACCTGTGGTCATAATCCTACCTGGTAGTTCTGTGTCTTGTCGCTTTACTAATGGGAAGATCAGAACACGTCACTTCTGTTTAGTCCAAACGTTATCAAAATTCACAACCAGACCGTACCAGTTGCAGCTAGCTAGCAGTTTCATGCTTGACAGTTTGAAAATTCAGTTTTGGATGTTTTACAAGCCTCTATATGAAATCTGTGCAAAAGTAACTTGAACCGACTGTTACTTGCTCAACTGCTTCCCAGTTTACTTCTTGATGGGTGATTCTGAGGGAGTTATGAGACTCCCTGCAGTGGTAACAGGTGTCAGATCATGTGAACAGTAGACTTCTGCTTCCCAGGTTATTAGTGGTGATGCATGCTTCTCTCTGCAGCTAAGAACTTGTTTTAAGGAATTCAAATGAAAGCTCAAGACTTGCAGTCCCTGTTGAGTGCAAATTACAGCATTCTGGAAATCACATTGAAAGGTAACACACCGGACCTTCCGTTCCTGAATCAATTCATCCTTTTGGCCTTTCCTGCTTACAGCAGATATTATATCACTACCAAGTTCTGCATAGGCAAAGTAAAATACTACAAGATCTGTGCAAGTAATGCACTGAGCAGTGAAACCAAAAGTATGTATGACTACATAGACTTAAATATTTAGTGGATTGCAAGCAGTGTGGAATGGTATCTTAGAAATCACCTTTTATGAATGGGGCACTCAAAAATTGAACTGTCAATCTTGGAATCTAACAAGAAGTGCTAGTATTTCTGTTTCTGGGATGGACAGGTTGTGGAACTGCTGTCAGCTTCCCTAATTGGGAGAGCTGTTCTGTGCTTTTCCTCTGATACTTCTCTTCAGCAAGAATGCTCCTACTGCACAAAAAAAATCCAAGACAGTTTGGTATCAGGCTACTTCACTCTGGAATCCCAGGATTCAGTCACTATGCAGAGATCTTCTAATTCTAGAATCTGGTCAAGATTGCTGTCCAAATCACAAAAAGTTTGACAGAGACTTAGCAGATGTCTTTATCAGCAGTGCCTGTAGGCTTGCGTTCATAGCTGTCTGTTGAACGCTTACTTTCTCCAGTTCATATGCAGTGATCTGGATCAGAACTGTTACTTTTTTGAAGGGGTTTCCTTTCCATTTGTTCACAATATTTTTAAATACTCATCAAGGTCCTGCTCTAATCTTAAAGACTTTTTTTTTCTTTTTTTTGCTGATGAGAGTCCTTGGGCTTTTCATAGGACAATGCTCTTTTAATGTTTTATGTGTTTCTCTTCAATTATCTTTGTGCTGTCTGTCACACAACAATCATGGCTTATTCCTGAATATATTGTATTCATTAGGGGGGTACAGACTCCTGAGTGTTGGTGGTTTATCTTCCATGAAGTGAATTTACAGTGCTTTAGACCATCAGAAGATTTGGATTTGTAGTACATCAGCAACCACATAAGTGATTTTTTTTTCCTAGTTCTCCCATAACTTTCACAGGTTATCTCAGCAGGTCCTTGAATCATGAAATGCAGGCCACTGTCCTAGTTGATCTCAAGTTGATAGGCAGCTGCCTCAGGTGTGTTTGGTTATTTCGGGAAAAAATTGCAAGCCACCAACCCATTGGTTTGGGTGTGTTTCCCTTGCTGTGTTTAGTGTTTATGCCATCTGTTTCTATGGGTTCTTACCAAATCACCTGTGCTGCACCTTGACTTCAGTTCTGGTTCCTAGTCTTTCCCTGTCTGTCCATTCACAACCTGAGGCCTTTGCCTGTTTCTGCAATTTATTGTTAGGACTTTCATCAAGTGCTTCAGTTGTCGTTGAGACACTCTGTTTTCCAGTGTAGATGGTAGTTGGTTCTCTGAGGTAAATTAGATTCTTCTCTGGTCAAGTGTTTGGGGGTTTTTTTAACAGCAAGAGTATATACTTCCATCTGACACGGTCAGAATACATCTACTAATGTTCTTTTCAATCTTTTCCAGTGTTTTTATATTGCTTATTTTGGGATATTTCTTGGAGTTGAAGAATGTGGAGCTTTTCTTTACTTTCTCAAGAATTTGCCTTCTCTGCTCAAAATTTTTCATTTATCAGACCTGTCCATTTTTATGTGAATGATGCATAGTTTTCCAAACGCTTATTTTGGATTTAGCTACATAGACACAAATTGGTCCCCCACTGGGAATTTAATCTGGTGTTTGAGAGTACTCACACGTCTTCCCTTCAAGCTGTGAACAAGTCCCTTTCTTGTTCATGAAGCTTGCTCCTCATGGCTATTACATGAACCAGAATGTGGGCTAGTGTCCAGCCCATGTGATAGTGGTTTTACCAAAGATGGTTAGTTTTCCAGTGCTATTCTCAGTCTTCTGTTTCTAGGGCTGTCCTTCATACTCTTGATAAGGAGCAAAGCTTTTCCTTTCGGGTTCACAAGACCAGGAAGTTTCTGAGGTTTTTTTCATAAGGTATTTGGCAGGTCTGTGGTGGAAACAAACCTCATCCTCACAGTGCTTTTCCAAAGGGTGCTCTGTGCATGGGCTAAGTGTGCAACAGGAAAGCTGGACCTGGGGATCATGGTGCAGAGCAAATGCTCTCAGACCTCACGTGACTTTAGTAGTCAGTCTGAGCATTGGACTGCTTTCATTGCAGTCATTTTGTAGTACAGTCAGTAATGAAAAAAGTGATCAAAACATTTGAATATGTGAATCTGCTTTTTGTGAAGTAACTAGATCCAGCCTGCTGTCCCAGTTCAGATTTTCTGAGGTTGTATTTTGTCAGGGATTGTATCTGCTGAAGTCACCTTCTTGAGGTAATATAGCAGAACATTTCCAGATCTTGCCTAGTTATTATATAGCCTAAAGCAGAAAGAATTACTCCTGATGTTTATTCTAAGAACTGAATTATTTAACTTTTATTACTTCACACTTTCCTTAGGTTAGGCTATTTCTTTATTTGTGATCATAGCTGTTTTTGTTTGTTTTTAAAAATACTTCTTGGAGAAGTAATACGGTTAGCTGAGCATCTAATGTGGCAATGTGCGATCGTAGATTTATACTATATTTCAGATCACATTTTATTTCTGTCTTTGATGTACTGCTAATCAGGTAAAATCTTTATGAAACCAGGTTTGACAATGGCTAATCAATTTGAAGAATATGAATATTAAAGCATATGTTAAGATAAATACATCCATTGTGGTGCTGTGCAAAGTGCACTGTAATGTCTTGCTTACGTATCACAAATAGAAAAAATTATATGATAGGCTTTGAATTCAAGTTATTTCAAAATATCTATTATTTCTTTCTGAAAGCTTTCTTGGAGAAATGGCCTTATTCCCAATTCACTGCTATCACAATAGTCAAAGCAAAAGGTAGTAAAAATTTCTGGTTCTACAGTCAGGAGAATCAGAAGGTCTAGACTAATTCTTTTTGCTTTTGCTCCAATTACTGGTTTCTCTTTAGGGAAAAATGCTTATGTAAATGAGCAGTAGATAACTTGAAAAGAAAGAATGTTCTTTCTAGTAGAATTGTTCTCTTAATTTCAAAAGCTGCTTTTTCCCATAATTGGATTAAATTAAAGATTTTGATTGAGTCATTGAACTTTGGCCAGTGTTCTCTGACAAACGTAGTGTTTTGGGGGATTGGAGGGTCTTCACAGAAATTGAAATAAATACGCCAGTCTGTGCCTAGGCCTCCGATATGGTTATATGTTTTAATGAATAAAAAAAACCCCAACCCACCACAGTAGACAAAAAACACCCCACTCTCCCTTCTGATGATCTAATATTAGACATTTTAGATCATTGCCAAATTGTTCTAAAAATATTTTCCCTTGCAGCTGAAGAATTTTTCCCTAACATCAGCCATCTTCATGGTAGTGCTTTTGTACGTTCTGGTTAAATAAGAGCAAATATTGCTTAAATAAGAGATCTTTTATTAGTTAAGATATTAAAGAAGAGATCTTTTATTAAGTCAGTATGTTTTGTGAAAATATATAAAACAGAAAAAAAATACAAGAAAAATTTATATTTTTGATATAGACAAACTTCATTTGGTACCCATTTTATTATTACAGTGAAATTTGTTACATCAAAGTTCCTTAAAATTTCTTTCAGCAATTCTAATTTAAAGTCTTTTCTTTTTTGACTTGTGGCTATAATAAATATTTAATTGATGATGATATCGTATGGCACTTAATATTTAATAATTTACCTTTTTTAACAAAATTCATATATTTACTTAGAACACAGATTTTGTAGATTTTTGTGGTGGAACTCTTTCCTCAATACATTAACTACTTAAAACTCAAATCTTAAGGTACCCTGACACATTTGCTACCAAGAAATTTTAAAAAAACACTACACCTTTGATCTAGAAATTGTATGTTCTTCAGGTTTCTCCAGTGGTGGGTTAAGACTCGTTATTCACTATCCAAAATCTCTCAGGTAGTTACTGTCTTTACTACATCAAAACCTCTTAATGCTTTAAAATGGTTAAATCTTTCAAAGTGGACAGTGTAAAAGTCTTGAAAGTAAGATTATTCAAGGAAACTTCATAGTGAAAATAAATCTTTGTGGTACTCTGGTGTAGAATTCTGTAAAAGTGAATGCTGAAAGTTTCCATGTATTTTTCTGTAGATGGAGAACATTTATCGATAGGTGACAGTGTTCAGCCTTTCCATTATTTAGAGAGTAACAGTTGTGAGTTAGGAGTATGTCTTCCTCATTTTATCTGAGATTATACTTTCTTTGACTGAATCTCTAGACCCTGTATTTTGACGCTACACTTTTATAGTTTCTCTGCTAAAATGTGTGCCTTGTTTAATTGTCTTGTATTTGGGTTATTTTTCAAGTATGAACATGCTTACTGATTTCAGTAGGACTACTTTTGCACATAAGCTGAACAGATACAAATACAGATGTAACCAGCCAATACTGAGCCTTCTTTTCTGATATTAAAGCTCCCACCTATTCTGATCACTCTGATATTATGTCTCTTGATCAACTCCAGTGACTCTTTTAGTGTGTGTTTATTGGTGCTGCAGTGTTAATATTACTGACACCAGCAGTGAGTAGAATACTGTAGAGTTATTAGCATGACGTGGCTTCATATCTTAAGAAAATTTACAACATCTTAACCTGCCATTACTTAAAACTAATTCTTTTAAAAATTTGAGTTACAGTATTTCAGACTACTAAATTTTCCTAATCTTCAGTTTATTGCTGAAAAGTTGAATCAAATGTTAAAAATAAGGAGGTATATCTGGCTATTGTCAGGTGAGATGCTGTATGTGATTAAATAAGCGTGGACTGTTAAAAAATCTGATATAAGTACTAGTAAAAAAAAAAGTGTAAATGTTGAACTACTGTACTGGTGGATAGGTGTGTGACAGTAAAACAAAAAAACAGCACAGGAAAAGAAAACTTGAGAGAATGCTGAAAGATGCAGAAACTTGGTGAGAAGCACAGCTAACCTGTTTGATAATAAACGGCTGTAAGAATACAGAAGACTTTTAGAGTATGTGGATGGATTTTATTATACATAGAACACATTTGAAAGTACATAAGGCAGATGTTATATTAAATTGGAAGCTATTAAAAGTTGAACTAGAAAATATATCTCTTAAAGTTTGGATTTGATATTCTAACCACCAAAAGGACGTAATAAAAATGTATGGTCAGATGCTATTGAGAGTGTTTATTATTGAATCACAGAATAGCTGCATTTTGAAGATGCCTCTGGAACTCATCTTGTCCAACCCCTGCTCAAGCAGGGTCATCTAGAGCTGAATGCCCAGGACTGTGTCCAGATGGGTTTTGAGTATCTTCCAAGGACAGAGACTCCACAGCCTCTCTGGGCATTCCATGCCAGAGCTCAGTCAAATGTGCCTTTTAGAACAAATAATATGAAAAGTAGAGTTAAAATGCATATTTTCTTCCTGTTGTTAAAGAGATGAATGGCATTAATTCAGTGTATTCAATTAGAAGCATTTAAATTCATTTGTCAAATCTTAGACTTTAGCTCCAGGAGCAGTTAATTAGCCTAAATGGGCCCTGCTGGTGTAGAAGGCACTTCTCTCTGTTTGTCCCTGCCTGTTGAGTTTCCATTCCTTTCCTTACTCTGGCCGTATGACTCCATGGTAAAATAGATTAAAAAAAATTATCCAATGACAGGTTTACCTGGGGAAGGTGAGAAGGAATGAGGTTTGTTTTCAGATGGCAGGAATGGGTGGACAGAATCAGGGGCTGTGTCTTCATACTTCGGCAGCTTCAACTTACAGTGTATTAAACTACTCATGAAATTTTTATTTAGAAGAGAAAGAAGGAAAAAAGCACACAAAAAAAGTCAAAGAGATTAAATGCGCAGTTCAGGATGAGAAGACAGGAAAACAATGAAGATGTGAAATAAAAATTTTTCAACTCATTGTTCTTGAAACTGTTGTGTTGCAAACTTAGAATGTACATAAAGCAAATACTTCAATTTTATTTATTTTGTAACTTTTAAAATATATTTTGAAGTGTTTCAGATGCTTGCTTTCATACTTGGTAACAGTTCAGGTTTTGACTCAGCATTTCGTTGCAACAGAGGAATGTGGCTTATCTATCATATCTACAACCAGACATGACTGTCTTTTAAAATAGATGGCTGTAAACTCATACAGGATTTGTCAGTTAACTGCAAATGTGTCGCTGAAAGATAGCCAAAAGATTTTGTAATCATAAAATGTACATTTTTATAGTGTTATTTTAAAACTATGTGAAATCAGAGAAGTGGAATACTCAGGTGCATTAACCCTTCTTGCCTTTGATGTTCACAGCAACGACTGTATAAACCTTTGAAAAATAGCCCACAACCAAGCAAGCAAAGCCAACTAGCATTAGAGCTGTTTCCTTCAAAATGATTAACTCAGTTTAAAGTTCATTTAATAAGCTGCCCAGGAGGTGCTGCAGCAAATATGGGCACATATTGACATATTCTTTTCATTCAGACATTCACTTACTCTTTTGTTAAGTATTTAATGATTTCCTTACTGACATACGTTAAATAAGAACTGTAGGCTAGAAAACCTCTACATTAAAAATGGAGGAAAAAATACAGGTATTTTTAAGAGACATTAATAAAATACCTTCTGGATCATGACTGCTTCTTTCTTTTATACCTTTATAAAGCATGCTAGAATACAATTAGGTTTTGTTGTTTGACAGTTGTGAGGCAAATTGCAGGGGAGAAATTGATCTGTTCTGGTGCCCTAAATATTGCCATGTGCAGTGCTGTGCGATCAAGTACTCTTCACTACAAAAAAGACAAAGAATATAAAAGGAACAGGAGCTCTGTCAAAGCTGTAACAATGATTTTCTAGCCTGTGAGTGAGTCCCTGAGGGAAAACAGAGCTTAAATATCAGAAAATCATCCTATACGTGTATAAATTATAAACATGAAACCTTCAAAATCAGTTTAAAATACAAAGGAAATATCTGAAAGCAGGAAAAAGGGGAGATGTCTGTACTGACCAGGAAGCGAAGGGCACTGGGGAGTCTTGGGGCAGGACTTAGTGCTGAGATGGTCACAAACTGACCTGAAACGGATGAAAACTGGGATGTGTTCGGGTATGTTCCAGCAGTTGCAACCAGTCGTTTCTTCAGTCACCTTTGAAATAAAAAGAAAGTTAGAAACGAGTTACACTTAACTGAATCTATAGTAGAAAGATTTTAATTTTGAAAAGGTAATTCTGCAATTTTCTAATAAAACAAACTAACTTTGAATAAGTGAAAATAACAATGGATAATTACAGAGCCCAAACTATCCTGCTATGCAACATCTTAGCTTTGAGTGCCAAGGATCTATAAAGCAGGTGGCTGCATACAGCTGCCAAATACCATCTTAACCTCATTAGCAGTCAGTAAAGCAACATCAGAAAAGCAAGTTGCAGATGGCAGCGAAAGAAAAGGCACATAAGAACCAACAAAGAATCCTTAAGTATGTACCTTTACTTGCAAAATAAAGTAATTTAGTATAAATGTCTTAATATCTGTAGAGGCAAAATATTCCTGCTGTGAATGAAGGTAGCTTTGAGTGGAGGTCTGTTTCTGGCTAACACTAGTGAAAAACAGCTGCAAGCTTGCTTTCATTATGCGCACAAATGTAGCAGGAAAGATAATATTTATTATGAATTATGATTCTGTTTTATTTAAATAGGGAATTGGTATTTTCTCTCACACAGAGAACTCCTTTCTAGCTGGACTCCATTCTATTGCAATTTTTAACTTGTTTGTTTGTTTCTTCTCTTAGCAACTTGTTCCCTATTAAAGTCAGTTAATGCACTAAACCTGCTCTTGTTTGGATACATTTAGTGTACTCCTTATTCCTCAACCCCATCTTATATGCAGGAAGGAGAAGGTAATAAATAAATAAATATATGTACACAGATAGTGCCAAATTTCAGACTTCGTTGCCTAGTTGGCCTTAGCCTTGATCTTTTACAGAAGTTTTAACAGGAGGTGGCAAGAGGGATAGAAATGTAATCAGTTGGGCTGTTACAGAGAAACATTGTGGCTAAGTACTTTCTTGGCAGAGTGTTGCTGTTTTTATCCATTCAGCAAATGTAATTTATTTATACATCTGTCAATAAATACAAGGTGGCATCCAATAATGAGTACAGCAAGGATTTAAGCTGGAGTGTATTGCTGTGTTTGACACAAAGGTCAAACTTGGGAAAGGGGCTTGAAATTAACATTTCTTGAAAACTATTTTTCCTTCCACTGAGGCTATCTCTTAATTCCAGCAATTTTCTCTGTTTGATAAGCAGAGAGAGCATACATTTTGATTATATGAAGGAGGGAGGTAGTGATGAAACTTTAAAAAATTTCAACTGGCATTGCATTCTGGTGATAAGAATGGGACTTTATGCAGCACAGAAGAGATTACCTGAAGTAGAATTGGGAAGCAAATTGTATTTACAAAAGATTTTCCTAATAGGTGTTCAAAACAGGCTATTCACTCACATATTCTGCTGAGCTTGACTAGAAATAACTTCATTTCAAAAAGGACAAATCTGATTGAAGGTAAAAGCATTCCCTTCTCACAGATACTTGTCTAAAGGATTTGCATTAAATTTTCTTGATGGGAGCACAGTAGTATTTTATTCTGCATCTGCATGAACTGGTAATGTGGAAAATAAAAATACAAATCGTGTCCTTGATTGCTTCATGCTTCAACCACTTGAATTACTAGATTGATGTCTGCAATTATGGAAGAGATGTTGCAATATGATAGTTTGACAATAACTGTCACAATTATATTACCAAAATAGAGATTCAACTTATTCTTGAAGTTAGGAGTATTGAAATTACATTTTAAGGATCAGGCGGATCTTCCTGTGGTTTTGTCTTGGATTTAATGTAGCCAGGGTATTTTTAAAGAACTACAGTATGTCTAAATGTTGTCAGTTATTAGTAGGATACACAGATGTGAAAGATGTCTTGTGCTGCAAAGTTCCATGAGGTATTATACAAGACTTGTGAAATACCTTGTCATGGTAAGTATAAACAAGATGTACTTGTGCTACTTCTGAAACCGTTACGTTTTTCTCCCTATGTATAGATCCTGGAATTGGTGAAGGGCATGCATTACCAGCTGGCCTGTCAGAAGTACTTTGAGCTGACGCATGATGTAAGTAGCTGCTAATTTTTGTTGTACTATAATCGCTGTCTTTATCTTGAGGAAGCCTTGCAAATCATGCATGAAGTCCAGAGACTATTTGCAGTTTTCACATCCATCATTAGCTGTATTGCCTTGTTAGTTTTAATTTCAATAATTTCAAACACTCTTTTGTAATATTCTGCGTTTATCTATTGATGTTATTAATACCCTGAACATTACAAGATGTAGTAAAAGGTTATGCTTTCTTCCTGAAAACATCAATATTGTTGAATTTTGTCTATTTCAAACCGTTTAACTTTTTCAGTATCCTGGTTTTAAACAAGTTTGTGGTTTTTAATCTGGTATGCAGGTTTGATATTTTGAGATATACCTCAAAAAATAAACAAAAAGGATCTAAAAAGTGTCATTAAAACTCTAATCTCCCAGCACCTACATAGTTAATATTGTTAATTTTCACTTTTTTTTCCCACTTCTTTAGTCATGTGTTACTAGTTTTTAAATAAAGACGAACATTCTCAGAGCTTTCCCATTTGCGTAGTCATAGGTAAAGAAAAATATTAAATTAAATCCTTCACAAAATTGTTATTAGCAAATGGCTACAGTCCATCTCTATGTAATTTCTTGATTCAAAGAACCAGCTTTTGCATTGGTTCAAGATTCCTTGTCATCAAGAAAAAACAATGGAGCACAGCCCTTCTTATATCTTTGTTCTCTCCACAACTCAAAAAATGGAAACATCCCTTTCAAACAGACTATGGAACAGCCTTGCTAAAGATACGGATGAAGATGCGATGACCCACCCAGAGATATCTACCATTGACTTTTTTGTTCTTGCTCGCTTTCACATTTGATTTAAATTGAACTGTTTGTCTCCCCCATATTCCAGCAATCATATGTGTGAATGTATAGCAAAGATATACTCTGAACCCATATCCAGTGTTGTTTTGGCAGCTGTAATTTGAGAGGAACACTTTGTCTTGCAGTCTTAGAAAATGATAAAATATGTCTAATATTCTGGAAGGAAATTCAAAATTATGTATAATTTGAAAATTAGATACTACTTGCCATGTGTAAGGCTAAGTCAGTAGAAATAATATTTTTCCAAGATGACTATAGACTCCAAGGTCAATGTTCACCAAAGGGTAAATCAGCACAGTGCTGAAGTTCTGTTGCATTTTAGGAAAGCTATATCTCCATTCTCCTATGGCAAATTCCAGAAAAGCATTCTTTTTTTCAGTCTTGTGGTAATATAAATATCTGTCTGTGCTGCTTGCAGTAAGAGTCATCTTTCTGCTTTGCTGTTGATAAGTCTTTTAACTTCAGTGAGAGAAAGCAGAAGGCCAGTATGTGCAAAACGTGTCGAATCCAAAAAAAGTCTTGTGTTAGTATCGCTTACTAGATGGAATAAACAGTTCTGTCCAAAGTGACAGGCCTTTTCACTTGGATCAATACATGTTATAAGCTTAAATTTTTGACTGCTCAGAAAATACATTTTTCTTTGGGCATAGTGAATTCCAGATGGATTTACAGGTGTAAATGGATAAAGCTGTTAGAGAAATCTAGTGTCTCTATTTCTGGTAGTAAATTTCAGGTAACTTACAGCTAAGTTAACAATGCAGCTTTTAAAATTGATGTGTTTTGATCTGTATTGCCTAAAAGCATTGTAAAACTTAGAAAAATTAACATGAGCAGTCTCACATAAAAAAAGCCAGGAAATCTGTGTATGTTTCACCTCCTTTTTTGTGGTCAAATTTCTTGTGTATTTCCACCCAGAGCAGACTATTTTTATTCAGAGAACCTTGTTGAAAATTACGCAGAACAGAATTGTTTATGTATCACTAGATCATAAATGAAGGTGATGATGATGAACAAAAGTTCCCCTTTCTCTCTTCGGGCTTTCAAAAAAAGGTGATAAAATGAACAGGCAGATTTATTTTTTTTTTAATTAAAATAGGGTACATTGGGTCATACTACAGTTTTAACTAACAACCTGTAAAGAGCTTTTAGCCAGATACTGTCAAATCACCTCTGAAAACATGGTTGTAGGTTCCATTCACTCAATGAGCTTCTTCTGTAGCTTATTCCAATTTGTTGGCGAAAGAAGAGTTTAGAACAAAATTAAGAGTTAAAAAGTCTTAAAAAGTTAAATTGGTCTGAAGAAAATGAGATTTTAAGGTTAAAAAAATAGAACTAATTAAAAGCTTCTTCTGGGAAAGCCAGCTTTTCACTGTATCACTTCTTTTTAAGCCTTTTTGGTGTAAAGAAGTAGTTTAGTTCCCACATAATGGAGATTGGAGCATGGGTGAAAGCTGGCTGGATGAAACTCATCCAGATAAGACTGAAATGAAATTTAGTGGTGGCTTCAGGTTTCTTTTCTTTTGAGTGCCAAATTAGCATGCTAGGCCTGTCACTTATTTTTAAGATTTTTCAAGCAAGGTCACTTACTAGAGTTGCTATTGTCTTTTTCATGTCTGAATTAGATTTCGTTATACATGTTGCCGTTTTCTGATGGGGCTAAGCCAGGTGATGGGAATGCATTGAATCAGGGAGCCATTTAAAATGCACATTGATTATTTGCTTTATGATTTTTCACAAGTGGCTGAAACTTAAACTGATGGGTTTTGGCATATTAAATCAGCCACAGTGTATGTCCTCATAAGACGCTATGTGTGTGCAAAGTTGCTTGGAATGCTTGAATTGCCCCCACTCTTCTGGGAAAAAGGGAAGATAGTGCAGAAAATTGCTAGTATATGGCTCTTAGTCTTCCTTGGTTTCTGGTATCCCAGGTTTGGGAAGTTTTCCAACATTTTTAAGAGCAGTATTTTTCTTAAAATGTTCTTGGTATTCACATGAACTGGCAGGCAGATAAAGGTGCAGATTGCCTGAATGGGAGGTAGAAGCACCTTTTAAAGTAAGCATTTCCAACTTCTGAGCCCCTGAAAAGAGATACAGAGGTTATAACTGAGACTTAAGGGTATGTCAGAATAGCTTACTTCTAAAACTGAAAGTTTGTTGATTTGAAATATTTGATGAGCATTAATTAAATGTTATTTATCAAATAATTACAGAGCTGAAGGAATGCACCTGCTAAGTAGAAAGGAGCAATAAAAATATGCTGCACCTTATGCTAGTTTTCTGTATTCTTTTCCACTGAAGACTAAATGTTCTTTGGTGTTGGTTGTGCATCTAGTTTCAGATGCTAATGTTGGCACTGTTGGAGCAGAGATAAGCTTGATCTGTTGGGCTTCTGTCTTAGCATGCTGCCTTGTAAATACTGCATTTGTGGCTACTGGAGAAAACAGAGAAAGAAGTGAATCTACCCATTTCCATTCACAGTTTCACACTGGTACTTATGATCTAGATTTATATTGTGAAGTTGTTACAACTTGTAGTAGTATTCTCTACTGCCATTTGAACTCTAGAGTTGTCTCAGTCCCTCTTTTGGGTAGGGAAATGCTGTTTTAAGGTGTAGGTTCAGTTGTACTACATCTGGAAAGGTATGACATTTTATATGTTTTGAGGTGTTATTTTTCTTTACTACAGCAAAGACAGTGTGAAATACTGTTTGAATATGCCAAAGCAGTTGTTTTATTTCGAACATAAAGGAACAAATTTTGTGATGAAAGTAAATCTGTGTCATGCTAATATTTACCGGGATAGTATTTACAAACAGATGCTTTTTTCTTCAACAAAATTGGAACTTATTAAATTGCTAATTAATTTGTTCTTGAATGTGAAAAAATAATATTTTTTTAAATAAATATAATAACTCAGTGTTCCTTTCCTTTTATGTGCAGGTTGATGACATTGGATTTTCTCTGAATCATCCTAATCAGTATTTTACAGAGAGTCAAAGGCTCTTAAGTGGTGGTAGAGAACTGAAGAAGGAACTAAATAATTCAGGAAACTCTCAACAAAAAAGTAATAGTCAGGAAAGCATGAATTCAAATTCAACTCCCACCTCTTCAAGTACAACAGCTGATGCAGAACTGGAGGGACTGGAGGCATACTTCACTGAAGACTAAGCAGTGTGTTATTTGTTTTTTTGTTTTGTTTGTTTGGGGTTTTTTCTTTCTTTCTTTCTTTCATTCTTTCCCTTCTTTAGCTGGATTTGTCCTTATGCTAAGGAATATGCACTTCACTACCTGGAAGACCCAGACATCTAGTGCTTTGAATAGCCTGAAGAAAAGAAAGATAGGTATTGAAGCTGTAATTACATCCAGTACTTATTTTTGCTGCTTCAGGATACTGTTTCTTATGGCATGTTGAAGGATGGGAAATGAAAAGTTCCTTCCCAATTATTAGGTAATTTTTGCCTGACTTGCCTCTTTTGTTTTTCTTCAAATTGTTTAAATATTTTTATCCCATTTTGTGGTCACTTTTATATGTTTCTTCTTAATAAATAAATTGCAGAGCCAAAATTTGTGGTGTTTTCTTTTTAGCTGTATTTGGATGGTAATTAAGTAGGAGTTCTTACGATCAAAATTACCCTCTGGAGGAGTGAGTCTGTCTGTCTCTTTTCTATATGAGGAGCTTAGGGAAATCAGTTTCCTAAATTGCATGCCTTGAACTAAATTTAGAGAGCCGGTTTTGGTGCTTGAATTAGAACATTATCAGAGTTTAGACACCAGTATGTAAGAAGGTAATCCACATAGCTGATGCTCTACCAACTGACTCATCTTGAAGAAGCTAAAAACTTATTAGCGTATATTCCTTTAAAAGTTTCCATAATGTCTGAGCGTGGCTGGAGCCTCCTGTGTCCTGCTAAGCTAAACAGCTGTCTGAATGCAGCTTTGGGTCACCTAAATTCCACCCATTCCCCCAAAGCCGAGGTCACCAAACACACGAACGGCATTAAATCGAGCAGCAGCCACTGTGCGGTGGGTGGAATCTCTGAGTAGAGCTGGTATTTTGTATCAGGCTGTTAGAGTATTCTCCTGGGGATTTGAAAGGCGTGAATTTTATTTTATCTGATGCCTAAGGAGTTTCAGGACAACATTACACCCTCCCTAGAGAGTGACCTAGCTACTGGTATAGCCCTGTAACCACATAAACACAGTATTGCCATTGCTAGTAACTTGCAGTAACTCTGCCAAGGCCTTAGTATGAAGACTCACTGAGCTTGATTATTCTGGGCTTATCTTGCCTTACCTAAAGCTTTGTTTTAGCCATAATGGCAACTGTCAAATGAGAGCTTAGCTTTGGACAATTGTGTGGTGTACTGCCTATGTTTATGATGATTTTGATATATTTCTGTAGCTAATGGCTAGCAAGTAATAAGTAGTTATTTTTTGTAGAATGAATTGATCTATGATCTTAGGTGCCAGAGACCCCACGGGTATAAACAAGTCATCCATGGCCAAGTGCTGTTCCTTAAAGAAATGCAACCTAAAGAGTTGTACAAAATGAGTTTTTTAGGGAAAAGAGAAGAAAGAACAAATATGCAATGTGAGTAAACCACACTGTATATGTAATTATTTGGCTGTAATGTGGAATTGCCAGACCAATGAAGAAAGAACAGCAAGTAAAACATTTTTGGAAATGTGTAGTATTACACCAGGTGGACTCTAGGGAGAAGAAAGAACGATGCCCACCATCAGCATCCTACTCCTGATGAACAACGTAGGACTCCTGACGGCGTGCTGTTGATCCCAGGACCCCAAGGTGCAGCGGAAACATGTGTGCAACACTACAGAAAGAGATAGATAGATACAAATGTGTGAGTATATAATGTTTGCTAGTTGTGTTATGTTAGAGGTTTTATTTTCTCTACAATAATTGACTGATTTAGACTATTAATATTGCGACTGGACTAAAGACTATTTGATTATTGTTAAGATTTTGGGCCAATTGTAAACCTTTGGCTTCTCATATGTAGAGTGTTCCTTTAAGGGCATGTAACTTGCACAGGGCTAGTGCAACGCCAGGCTTTAAAAACCATGTCATTTGTTGTTAGAAGATGATCTGCCAGGATTCACTGTCCCTTTTCTCTTCCTTGAATTATTCCTTAATTTATTTAGGACTGTTTTGTGTAAACTACCAAACCTCTTTCTCTTTGGATATCGTATATCCGAAGGAGTTGTAGAAATCCACCCTGGGCAAAGGCTCTGCGCCTGGATCCTGGAGGGTGGTTGTTCAGGGCCCAAGAAACAAGGAATTACAACTGTGGGCTTGGTTTCTCCTGTTGGTAAAGCTCCTGGCAGCACCCTCCCTGATGTGTGGAAGTCCAGTGGTTGTATTAGATGGTTAAGAAACTTGACCTTAGGGTTTTGAAGTGTCCTTTCAAGTGCTAACTGAACTCTAATTTTATGTTACTGAATACCGGAGTTTGAGGTGCCTTAGTGGACATGGTGGATCCTTTTAATAGAAGTGAAACTGTTTCAGACCTGCAGTGAGATTGATGTTCCTTAGTGAAACAACTGGGAGAGGAATGAGGTGGTCGAAACACTGAATGTAGGTGGTGTTTCCCATCCAAGGGAAACTGCTATTTCTGATTCAGTAGAAACGTTTCTTTTATACCCGAACCCTACTCATGTAGACATTGTCACTTGCGTGTGAATAAAACTGCTAGCGCTTCATTGCTGAGCTTTCCAGGTACTTTGAAATCTGTTATGTTGGGAATGGGTGGCTTGTTCACGTATTCTACCTTGCATTGCTACATTAGCAGAATAAAGTTATTTTTACGAAGTCAAGCATAAAATTTACAAATAAGTTCTATTACAAGGAAGGGAATATAACATCACAAATCCTCTGAGTGAAAAATCTTCATCTGAAATGCAACAAACATAACAGTATGTGACACAGCCTTTGTCCTTCATTGCTTTACTTCATTATTGTGAGTTTACCTCTCTTGATTAATAGTACTACAAATTGCTTTAAACTGTATTTTCTTCCCTGTTTATTACCTGTCAGGTGGACTATAATAAAATATATAGCAGAAAAACGTACAAATTATAGCATACAGTTGCAAGTAACTAGCAAAGGATTTAAATTAATGCTTTTGTTGCTGTTGGAAGAAAAATAGCAATTTATTTTCATATTTCACACATTTTGACCATTTTGCTTTTTCTTTGAAAGCATAATATTTTGAATTTGATAATACAGAAAAACCCAAAATTAGAATCCTCCTTTTGAGCATTTGGACACCAAGGAATTGTTCCTCTTCTAGAGCTTTAAACATTTACTGCTTTGTAATTTCAATACAAATCACTTGTTCCTTGATTATAGAGCTGTTAGTGATTTTGCCTTTCCAATCTCAAAGAATATGTAAATCATTCATTTGAAAACATTTCCTGTGTTGTAGTAGTGCTATTAAAAAAAACAAAACATATTTAGTCAGAAGATAAGGATTCTGAAAAATGAGTGACCTTGATATGATTGTGCAGTAGTCAGAAATAACAACGAAACCAAACAAAAACCAAATCCCAAACCCTACTCTCACAAGTTGAAAATAAAATGTGTTTCTACAGTAAAGCATTGCAGTTGGGTCTGTTTGCAAGCATCAGCTGTCCTTCCAAATGGTTCTTTCTAGTAAACTTTTGTTATATTTTGCAACTTGAAAAAAAAAACAAAAAAAACAACAAGAGACATACAAACATCTGAAGTTTGAAACTATTCTGGTCCAAGACACCTGTGTGTTCTGGATCATTAAATGAAATATTAAGATAATATGTGGTTGCATTTCTGACAGGATGCACACAACTGCACCTGTTGCCAACCTGCACCATAGCCCTGCACAGCCATGGCGTTCATGTAGGAAGTACTCTTCTTTGCAACATCTGATCTTAAATGTACCACAGTTAAATTTAGAGGAGGATGTCTCAGAAGGAACGCCAATCCATAGCTTGTAATCTTTTGAAGTGCTAGCATCAAGGACAATAAAACAGTCTCTGACCTCAGAGCCTTTCAGGATCTAATGAAGAAGAGAACTTTACTATTGGGTCTTCCGTGGGAGGAAGGGTGAAGAGCTCACAAGTTGTGTGTGACTTTCAAAGTGCTCTGCTGCAATGTGGAGTGCAGCCAGTACCATGGCACGACGGGAGCGGATCTGTGGAGCTGAACAGTTGGTGCTGAGCATGTGGCGTTCCTTCTGTGCGTGCTTTGGGAGTTTTACTTTGGACTAATTTTACAATATGGCCGGAGCGGTTGTTAGGAGATAATGTTGCAGAGCGTGCCTTTTGGGTGAATTTCCTCAAAAAGGAATCCAGTTTGCATGCTTGCAGCCCTGCTTCCCCCCGGAGCAAGTGGGGATGACAGGTTCCCTTGAAGACGGTGAATCAGTCTCAAGCCCATGTAATTGAAAGACAGATGGCAGCAAGAATACATTTAGAGGATGAGATGGGGGGATGTCTTTGCGATGCAGGTACTCACTCTGTGGTGCTGTTATTTTCACATGGTTGTGAAATGTGAAATTTCTTGTGGTTTCTACTATCAAAATACTTATGGAAGTTTAATATGTCAAAGATTGTACAATTTGAAAGACCTATTTTTCCCACAAATCTGATAATATACAAAATGTAATAAAAGGATTCCAGAAACCCCGGGTTAGCTCCCTGGGATATCCCCCCCCCCCCCCCCCACTATAACTAGGGAAGGAAAACACTTAAAACCTTGCACCTATGGCAAGAATTTTTTAGTTTTACTTAGACATGTTGGCCTGTCAAGGACATTTATGTTACCTGGGTTGCTATCACCTTCTGGTTTCCCAGCCCAGCTTTGTTGCAAGGATGTAAAGCTTAAAGAATTCATTTACGCTTTTTGTTTCTTCCTTACGTGTACTTAAGCAATTAGGGCAGGGCTGACAGAATCCAGAGCTTTTGGGCAAGCTTATCCCAATATAATTACTGATGCTTTCCTTGTTTTCCCAAGTGCGTATCAGAAATATCTAATGAATTACAGCTGGACAGATGTAATCAAGGTCTCGATATGCGTGGGTAGATTTCACATCATGATACCTAAGTTTTTTATTTTATTTTTTTAAAGCATATATTGTTGTGGCTTAGCCCCAGCTGAGCACCACGCAGCCGCTCGCTCACCCCTCGCCTGGTGGGATGGGGAGGAGAATGGGAAGACAACGGCAAAGCCTCGTGGGTTGGGGTAAGGACAGGTTGCTGGGATGGCAAAGGGAGAGGGAAATAACAACAGTGCTTAACAGAATATATAAAACTGGTGATACAGTGCAGTTTCTCACCCAACGACCATACAACTCAGACCCGTCCTGGAGCCTCACCGCCCCTCCCTGACTAGCCCCCCTTATATATTGAGCATGATGTCACATAGTATGGAATAGTCCCTTTGGCTAGTTTGGGTCACCTGTCCTGGCTGTGTCCCCTCCCAGCTTCTGGTGAAAATTAACTCCATCCTAGCCAAACCCAGGACAAGCATATTCTAAAACCTGCATCTACTTCAAGTCTTTTAAAAACCCACAAAATAATCACTTTGTCCTTTTAGGTCATTCTATCGGTGTTTTTCTTGTGTGTTTTCTCTCTTTACTACACTGTAGGTCTGCTGAATAACTTAACTATCTTCTGCTGTTCAGTCTCTATTTTACCATCCTGTGTATTCCTCCTTATCTACTACATAATAGATTTTACTGATGATGGTTTTTAGAACTTATATGAAGTCCACTACTTTGTTCGCATCAGCAGGGTAACGTATCCTTGCTGCCATGCTTGCTAATCGCTGCCTTTCATGTTTTATTTTCCCTTCTATGTTTGTTACTCCGGCAGATGGTACAGAATGTTGCCATCCTTCGCTGGCCTGTCTGAATCAGACGCCTAGTTCATGTCAGTGGATCCTAATTTTAACAAATCCTTTTGAGAGAACAAACCTTTCTTTCCACTTTGATCTGTACTCTTAATACCTTTACCAAAAGTACTTTATCTCAACATCAAAACTTCTACTTTTGGTGTCTAGTTCCCAAAATGAAAAACAAAGACTTTCACCCTTTAGCTCACTTATTTGTGAAGATTTGATTAAATCCCTCAAATGCTGAAGGATCTAAGGCATACGAGTTGGACAAAGGTTACGATCAATGGGTGCAATTCAATCCCCCAAGGAACCTGAAGCATTTATGTAGGTAAATTGATTGGAAAACAGGCATAAAAATGGTTGGAATAATGTCAAGAGTGAATTGTAGCTAAGAAACATATAGGAACAGATTTCTAAATAATAGGAATAAATAAACAACAGAGGAAGCACTGGAAGACTTCAGAAGTGCGTTTAGGGTAGGCGAAAAGTAGATCAATGGCTGGAGAGGGGAAGGTGATATTGATGTAGATCTGTCGAGGGAGAGCAGGACTTGGTGATTAGGCTGCAAACAGCAGAAAGGTGTATGAACTCTCAATATCTCTTAAAAATGATAACCACAATGAAAGCATCACAAGATGCTATGTTTCTAGCTGAAATGCAAGTTCTCAGCCAAGTTGAAGATGTTTTATCATATAATCATAAACCTTGATTAAGATGGTTCATGAACATGGGATAATGAAAAGGACCTTAGTATAGCAGAAGCAGATATGACATAATGTTAATATTTATTTTTAAAAGAACGTTATGGTCTACTTAGGATCATAGTTGTATCATGGGAGGTGTTACACAAACAGCCAGTCTCTGCCATGCTTAATGGTAGCAGTTATAATGTGAATTTCAGTAAAAATCAAGTTAGACCAGAAGAAGTGTCTTTGCTCAACCTGAACTAGTCAAATTGATGCATGAACTACTGGATGAAATGTAATGGTCTGTGTTGTACGGTTTAAAGAAGATCATCCGACTGGCCCTTTTGGCCATTAAAGTCTATGACACTGGGATTTATTTTAAAGTTTGATAAGAATCTAATCCTCCAAGCTGCGTAGTGTCCTTGGTTCAGACAGCTGCTCTAGTGCTTTTGGGTAGAATATAGAGGCAATCTGAGTAGACAGACCTAAGAGTCAGAAACGCGTGATTCAGGTACGCAACGTTCAGGTCTGGAGTGTCAGTGTTTTGGCCAGCTACAGTTTTCAGGGAAATGGTTGGCTGTAGAAAAATACCAGGAAACCTGCTGAATGACGTTAATTCTATTCTGATCTCTGGTGTTAGGGCATAATTAAAAATAGGTAAAGTTCTTAACGTTGTAGGTAAAGAATAGTTGTAATTGCTGCTGCTGCTATATGATTCTGAACGAAAAAAGGGGGAATCCTTGACACTACGGCTTAGAAAGGAGTTTAGAGGTTTCTTAGGCCGTCTCTCTGTTAAATCAGGAGGCACTGTTGAAGGCAAGTTTTACCTACAACTGGTCACATTTTTGTGCTGAATGTGGGCATATATGAAATAAGTGCAGTACTCCTCCCCCTGCCTAGTTCTACTCAGTATGTTTAGAAATGATCCTTCAAAAAATATTTCTCACCTTTTAAACATGCATTTGAAGAATATTAGAATTTTGTTTTGTAAAAATTTCAAATGTATTATGCAGTGGAAAAATACATTTGAATGTTCTGTTTAATTTAATCACTGAAATTTGTGGACTTTGTCGCCTCTATATTTTGACTTAAACTGATTTTTATGAGCTATGTAAGGCCTTACCTTGAAACCTCAGGATTTTGCAACTTTGGATTAAAGAATGCCACTTCATTCTTCTTCTCTTCAAGCATCAGCTAGAAAAAAATCCCTACACAATAAAAATTGTAAAGACCTTCATAGGCCATACGAAATTAACTCCTCCCTTTGCCCTTCTAAAGTTCCCACCAAATGAAATGGTGAATGCATGTAGATTAAAAAAAAAAAAAAAAGAGTAAATTTTCTTCTAAACACATTTAACCAACTTTCTGTAAAAGTTTCCCTGTGACACCCAGGAGGCCTCATGACAATATATTTATGCCAGTTCTAGATGCAGTCTTTTTCTTTTGATCTCTAAATTGTTTTGGAGCATATGTTAATGGCACTTCTTGTCTGAGGGAAAACCAAACCAACCTCGCTATCCTTCTCAGAAATAAAAATAGTAGAATATTCAGCCTGCTTAACTGCTTCCAAACTGAAGGCCAAAGCTAATCTGAAGCACAGCTACCAAGCCGGCATATCCAAATCGATTAGCAAGCAGATTTGATGAGATATTCGCTCTTTTTAACTGCAGTGCGGGCTCCCAGCACGTATCAAGTTCGATGGCAGAGGAGAGAAGAGCCACTTGTTTCCTGTAGGTAGCTGAAAACTATTTTAAAAAACTTCACCTGTGTGACACTTAGTTAAGGTACTTAAATACAGATACGGGAGGGAAAAAGCATCTCTCTATACCATATACCCGTATAACTGGTTCTGCTAAAGCGCTTTTGATACATGTTTTTTATGTCTGAGAAAACAATAGCTGTAGTGATAACAGACCTCTCATATTTTTGCAAGCAATGTTCTTGCCACACGACTATTTCATTATGTTATAGGTTCAATATTTATTAAATTGTCTGTTGTGCAGAATTTAAAACACAGTAAGCCCAGTTTTCCAGGAATACTGCTCACCTCTCTGCAGTAACCCCAGCCACCAACACTCTGGGTTCTCAGTTCAGATCCAGTTTCTCAACAGGCTAGTTACTAGCTGATCTTATTTTTGATCATGTAGCAAACTCTAGAAATGCTTTTTTCCTTTCTAGAATTTAGTGCCCTTCTAAAAATTTTCCTTCTGCTCTTCAGATTTAACTACCCAGTATTTCTGGGTAATGTTAAAAAAAAAAAGGATTTTTAAAAAAGCTTTTAATCACATTTAAACTGGAAAAATGCTGCATTATTAAATAATGGTCTCTTATTAAAGTTTCTTAAAGTCAGTCGGAACTTATTGCCAGTGATGTAGTTTGTTCCCAAAAAGTTACTTTTTTTTTCCTTCATGTAAGTAGACCTACACTTTTCCTCCTCATTCAGAATGGCTGCAAGCACCATTTTCTCTAAAAAAAATTACCTTCAGAGTGTTTCTGTAGCCTGGAAGAACAATATCTTAAAGCAGAAAAGAGAGTAGTACTCCTATATCTAGTGTTATTTGTTCAGTTGTCACCTTCTTAATCACCATAACTATAGAGAACACTTAATTACTAAGACCTGATGTCGTCCGTAATTCTGGAAGAAATGTCTAAGTGAGTTCATCCCAAGCTTTAGTAAAGACCATTTTTAACAGACATTGTTAAACTGACATTATAAAGGAGTGAATAGACCCCTTCTATTTTACTGAGCAAGATTTATGCTGCAATCGGTGTCAACTGATGTCTTAACAGAGCTGCGATTCATAGCAGCAGACTGAAGTGTTTGCTCTTTGTGACTTTTTTCAGCTGAGGATTATGAACCGGGCTCTGCCAGGCAGGTGGCCTGGGCAGGGTACCTTGACCAGCTGCTTGGAAAACTCCAAGATCTTCCATGAAGTTGAATGCTCAGTGTATACCTACGCAAGGAGGTAATCAAGTTGATTGGGATTAATGTTTTTAATTGTGTGAACTAAAATTAAGTGGTAGGAATATACTAGAAGTATCTTATTTCCTCGCTCTACCAGCAAGTTGAAAGTTGTTGGCATCCCCTTCAATTCCAGATGTCTAAATATTTTAATTAAAACCAAACAAACATCACCACCACATGCTATTCCAGGGTATTTTTGAAGAGTTTTAATTTTCAACTGTTGCTGAATGATTGTTTTGGGAATGAAAAGTTGGCTCTTCTCTGTCCTCTAAATAAATAAATGGATTCGGTGTAATTTTTCAATGTATCATGGTGTTAATGTCTTCATGGTTCACTGTGGTGAGGTCCTTGCAGGCAAATCCTTGAATGATGCTTAACCTAAATCTACTCTCTGGAAGTCAGGTTTTGGTTGGTTTGGGGTTTTTTTTTTGCTTGTGTGGATAATTTGCAGTGCTTCACTGAGCAGAATCTACAGCATGAATTAGCTGTATGGCCGAATTGTGCCTGCGGAGGGAAAATGATGAAAGGCGTGGGTTACTCTGCATCTGTTTGTTCTGCCAGGTGGAAGACTGAAGTCTAATAAATGTAATACTTCTAAACTAGTTTCTGTGGGACGTTTGTAAGTGATGGGTAAAGCCTTAACTTCCCAGGGGTGAAGAAAGGAGCGTGAGGTTTCTGTTGGCAGTCACTCCTGCTGTTGCTCACCGTTCACAGCAGTTGTTAGTACTGAGAGGAGCCTGGCCTGGTCCTTGGGGTGACAGGATGGCTTTGGAATAGGGAAGGGAGGGATAAAAGCATCAATAAGTTTATTTTCTGTGTGGATGAATCGGTTGTGGCATAGTGAGTTAAGCATGTTGGCTGCATGTGTCAAAGAGAGCCATCAGATCCCTAGGAAAACAGGAGGTCTTGTGGGTGACATCTGAGGGACTTTGTTTATAACTCATGGTTATTAGAAGACAAATATCTCAAAAAAAAAAAAAATTCCTGTATAGATTTTCATTTCTATAAACGCACAGAATCATGCTATCAAAAGAATTGTGACATTAAACCTGGTTGTTTAGTGTAAAAAATAAAAAATTAAGATCACCCTTACCCATAAGCAAAATAGTATGAAGTGATCATTTCAGAGTATAGTTAGTATTCATGATCACAAGCTGCTGTTATTATTCACAGCTGGTAATGGATGGGTGATTCAACCCCAAGAACTTTTTTCTTTGGCAGGCAGCAGGCCTTTCCGTTTCTGCGTGCTTCCTCTGGGCAGGGATTGAGTGGAAAACACTCCCCACATGGCTTTTGGTATCAGGTTTGCTCTTCTAAATAGGTTTGGCTGAATGGAAACATTCAGATGAACTTCATGTTGTCTTCATCTCGTTTCATATGTTCAGGAAATCAGGAAGGAGGAAAATACTCACCAGGAACATGTGGAGACCCATCTGCTTCCTTCATCAGTCTCTGGGAAGCCAAAGGTTGCTTAAATGACAACTACTCACCAGAGTTGCGGTATTTTGGTCAATAGATTGTTTTTTTCCAAAAAGAACACCACAATTTCCATTTCTGATCTCCAGTGCTATACTGAGATGCCATGTGCTGCGGATTGCTATCCTGTGACTTTGGAGCATCGACAGACTGGAGCGTGACAAGAACAAAGTGTCTTTCCCTGAAGGACAAAACCTGTCTGGATTCATTTAATCTGCTGCTGCTACAACACGCTTTGCTCTATGGAAGATGCACGCTGCAAGGAGCACATGGCGCAAAGTGCACAGAGGTGCAGCACTTGGCATCTTATTCACGTCTGAATGCAAATCAGACAGCAGCTTCCACTGCTCTGCTTAAAAAGATACTGGAAAAAAAATATTTTGAAATGACAAGGAAATGGTTGGAAGCTTATAATAATATTATGTGTATTAATTTCCAGAGGAGCTATTGTGGCAGGGTCTCATTGTTCGTGGTCTTGTTGCACAAGAATAGAGCAAGACAGAATATTTTTTGTCCTCAGCAGCTTACAATTTAAATTATGAGATGTTGTGATGATTGAATGTAACAAATATGAGGGGCAGATGTTAAAAAAAATGGAAAGGACTGTGACCAGAAGATGTTTTTACATAGATGCATCACTGCATAAATTGAAGGTTTGAGGTGGGTTGTTAAAATAGACACAATAATTATGTCCATAGTCTCAGCTGGCCACTTGCCTATCCAATATGAGCTGGCAATTTACCATAGCTATTGTGGCAGAAATGGGTACTGAGGAAGGATTTGAAATCAATGAATACAAAGCAGGAAAACACATTAAATCAAATTACATGCTAAGTAACCCTGAGCTGAAGTCTGTGCCTCCCTTATTATCAGAGTTCTCTTGCTGTCCACAAACTTTTCAGGATCTTTGGCAATGCAGAAGCTCTTGTGTGAATAGGGGCCCTCACGTTCTGGTACTTTGTTTTGCGTTATTGATGTGGGATTGCAGCGATAACAAAAGGCACAGGAATCCTAGGCACTCCTTGAAACCAGCTGGGTGCTTCTGAATTTTAGGTAGGCGTGCGGGCTGAATTGCAAACTGTTTGCACCTTTCCAGCTGGTGACATCAACCTCGAGGACGTTCATTTTAAGGTTTCACCAATGCACATAAACGATAATAAATCCACCGGCTTGGGTCTGTCGTGCACAGTATTGTTCCATGGGCTTGATTTCAACTAGCAATGCGCAAGCAGTGGCTGAAGGAGAGGAACTCTCATCCCTCTGCCTGATCCGGTCACTCACTGTGTCGAACGCCGAAGCCTGTGAGTGACAGCGGCTCAAACCCCACTGCCTGGGAACGCTGTATGAACATTTCTGCATCTGCAAAAACAACGCAGAGTCAGTGGTACCTGCTCGAAGAAAGGAGAAAGGAGGAATTTAAGATGCTTAGCTGAGAAGGAGGTTCAGCCAGCAGCAAATATTGACTGCTGATGGAACAAAAGGTAGAACCAGGTGAGAATTATTATTTTTTTCCCCCAAGGATCATTTCCGTACATACTACTCCACATGCTGCACTTCTGTTTCACATACACCTACACGAGAAGGACGCTTTGGTGTCTGACAAGACTTTCATTTGTGATGTTGCTCTTCTCAGAGTCCAGAAAGCTCTATCTGTTCCCTTGTCAGGGACTTTTGGAGAAAGAACAGCCCAGATCTTTGTTTTGCTGTCGTCCAAGTGTCCTTCATTCAGCATCGTAATCTTTTTGTTAGCTTTATAAAAGACCTTTGTATTAGCCTTTATGTTTTGTTTTCCAAAGACACACTTCTGTCCTGTGAGCATTTTGACACCAGCAGCCCCGCTCCCGTGTCCGACATTAATGGTCCGTGCAGATAGATGGTTTATGGATTGATCCATAAGAAGTGCTCTGGAGTCAGGCTTCTCTCTGCAGACCTCTCAGCTCTACCCTGTTCAAACAAAAAAATCCACAATAGCTGGCAATTCTAATTTGATGGGAGTAAAAATACATTGGCTTTGAGTGACACTGGGCTAATGCACCTTGTGAGATGACATTTCTAATTTATCATTTCAGCTATGTTAGCTCTTAGGTGTCAGTTCATAATTATTTATAAAGACCATTTTAATGTATTGGGTTTTGGTGCACAAAATTGCATTTATGAGTGATCGCAAGGGCATCTAGAGCCTGGATTTCTTTGTTTCTTTCAATCCATATAAAAATAAGTAAATATTATGCACACAAACTAGTCCTGACTCCTTCTGTTTTGAAAGACCTTCTGTTTGAAAGAAGCTCTGTAATTCAGGTGAGAAATACCGGAGTTGCTTGCAATCTCTCAGTCCCAGCTCTAATTCTTGTAGCATAGAATGGCAATAACCAGCTTGATATATACTTATTGCCTATTCAGTGTATTATTTATTCTGATGGGAAAATCTTAAATTTTCATTGCTGTTGCTGCTGCTTTGAACTCCCTGAGCATTTTGAATTGAGATGAGTGCTTCCTACCTAATGAAACTAAGTGAGTGAGTCCTATCACTTCCTAGTCCGTATCTCATCCCTGGCAGCTGTAACCGGCCAGATGCTCAGGAAAAGGACGAGTGGGCAGTGATCCTTCTCTGTGCAGTCCATGAATTTTTAAAACACTTTTTGAAGTAATTTATTTTTTTTCTACCTTCGCATGCTTGTGTAACAATAGTTCCCTTTATGTGATTATGTGAAAAAACACTTCCTTTTTGTTATTTTAAGCTTGGTGCCTGATCGTGTCATTATGTTGTATGATAAGAAATAGCACCTAAGTGTTGCTTTCGCCTTCTCAATATAACGGGTCCTAGCTGTTCCCTTCCTCAGTTATTGCTTTCCTAAACTGGAGAGTCCTCCTGCGTTTAATATTTCTGCACATGGATGTTCTTCTATGCCTCTGATATTTCTTCTTCCTATGTCTTTTTTGTATGTGGTTTATCTCTACCCCAGACATCAAGTTGTGTTTTCAGTCCCGGTGCTCCGGAGACTTGCTCGGTCACTGTTGCAATGCGGCTAATGAGTCTCATTACACATCCGGAGGCATGAGTTCACATCTCCTGTCGAACCTGCGTGGAGGCTGCTGCCAGCTAACTCGGCTGTAATTGGGTACCAGGTAATTTCGGCTGGGGGTAACCAGAGGTGGCTGGACACGATGCAGAGAAAATGACTCTCTTGTGTTTTCTTTGCTCCAGAAACGGAGATGCCTCAAACACATCTGCCTGATAAGGATCTGTACTTGAGACTGACCTGCGTGAATATTTATTAGGGTATATAGATCAATGAATTATCTAGGCAAGGCAGCAGAAGCAAGTAATTCTGTAGCTAAGAGTTTGCAACAGCACATATTTTTTCTAATTTAATCTCTCATATTGTTCTAATATTTACCAACGCAGAAAACAAACATATCTTGTAACTAGAATACATATGTAGGAGGAGGTAGTAAATTAAACAGATATAATGGAAGGATTTTTCATAATATTGTTTTTCATAACATATCTAAGGCATTTTAAACTTTGTAATACTTCGTGATGAATGTTGAGATTAATATAATGACTTCATTTATATGAAGTATAATCTAGGCCACTCCATGGAGCCCAAAGTGCTCTGTTTAAAACACTTCAAACGTCTTTTGCCTCAAGCAAAAGCTTCAGCTGTAGTAAGAAATCTACTATTAAAAAAAGGTAGTCTATTAAAAAAAAAGATGCTTATAAAAAAAAAAGAAAAAAGAGAGGGGTGGATTCTGTCTTCACTCCTAGCTCTCAGAAAAAGGATAAATATAGGGCATCGGAGGTTCTGCAAATTGTTACATCTTTTGTTTTCAGAAAATTGGTTGTAGGTGTGACAAACATGATTTATCGTCCCTTTGGACTGCATACAGATACTTGATTGATTTCAGTGTTGTAAAAGCCAAAGCCAGCCCCATGTTTTATCACCATACTCCTCTATGAGAGATCCTAAAGATGAGATGAAATGCCCCAAATGTAAAATATTTTTATGATTACTGATCGACCAAGGAATTGGATTGTGTATACTTTGTAAACACTTTCCCTTGTTCTGGGAATCACAGATCTCATAGGCTCTAAACACAGGTATTTAAGGTTCTTAGATGTCTCTGTATTTGAACGCCATGTTTTGTATTCCAGTCTTGTGTTTTTACAGCTGGAGCGAAACTCTGGCTTCAGCAAATTTCGTATGCTATCTCATGTGCTGCAGCAAATGATTTTGGATTGATGCCATAAAACTGGTCTATTTCATATTTTAATTATTATTTTATAATCATAAGTAACTTTTCACAATTTGTAATATGCAAATGATTACACAGACAAACAAATTACAAAAATATGTTTTGCTTGGCAGATTTGGTTAACTATGGATTAAGAAAACTCTTATTCCTGGTAACTTCTCTGTTTAAATGCAACCTAATAATTTATGACAAACAGCTTTTGGATGCTTGGAGATCCAGAATGGATACTTGATTAATTTTTGGCATGAGGATTGAACTATCTTCCCCCGCTCTAGATATTTTCTTTCTAATATGTTGGGATTAAAGAGACATGTCTGGAGCTAAGCAAGGAGCATATTCTGCCTCCCGTTCAACTCTTCCTAGCCAGAGAAGTTTTTATTTTACAGAGCTGCCAGGTGAATATGTTAAATAGATTTCATGAGCACTGAAAACATGTTCGAAACAGTACTTCAGTCACTTTATTAGTTTATTTCTGCCATTCCAAA
The DNA here is from genome assembly GCF_011004875.1 of Balearica regulorum gibbericeps. NCBI lineage: Eukaryota > Metazoa > Chordata > Aves > Gruiformes > Gruidae > Balearica > Balearica regulorum. Next base: position 28,350,688 of record NC_046186.1, read on the forward strand.
ATTGCTTTAAAGGAGACCTTTTTTTATTTTTTTATTTAATAGTACTTTCAGGAACTTTCAGGAGAAGTTTGTTAGAGAAATGGAGTTGCATAAGGAAATTTACGATCTTTGAGCAGGCTCCCAGTAGTTTGGCTTTTACCTTGTGTTTCTGATTTGGAATGGGTGAATGAAGCGTTGCTTTGAGTTTGTCCACAAGTAGTTCGGTAAGCAAATGCTTTTGTTCCTGACAAAACACTGGAGAAGAGTAAAATTTCAATTTCCTGCAGTTGCTTTTTGAGCTTGCAGTTCCAAGGACACAGCATCTAAGAGCCTAAAAAGATACTGAACAAGAAAGTCAAAAAGGCAAAATATTTTTTTGACCTTGCTCCCTTCAAGAATGCCAGACATCTACGCTGGAGGGCAGGTGTTTCCCTTATCCAGGTACCCCAGCCTTTGGGGCAGAGGCAGTGTTTCCTCTGCCTGCTGAGCAGCATCCAGGCTGGGGAGCTACCTTGCCTTTGGCTGGGGCTGCTCTCGTATGCAGAGTCAGTCACTTGCTTTGCCTTTTTATAGTAGGCATATATTCTTATAATCTCTCCTGATTCAGAAGAAGTCAATTTTCTATTTTCCAGAACATGTTTTATTTGCTCTCTACTGCTGATTAACATACAAAATACACCGTTCTCTGCCAGATGTTCTGTCTCTTGCCTCATCCCTTGAATTTTAGTTGTATGGAGGGGTGAACATTTGGGAGCTATTCTATAGTAATTTCTTTTTCTTAAATGACGGGGTAAGAAGCTGTACTAATGAGGATTGTTCGGGAGGTCACACCACCAGTGGCAGCTGTCAGGTTGCATGGTGAGCCACAGATGGTGGCTGAACACAGTCAGAAATAAATGCTTTGTCACAACAGACTGTGGGCAAATCTTACTACTTCTGTGCTCTGACATACATATTTCTCATTAGTGCGGCACGAAATGACATACCTTAAGCATAAGTATAGGTAGTATAGTTTTTTTTAATTTGTTTTACTCAGTATTTAAAAAATGAAAATACTCTAGGGCCTGGAGGGAGAAAACAGTTTTATCTACCTCCGCTACGAAAGGATATAGAACGGTTAGCAAAGACAGTCGTGAAAATCTGCAGAGTCATACCTTTAGGCTGCATAAACAGGTACAGTATTCAGCTTGCATGATAAAGTATGCTAAAAGGGAGCTAGGTGAATTAATCCTGCCAAGAAAAGAAGGTTCACGGCCCATCCAGGATAGGTGGAATAGGGCTTTGCCTTGGTGAACTAGGACGTGATGGGAAGACCATTAAGATATGATAAGAAAAACAATGTCTTGCCTGCTTACCAGAAACTGCCAGAGTTTAATGCCAGCTGTGAGCCTAAGGCCAACTATTTCCAGAATTTTGATCTGATTGCAAACCCTTCCGTCCATTTACAGTGACGTTTTGGCAGGGATGAGCCTATATCTAGGCTTCTCTGGTCATGCCTCTAAAATAGTGTGCGCTCCCTGGGAAGTTGTGGAGAAGGGTGCAAATGCACAATTTGCTGTCTAAAGCTCTGAAGTGGCTGCAGTAACAGATTTTGCTGTTGACACAGGTTTTTCCTGCTCCATTAATCTCTTCATCTCTCTGTGACGCTTTGAGAAAACACACAGCTCTCTTCTTGATGACCTTGACCATGGAGGAAGGGCTGCACAACTGCCCACATCGTGCTGGTGGTGGGCAGGGGACAGCTTCTGACACAAGCAATCATGTTTCACTTTCATTTTCTTCCAAATTTGAATCACATGATATTTTCTGGATAACAGGAGCAAGCAAAAAATGAAGGCCTCTGATTGCTGGAGCCCGGCGCAAGGCTGAAGAGCTTGTGGCTTTGGTTGTGTATGGAAAGCTGCTGATTTCATAATGCTTTTGCATATGCCTGGTTTTCATCTGAAGTGACAAGTTTTAGGAAGAGCTTGTCATTATTACAAATAAAGGAGAGTTGCTTTCAGAGCTGTTCAAAGGGAAAGGAAAACACCTTTGTATGAGGTGGGGAATGGGAAGTCACTAATGGAGCCAGGAGCTCCCATGTGCCAGCAGCTGGCAGAGAAGCCCTGGGCTGGGGATATGATGGAAATGTTGCGACAAGAGTGAGGGAAATGCATTCATTTTCCCTTCTTAATAAATGTACCAGATTCATGCTGGCTTAGCAGGCACCATCCTGTTGCTGCTGTTAGTGCTGACGCACTGAACATCACCTTTCTTGCCACTCAAAGACCATGCTGCAGAGCTCTGGAGGGTTTGTGTTCAATTTGAGATGTGGCCTTGAATTTTCCTGGTGATCTGTGGCAAATAATTGCCTACCTGCCTCACCTGCAAGGCAGAGGGAAGCATCTCTCCTTAAACCCAGCTCTGGCCCATTTGTATCAGTCTATACCATGTGTATTGTATCTCCTGCTTTGTGTAGCGCTGAGAGGATTGTCTCAGCTGGAGTCTCCAAGCTTGCCTGCAGTGACAAGGAGCAATGATGAAAGTTCTCTTTCCAGGCACTCGATGTGTAAAGGTGCAACAATAGATTATAGTAGGAACAAATATTCCAGGTGGCCTCCTCTAGCATCCTGATGCTGAAAAATCTGGAAGTTTGGGGCACTCCTGGTTGCTAATTCTGTAATGGTTTGGATTCGACATTGGTCCATGGATGCTAGATTTCCATCTGACATTTGATACTACCTTCAAACCTCCTGGGCTTCTGACAGCTCACATAGAGCTCTTCCTACTCCCCTACCACAACATATCCTCTGCTTGGGTCCTGTCCTGGTTCTGACTAGGATAGAGTTAGTTGTCACGAGGAGCCAGGACAGGTGAGCCAAGCTGGCCAGGGGGCTATTCCCTACCATGTGAGGTCATGCTCCCCATAACAGGGGGCTAGTCAGGGAGGGGCGGGTTCGGCGCGGCTTCGGGACGGGCTGAGTGTGGGCTGAGCATCTGGTCGGTTGTCGGATCGGTAAATTGCTTTCTGTTATCACCCACTGTGAATATCTGTTATCAGCACTGTTGTTGTTATTTCCCTCTCCCTTTGCCGTCCCAGTAACCTGCCCTTATCCCAACCCTCGAGGCTTTGCCGTTGTTTTTCCGTTCTCCTCCCCATCCCGCCGGGGGAGGGGTGAGCGAGCGGCTGCGTGGTGCTCAGCTGGGGCTGGGGCTGAACCACGTCAGCTCCTACGGCCCACGTACCACCTGCGTGGCGGGGCTGCAGCGTGGTGGGCGTAAGGTAGGGAAGGAAAACTTCTGACTGCACGGGTGGTGCAGGCTGCTCTTGCCTTGAGTTCACTCTTCGGCTCTGTTGATCGCTTTAACAGTCAGTTCAGATGCAGCCAGGAAAAATCGGCCGTGAACAGCTCTATCCCGCTCCTTCAGAGCATGAAAACCCCTACTTAAGTTATTTGCAGTGTTGTGGGTATCTAATTATTTTGGATTTTCTGTTTCTCTGTGCTTGCGTTCCCTCCCAGCACAGCCGGCATGACTGTGCCTGAAGCTCAGGGAAGAGGATCCCAGCTGGATGCTTTTGACCAGCTCAGCTGTTTTGTTTCTTGCTGTTTCCAACACAAAAGCTCTGGAAGTTGGTTAAATACTTTATGAATTTCTTTCCTACCCTAGCGAGATGGTGCAGGGACATGCAGGTCAAAACAAGAGCTGGGCTTGGTGAGTGGACGCTGGCTTCTCATAAGACATTTCTTTATACATGTGCAAGGTTTAATTACTTAAACCAAGTTTAGTTTAAGTATCTAAACCAACCTACCAGCTAGGTTTGAGGGGATTCACAAGGCAGAAAGGAAGACTGGTTTTGTATGGACTAGAAAAAATTATAGTGAAGAAGGGCCCCAGAAGGAAAAGTGTAATAATCAAGCCCAGGACATGACTACCTCAAAGGAGGAAAAGAAAAATAATAGATCTTCACAGGTCTGACTGATACAGGCTGTAAGAGAGGGAAGGGGGAACTGGAGATCACCCTTGAGATATGGAGCCAAACATACAGCGTCGTGGATGTGGCATTTCTAACAAAGGATTGGGAGAGAAGACAGAGAATTAATTAAGGTTTTGATTTTATTTGCACTAAGCTTGGAATGTCAGGGAACCTTTTAGAGGGAGCTGCCAGTGAGACAGCACAACCTGCAAATGTGAAAGGAATTCAGTTTGTTAATGACTGGAAAATTTCTGAGTCTTAATGAAATGGCAGCAAAGTTGTTATTTGTGATGTCTCTGGTGCACAGTTCAAAAGAAACTGGGACACAACTATGTTCCAGTTGAACATAGAGGGAAAGGGGGGGGGGGGGGGGGGAAGCTCAAAAAAAACGCCCAAACCATATAGCTTTCTAAAATGGTGCCCTGAGGCCTTTTGGTAGTGCTTGTAACTTGTGATCCTGCATTTTACCTATTTTGTTAGGAAACATTGAGACTGGTTCTCATCTTACAGGTTGCATCATGTACCCAAGCTCAGGTTTGGTCAGCCTTGCTTTCCCCTGCCCATCAAGCTCTCGGTACGTTTTAGAGGTAGAGGTTTAATTGCTTTTACATTTCTCTTCAGTGGCTCCAGAGCACTGTAGATACGGCATCAATTTGTCCTTTTTCTCCAGTCCTGCTCAGCATCTCTTCTGCTCAGTGGGACAATAGGAGGATTAAAATGGATTAAAATTGGGTAAAGTGCCAAGGCACCAGTAATAAATACATGAAAGAACAGAACTTTCAAATATAACTCACGAAAAGGTGGAGTGGCGAGGAGGGAAACGCAGCTGTATTTTTGGATGGAGATCCTGACAGGTCTATCAGTCAAGATGAAATCTCACATTACACGGTGTTTGTAGTCCAGAAATTCCCCTAATTGCTTTGCTGAAATCCTTACAAATTGATTTGCAGATTACATTGAAATCATTTCTCTCTCTACTGAAATGTCATTTTTGCTAATAATGGACATTTTGAAACAGGAAATGAATAATGTGCAATCCATTTGAAATTTTAAAGGTGGGTTCATGGAGGCAGAATGTAATCTTCCAAGCTGAAGTGAGGTCGTTACCTGCACTCCTCTGATAAATGTCACAGGGTGTTTAGTGACTGTGGGAGGGGAGGTCTATGAGGTGAACTCATCCTTGTGGATTCAAATCGATTTTGAGGTATTTGCACTAGCATTTGTCTCATTATGCATTGAAATTCATGGCCTTGAAGTCTTTGACCAGGCTTTCCTCATCCTTGTCAGGGTTTACTAACATGAGGCTAATTGCTTTCTTGCTGCCAGAATAGGGAGAATGATGGTTTTGGGTGTTTTTTACACAGCTTTCTGGAACAGGACCAGCTGTGCAGGGTCTGAAGGGACCTGCTGCTCTCTGACCTCCACCAAGAGCTCTTCAGAGAAGTCCTACGGTAAGTAAAGACGGTCAGGCATGAATTCTAAAAGGTCCAAACATCTAAATCTTTTTATACAGCACGTGTGGTAAGATAACAGCACCGATTGAAATGTGGTACCTAATAAAATGCATTTCAGGAGACCAAACTTCTTTTTCACAATTTCCAGTAAATAATTAGAAAACTACCCAAACCACTTAACTAGGCCACAAAATGTTTCAACTTTAATGAAAGGGAGGTGTAAAAGCCTCAGATATTGCTTACATTAAAGAGATGGGCTGTTGAGCTTTCCAATAACAGCAGCATCAACAAGACTCAAAATATAAATAATTAGTTGAATTTGCAGGCACTTGGCTGAATTGTAAATTTAATATAATTTCATTGATTCTCCCCATAGCTAATACAAATTTATATTTATCTGAGCAGAGAAGGGGGAGAGAGAAGAGCTGGGAAGCCCTTACCTCAGAGTAAATCAGATTGATTTTTACTTAACTTTCTCAAGGAATTCTGAATAGTTAAACAGGAATTGTACCCCAGTGATTACGATGAGAAAATAATTGCACTATTAAAAATAATCACCGCCTGGGATTTATATCTGAGCGTTTGCCTTACGTGTTCATATAAAATGGTCTGAACAATAGATGTGTAATTATAGGTATTTAAGCGCTGTTATACTGAAGCAATTGCTTAGATGTGAAATCAGATTTTACAATATTTAAAAAGAATATATATTTATTCTTATAATAATTTATGATAATTCTGTTCAGTTGTAATCTCTCACTATACTGAGGCTTTTTTCAATTTTCCAGTTGAGTTGTTGATTTGAAGCTTACAAAACCCAAGGATTTGAAGTGCTTTGTGCAACCTGTGTATATGTGTGTTTATTGCATGTGAATGGAAAGTTTTTGATGTAGGGAAATTCTCATCTGTCGAAACTAAAGGCTTGGGGAAACGCTTCAAGAAGATGTCTGTTACAAAGGCTCCTCAGGTTCCTGCTTTGCATCTGCAGCAGAGAGGTTGAGGGAACCCTTGATGGCACTGGCGCTTGCACTGGTTTTATGAGACCCCGGGTCAAGCCTCAGAATTTTGGTGGTCACCACACCCATTAGCTTGTTTAAAACTTCATTTAGAGAATTTCAATTTCTAGCAATTTATGGACACCAAAAAAAGTCCCGACCCAACCCTATGTAGAGTATAGCAGCTTGCTTTTGAAATCCTCTTTCTTGGATAACTTAAAATCACTCCATGTCCTCCTCAGGGGTCTAGAGGCTGCAAATTGGAAGCCAGTCATTTCATTTATATGGGAAGGGTGGAATACTGATTGCATAGTATCGTGGCTGGGGAACTGCTGGTAAATCGGGCATCTGAAGGAATGGTGATTTAACACTGGATATCCGCAGCAATTATCTCACCACTGTGGTTTTCTCCTGTCCCCTCCCAAAGGATTTTGCTCATCCTTACGACAGGCAAAACTCAGTAGTGATACATGAACCATTCTGTTAAACAGAGTTGTTTTTTTTCTCTGCAGCCTCATTATGAATGTAAGATGGTGCGTATGATGCACCCAGTAACAGGTACGTAAGAACAGGCTCATAGAGAGATGTGTATCTTCACGGCATTGCAGTGGAGTGATTAACACGGCTTGTTTTCTGGATGACACCAGGGTCACAATTCTAGCCTAAGGGACATCATTACTTACTTACTGATTTTTTTATTTTTTTATTTTTTTTTTTTTACTGAAAAGGATTGCAACTTGAGCCCAAAATGACAGATGAAATTTTTGTTTATATATGAAATCGGTCGCATTAGTATCTGGAAATTAGCATGACAGATATGAAACTCCTGCTTGAATTTCAAAAGACAGCTTCCTTTTGCAGCTCCCTGTGGATCACATTTGAGGTCATTAGCAGGCAGCAGGGAAATTGTAATTTTGCTTTTCTTCAACCTAACCGTTCCTCTGTGCAGCCCCTTTTCTACTCACGTTGCCACTTCTACTCAAGTTGATTACTAACACGATCTCTGAATAAACCTACTAGTTATACAAGAAAAGATGAGAATCTGAGTAAAGCTGTTAAATCTACGTTTATAAAATTATCTCCCTGGACTTAATTATCACTATCCTGCTGGATGCTCTGATTCTACACTTGCTTATCCCTTGACTTCATTCTCTTGTTTGATAATACAACTTCTCATAATCCATGTAAGCTTTGCAATATATTTCACTCACTTGCTGACATTTCACTTTGTTGTTGATATTCATCACTAGGTATCCCAAAAATGCCCGTCAATTAATCAGTCATCAGTCTGCAGAGTGTTGTTAGAGCCAGGGGCTAAGCATCCGGCTTTCAAATGAGGGAGCATTTATCAATTCATGTGACTCTCACTATGAAAAAAGAGAAATAGTATGATGGCGTTGCCAGCAATCTTTAGGATGGTTATGTACAAGGCAAACTCTGGACCAAATCCTAATGGAGCTCTGGGAGATATTTTTCAGCCTCAGTGGGCTTTGGCTCCTTCTAGCCTTATCTGTTGTGATTTGCCAATTATTCTGTCTCATTATTAAAAACAGTCTGGAATCCAGTGTGACCTTTAAATGCTGCTTTGAAAATTAGAATTTTACAGGAATTTTAAGATAGTGAGCTGGCTGAAGTGACTGCAGAAATATTATAGGTTGACTTTTCTTCAGACTTTGGAAGAAAATAATAACTGAAAAGCCACTTTTTGGTAACCCTCCCCCCACTTTTCCATGCACAATTTCTCCATCTGTTCTACACATTTGAATATTATTTTTTTTTAATGGGAGCAGCCTATTTCTGCAAGAACAAGCAGGCTTCTGAAAACCAACAGCAATGATGACCACAAATGGAGTGTGAGCTGCGCAGCACAGCGTAACACCTGGGGCAGGGTCCTCATCCTGACGTTTCCTCCCACCAGACTTAGCTGTGTCACAGGAGAAGCCCGGAAAGGATTTCTCTCTCCTGTGAGAAATATTGATGCATTCTGCTTAGCAGAGAGCAGCTTCCCAGACCGTAGGTTGTTTTCCAAACCCACTCTCCACTCATCCATTTGCCTTCAAAGCCCCAAGCTCAGGAGTTGATTGGCTTTAACTGAACAAGGTTGTCTATGTGTAGTAAATATGTTTTCGTTAGTCATCTAAACATTGGGGTTCTCTGTCCGTGTTCATAAGCAGTGTCATAATTAGTGCTAATACATTTGCTTCACCAAAATGCATTCCCGACTGTGCTCCATCCAAGGAGTCTGGTGGCTCTGTGTAATGTGTAGACAGTTAAAGAAATGCTATGCTGGGTCTGTCCAAATGTAATGCAGAATTTAAGGGATACTGACAGTTATATAGGCTCTTAGATTTATGAACCCAGGGAGATTATAAAGCTTTTGCTAGAGCCGGTAGCTTGTGGTGTCTAAAAAGGTGGAATGACATCTGTGCAAATGCTCCATGGACACTTCCTCTTTGCTCTTCAGCGTACGCAGGGCCGGCGTACATGCTGCTGACGTAACAAGTAGGAGAAATATCTCCGGTTTCTCATTAATTACTGTTTTAGCTAAGTTCCCTGGGAGACTTGAGTTCTGCCTGGCCAGTTAGGACGATTGAGTCAATGTAGCCCCAGAGCTGGCTCAGAGCTTCTCCCCACCAGACGCGGATGCTCTGGGGAGGAATTGCCAGATCCTGACTCCATGGAAGGTACAAGCGGCATGGGGCGTCGAGGCTTGAGAAAGCCTAAGAGCTTTGTTCTTGTGCAAACAGTTGACTCTGCACTCAGGGCTGGCTCTGCTTTCAATGAAAGATTATTTTAAATATATGTGTGTCTAACCTGTATGTCAGTTATTATCATTTTCCTCCTTGTCTGGTAGCCAGAGCAGAATTTTTATGTCAGAGGTAAGTTAAAAAGGCTGATGAATTTTTTTTTTTTTACTTATTTATGAAACATGTTTCTCAGAGGGAATGGGTTTTGAAGGGAAGTTCCTGGTCTGAAAGGGGCAGAGGGGGAAATTAATTCCCATCTTTCTCTTTTGGGATACATGTTCTGATTGGTATAGTAGTCATTTTTGAGAAATATATGATCTCTAGGTTTTTTTTTTCAAATCCCTTTTCCCCAGGATACAAGGAAAAAAACAAAACCCCAAACCTTTGGCAAATTTTGCAAGACAGGAAAGTCATCCCGTCCAGACTCATTTAGCTATTCCATAATATCCATCAAAGGTCTTTAAGTAATATAATTTTTCAGCCCTTGGTTTTGACAATACAGAACAGTTACTCTCCATGGTATTTGATGAGTAATGATATTCAATGAGTACTCGAGCACTGGTTGCTGTAGAGATGGAAGCTCAGTGAAGAAATCAGGGGCAAACAAATGCCAGTCATGAAGTTGTCAGAGTGAGGAAAACAAGACGTATAATTAGCAGAGTTGCAATTCAGATCCTGCAAAATCTTCAGTGCTGAAGTGTCAAATTTATACATGCATCGTAACTTTTTATCCTTTTTGTACTTTATCGACCTGGTTTTAGGCAGGCCAGAAACGCAGAGTGAAGGGAGGTGGCAGTGGAGTGACTGTCACCGCTGTCGGGAGCTGCTGGGGATAGCATGTGCCCCAGAAGCAAAGGCTGTGGCCACGGCTGGAACCGGGACTGGAGAGTCAGGATATGTACATACAGGCACACGTTATCTATACATACATACACACGTGCATACAGCTTGGTCAGGGGTGATTTATCCTGGAAGCAGTGCTGCTGCAGCAGCTGTGCCGCGTTGCGTGTCTGCTGAGCCCCGCAGTAAAGGTGCAGATACAGGTGCCACTTTTGTTACGCTATTTCCTCAAACAGCCCAACTAAGCTGACAAAAGCCTATCTGTACCTACGTAGAGTTTCCCTGGGCTAAGCTAAGATGGCTTTGAGGTACGATTTGTATTTATTTATTTATTTAACGTTCATAAGCGACGTAGCTGTCCCAGCAAAGCTTTACAGCGTAGCCTTAACCTCGATAAGATGACCGCTGTACTGCTAACCTTTGCACAGTGCCATATTTTAGGCAGGGCTCACTCAATTTTTAATAGGATGTTCAATGTAAAGTAGTACTGCAATCTGTCAAGTCAATAAAAATGCTTTTTCCTCCCCAGCATATACATGTGCTCACCTGTTACAGTGATACTGAAATGATGCTGGCTGCATCGTGTTTGTAAATAGTGCCAGATTGGGACTGCATGCTCCGTTCCGTAGGAGCATGTCTGTTGAGGGACGGGAGCATCACTCAATTAACCAGCTCCCTTTGTTTTCCCTGGATATCTCCTTGGCATTTGCTCCTGGGGAGGCAGATCCTGCAGGCAGCTTTATTTGCGGCTCAGGAAAAAAACACAGTGTAATACGCTCATGCCGTATTTATCATCATCTTGCCTGCCTTGAGAAGGAAGCTGCAGAAGTTGTGATGGATGGAGGACGACTCAACCAATTTTGCTGTGGTTTCTATAAGTGGCGTTCTCCATCTTTGGGCAGAGAGACATCGTGTAATTTCTTGTGGCTGTGCCGCACAGCGGAGCTCTGATCTCTCTCAGCAAATGACCGTTGCCTTTTAAAGGAGTTTTGCCTGATCAAGTACTGGAACTGCAATGGTTCAAAAAGTGTTTGGCAATGGTTCAGAAGAGAGCCTGCTCCTCACCCCTCCCACCCCTGGTTCTCTGGGGGTAAAAGTACAGCAGCATCAGGTTGGGGTCACATATAGTATAAACCCCCCCAAATAATTTAGTTGCAAATTAGACATACGCATTCAGGGAAGAGGATACTAATGAATTCACGTTTGCCATTTAAACTGAGCGCTGGTAACAGCTACCCCTTATTTATATTAATATGATTTTGAATTGTTTCCGCTGTATTATCACTAAAGAGACATATTGTTAGATAAGAATATTAACGTGCTCCCTGAAGAACAAAGTTCAGTGTTGTCTTATTTGTTATCCCAGTTCACTTCTCACCGTGGATTTATTCTGTCCCCATCTGCTTCGCGTTCCTTTTAAACAAAGCTCTAAATAAGTGACTCCAGACAGATGTAATTTTCCTCCGGCTTGTCTATGCCAACGTTTCCCCTGTGTCTGTGGCGAGGAGGACTTTCCCAGCCCCTTGCTCGCCGTGGGGTCGGTGGGGCTGGCAGTGGCCAGGGCTGGTGGGGCTGACCCTGCGCTGGGGGTCACCGTGGAGGCTGGGGGTGCAGCGGTGCAAAGCCATGCCACGCGTCTTCCCTGCTTGAAAGGCTGCGCGGAGACTGACGGAGGGAGGGTACGGGCATGATGACTCAGACCGTGGTAATTCGGCTAATCCCCTGCTGAATGCGTGGCACTAGGAAGTGACTTTTTCCTCCTTAATCAGATGAATGAATGCAAAATGTGACTGTTCCCTACTGGCTACGTTGTATTAAGTGCTGAACAAAACCCAGAGATTAAATAACAGCTCCAGAAATCAATCTCGCTAGCTACTTATTGGGTTTCCCCCCCTTCAAATATGCAGCGATGATATAAAAGCCTAAAACTGCAGTAAAAACAGTCAGAAGATGAATACTCTGCTTTCAGACATTGACTTTCATTAGTTTTTTAGAAGAAGAAGGAGGAAACTTCTGCATGTAATTCAGAGAATTGTGTGTTAGAAAATGACAATGAAGTAACTTCAGCAGTAGTAAAATAACTGGTGTGCCTTTTATTTCTTCTCAACTATTCTTGGTTATCTAGGGAATGAATCTTCTCTTTGCACCATGAGGCTCAGCCATAGGTTTTAACAGAAATAATTTGGGATCAGCTCAGAAACAGCGATGTCTGCTTGCAGTAAAGAAATATCTCCTAATCAAGAGAGAACCATGGAGGGAATCCTGATCTTTCTCAGCTAGTAGCTTTAAAAAACTTGCTTTTCAAGATGTTTGATAAAATAGGTAAGTCTGCACAATTAGCTAAAATTATAGATTTTGGGTCAGAATAGCCTCCAAGATTGGTCTAACCTGCACCAGAACTGGGCAAAGCCTCTGTCTTCCCCAAAGTGGGCTGCAATAGCCAGGCCTTTGGATATCCTCATGCCCTGGAGTGCCACGCAGATCAGGTCTGATGGAGAAAATCAAAGCCAAGCTTTCTCCCATCACTTTTGAAAGGTTACCGCTCCCTCCCCCCAACACTAAACATGTTGCCAGATGTGACTGGTGGTTGTTAATTAGGAATTATTTTTACTTCCCACCCCCTCAAAAAAAAAAAAAAAAATCAACAAACCCCCAGGTTTCTCTAAAGAAAAGCAGAAAAATATCAATCTTATTGTGCAGAGAGTAATGTTGGAGAGATGCACTGCTCAGCTGATGTGTCCCACTGTGTACAGTCGGGCTTGTGGCTACGTGCAGACGCTGGATTCATCCAGGCGGATATACATTAGGTTCATCTGTTTCATGTTGACATAAACTCAAGTGCTCTCAACAGGGGCTTGTTGTGCTGAGACTGTCACCTTGAGTAATGGCTGCTCATGTGATAACTCAATGTAACTATTGGATAGCGAATGACTTACCGAGGCTTTTTGTCAAACCACTGTACAGCACAAATTCGAGTTTTTATAAATGGGGACCGATGCCTGTTATAATAAATCAGAGTATTTGTTTCTCCCTGTACTTCCAGCATATTTAATTTACACCCATAATCAGACAAACCCATTGTGATTATAGACTTACTTTTGCCATTGAAGGTGGCAATGGTGAAATGCACTTCTAATTATATTGCTTTCAAAATTCCTCCCAGCTGTCCCAGGAGAAGCCAGCTGGGCAGCACACTGCAGGGCACGGGCTCAGCCCCGCTGACCTCAGTAACAACATGCCCACCAGCGTGGAAGGACTGCCATGTTGTCATCACAGGTGAGGAACAAATCTCACCTTGCATGGGTACACGCTTTGCACTATATAAAGTAATAGGTTACGCTGCTGATTTTGGAACTTTCTCCCTGAATGATGGCCTTTGGGACCCAAAAAGCAATGAGAAGAGACTTGCAATGAAGAGAGGTGGGAAATGAAGCAGGTTCACGGTCACGGAGGGATGGAGCTGGTTTGAGGAGTGACAAGACTGATGTCTCCAAGAAATTCTTTGTCTCTGATCGTAATTTCTGGGGAAGGGTTATTGCTCTGGTACAGTCAGCAATATTAAATGAACATTTTGTTGCACAGCTTTTTATTTTTGGGATGTAATACAGTACCTTTTTCTAGTTTTACTAATGTAGGCTGGATACATTTCTTCAACAGCAGTCAGGATATATGGGTGGCTTTCTCCCTTCAGCAATGGCCTTTTTATGGCATTCCCTAATCTTGTCTGGAGGGAATTTGCACAGGGCATTGTACAAGGCATTCACATAGCGCAGTCTTCTTGTGGTTGTGGCTGGCAAATCCAACTTGCATGAGGAGTGACAAAATAGCTCTGGTGTCTCTTACACTGGCGATGGTGGGGTCCCTAAAAATGAGTAAGAAACCTAGGTGTAGAGTGCCTTGTTTTTTTCCTAGAGAGGGCCAGCATGTAGGCTAATTTGTAGCCTTAGGTATTAATTTTGCCACAGGCTGTGCTAACAGCAAATGATGGGGTCACCCGTGCTTCTAGGCTAGTGGGATACTGGAGTTGGGGATGCTGGGAGAAGCCTCTCACTCATAACGCTGTGTTTGGGGAGCTTGGTAGCGATTTTTGGGAAAAGAGGCCTGGACAGCCTGACGTGCAGGGCTGCCATAGACTGATGGGATCACGTTTTTGCCCCATGCGCTTGCTCTGACTCCATAACAATGATCCTGCACACTGGCAACAGAGTGGCTTAGGCAGAAGAGGGGACGAGTGTTTCGTCTTTGAAATTATTCTGTATTTAATGGCTTTTGAAGAGCATTTGCTCCCTCCAGGCTTCTTCTCTTGCTTCACTTCTATTGTGGTGAGGGAAGAAGACTGATTTTTTTTTTCTTTTCTGATTTACAATGGGAAATAACTTGCTTATAGTTTAGTGTTACTTATACCACAGTGCTTAGCAGAGGAACGCTTACCTCAGCACCCGAATTCCCACCACACAGTCCATAGACCCCGGATCTGGCAATTTCAGCAGCTTTACATGAAATACATTTTCTTCCCATCCACATAGTTTTTCTGCAGGAAGCTTCACCCATTTTGCTCCAGTGCATTTACTAGAATGGTTGGTACTTCAGAGGTATAAAGCACCAGTTCTCTTCAGCCTCACCTTGGAGGATTCATTCAGAGAAGGGTTTTCGGTACCCAGTACAAAGTACAAAGTCTGCACATAAAGATTATTGATGTTTCTGAGACTTATTGATGATGGCCTGATTCCCGGCCTTTTGTTTGACACAGGTAATGTGGGGTGAATGACAGGACAAAATACTGTAAACCAGCTTCCATATTTTAATCTGGCTTTTCAAAAAGGGGAGGGAGATTGTTTCCTGGCATCCCTCCACAGCTCTGCACAGCCTAAAATTAAATTGCTAGAATGGAGCCCTAAGAGATTTTAATTTACATTTCAATAGTCCAAAGTAGCGGTTAGTAAATCTCCTTGTTGCCTTAAGCTTCAGGTTCTAGTTAATCACTAAAGTTTTTGATATAGGGGAGAAATTACTGTTTAACTTTGAGGGTTAAGGTGTAATATCCTTTGCTGTGGAAGGGTATGAGCACAGGAACTCTGCCCCTCTGTTGGAAGGGTTCAAAAAGTGTCAACCCATAGCTTTTACTGACTGCCAGCTCAGCTGAGAAGTGAGGCAGGAGGAAGGGACTTGTGTAAACCAACTCTGCTCGGACTGTGTGCAGAGGAGCACCACAGTCTCTCCTCCTCTCCCATCCCTTTCCCACCCCGTGTGATTTATTAACTCACTGAAGCCAAAAAAAAAAAGGGGCCCCCAAAAGGTCAAGAAGTGTAGTTTGATGCATAGACAGAGGAGGCAGGTGCCTAGGCAATCAGGGACACGACCGTGACCTCGCTGCCAAGCTCTGTCCATGGCAGAGCCCTGGAGAGCTGCTGCCACAGTCCCCGGGCTGTGTGGGAGAGGGGCAGCCCTGGCCGGTCCTTCCCGTCCCTGCGATTCCCCTCACTGAGTGCAGAGAAAGCTCTCCAGCGCTGCTACCCTGTCAGCCCTCCATCACATTGCCGGTTATCTTCCATCCTCCTGTCCTGTTCCTGGTGAGTCCTCTGTCCTGTAGGACCAGTTCGCTTACATGGCTGAGAGGCAGCAAGGCAGCTCCCCATGTAAGGTGCTTTTGATGGTTTGGAGATCCTTGAACAGAGTATTTTATTCTCAGATTAGTGCAGGAGAAGATGTAGCAGTTGGCAGGAAATACCGAGACGAGTTTGCAGCATGGGTGGCACGAGGCATCTTGTCCTGCCCACTGCCCGGGCAGCTGCGAGAGGCGGTGCTGCAGCGAGGAAATGGGTCTGTCAGAGTAAAAGAACAAATTACTGTAATGGGGAAGGAAATCTGTTCCTGGCTTACTGATGCTTAAAAGAAGCCGAACTGCTCGTTTCTGCAGATCCTTTGCTCCTTTCATCTTCTTCCCTTTCACAAGGGCAGTGTTCCCTCACTACCCAGACCTCCCTGGCGCAAGGGGGATGCTGTGGGGAGTTATGTTCTGACCTGGCAGTGGCTGTTCCAACCCGTGCCTGTAGTGTGCCGGCCAAGGGAGGGGGAAACATATAGGTGGCCCTGACAGCAGCTGGTGAGAGCACCCTAGGCTGTAGGGCAATGCTCTGGTGCATGAAAACACTGCACCTTTATCTTTAAAAGTCTCCTCCTTGTACATTTGGGACTTGCTCCTGCAAACGGTAGGTGCAATGGGTGCCTGTCCTGTTGCGATGCCAATATCTACCGGTGGACTAAAAGAACCTTAAAAAGAAGAGGAAGGATATCCCAATACAAAAATCCTGTTAATGAGAAGGATTCTGAAGAATCCCACTGCACAGTCCTTCTGTGGAGTTACTCTCTTTCTACCTTTGGTACTTTTCTTCTGGTAGGAAAATCATATTGCAGTTGTGGAAAAACCCCCACACTTTCCAATAAAGTAATTCTAAGCAACTCTCATCTGGCATCAAAATTACTTTTGATACAAGCAGTTCAAATGTTAAAAGTGCATGTTGGATGGGAGAATATTCATCTGAGCATCAGCAGTTTCCTGGAGCAGAAACAAAAAGGTAAGTTCCAAGCATCTGTCTGATTAGAAACTAAAAGGGTTTGATTTTACCACTGAGTATGCTGTGGGGTGGACTTTCAGGGTGTTCCCTTTGCCCCTTCCCTTTACCTCCTGTTATACTTTCTTTCTTGTGTTGTCCTTCCTTAACATGTTTTCTGTGTCTCTTCTGGACAATAAAAGCCCCAGTCTCATTTCCCAGATGCCCATGTGCACCAACTGCTCTGAATCCCGTGAGGGGTTTCTACGTCTGTTGGAAAAATCAGCTGACAGATACAGCTGCAGTATGTTTACCTTAAGCCTAAAACCCAAAGCCCCAAACCTAAGAACCTGTTCCCTCAGCAGCACTATTATTCCTTGAGGGTGACCTCCCAGATTATCCTGGGAGCAGCTACAGATGCTGACAGATGCCGTAAGTGCTATATGACATTACAAGAAATGGAGCCAGGTACCACGCACGGGTTACTGTAAAGAAGTGGATGCTTAAAAAAATAATTTTACAGCAAATGAAAGTATGAGGCAGTCGGTGATCTCTGATAGTGAGGATCTGACTCACTTAATGCTTGACAAATGGGTTAAGCTCAGTGGCTGGCTTTGGAGGAATGGAGCATGCACTCAGCCCAAGCGTAAGCATTTTTTCCAGAGTAACACAGAAGTTAATGTGCTACAATAATAGCAGCTGCTTTATTTAATGACCCATTTCATCAAGTAATTCTTGTCTTTAGCTATGAAATGCCAGCAGTTTTCAAGAAGGCTGGGAGTGTCCCAGCAATGATGGGCTTATTATGTTATTTATGAGGGAAGGGAAGAAGCAAATGAGAAATCTAAATGATTTCCATCGATGGTGGAGGTGTCCTCTTCTGACTGGGTCTGGCACAGCAGCCCTCCAGTTGTCTCTCTCTCATGCCAGGCAGAAACCTCTTCCTTTCCCTGCTCCCTACTGCTCAAAAACATTGTGTGATTACAGGTAAAATGCAAAAACTGTTTTAGAAGAGTTCTGGTGTTGGACCGCAGATTCTGCAGGACGGCGCTGGAGTTTCATGCAATGCAGCTTGCTCTGACGCCACTCCTCTTTTCTTCATCCTCTGCCACTGAGGAAGGAAAATGAGGAGCTCTGCCTTTACTGTCCAGCAGCTAATCTGGTAAATAATAGATGGTGATCATAAATTATGCTTCTTTATGGAATACACTGGAACAGATGTGGTTGCTTGCCTACAATCACACATGGTCCTTATTTCTCCAGAAAAAGGATATTAAGAGAATGAGATACAATAAAATATAATTATTCAGCAATCATTACTAACTGGAAGATAATGTAATGCAGTTGTGTCTTTTGTATTTAAAAATGAGAACAGTTCTGCTTGTTCTTATTCAAAGTCATCAAGTGAATTAAGCTTTTAACGTTGCAGAGCAAACATGCTTTCAGGAATGCTTCTAATTTGCGCTTAAAGTTATTTTTTCAGTCTTGGGGTGATCAGCACTTCATATACTGTAGCTTGTTCTTCATAGCTGATTCTTTCAGACACTGCTTTGTGGTCCTGCCTGGTATGGGCTCAGTTCAAAATGGCCATACCAGAATTCCCAGCAGGTCAGAAAAAAATGTGAAATGTGCAAAGCTACATAAAAAACATAAAATCCACAAAGTTAGTTTTAAAACTGTTTCATGCCTAAGCAGTCATTATAGGTCTGGTTGGAAAAAATAATAGGGGAAAAAAAAATTTAAACAGACTATTGGAAGTAAAGCTTGTGGTCTGTCAGGTAGCTCATCTGGGAGGGTTATTTCAGTCCGGACCATTTTTGTAGTCTGTTTCCTAATGCAGTTCCACAAATGTCTGTGCTGCACAGCGGAGGGGCAGGAGCAATGGAGTGAAGGGATGGCCTTCACCCAAGCGTCAAGAGGTGCTGTGCTGGGGACTCATTTGGTGGTGGGAAGTGATCTGCAGCTGATCCTTGGACTCATTGTAGGTGGTCAGACCCGTCCTTTTCCCAGGTGAGCATGCTCATAAACCTATATGATAATATGTGAGATAAGATGAAGGTTGGCTAAAAATGTATAGCAACCTCTGACCTTGTTGAACATCCAACTTTCTTATGTGATATGCTTTTTACAGTTTAACATTTACTCTGGTAGTTTTTATAATATCCTGTTGTTACACTCTGAGGAATTGAACTTTTTTCTCCATTAATGCATTTCTATCAAACAGGCAAATATTATTTTTTTCCCTGTTTGCTTTTCTCCCATGCAATGTCCTCTTTTTTTCTTTGTCTTCCAGCATGCTGCAGTCCCCATGAAAGTCTCTTGTGACTGTTGCATTGGATCAAAGTTCAGAGTTGATTGCTTTCCACTAGAGACTCCCCTTGGTCTCTTGTTCATATGCTCGCTTGTGTTTGTTAAGTAGGTAAGAGCTCTTTTTCTTGAGTTACTGTTTAATGTTTCACTGTTTATCAGAGCCTAGGTTACTCTTCTTTTGTAAGTAGCAACATGTCCTTTTCTGCAGTGACTGGCGGTGGAGTAGCCTCAGGATAAAGGAAAACAAAAACACAAAACCTGTTATGGTGACATGACCTTGAAGGGGATCCCCTTTATCACAAACTCTCTCTGCTCCTTGTGCATGGGTAGGGCTGCTAGGGACAGTAGAAGCAGTGTGTTTATTTTCTGAGTTTTTTCTCTCAGTGTTCAAGGTGAGTAATTGGAATTTCATTCTCTCATTGCTTACCCGTGATGTCCAGAGTTCACATCTTAAGGGACATTTTATCTCTGGAGAGCTAATATATAAAAGTGGCACATTCTTATGGAGCAATTCCATTTCCTGTGTGCATATAGATTTGGATTTAGTTTTGCTAAATTTTTTTCTGCTTATTTTTCCTCTTGCTCTTGGTCCTGCAAATACACCTGGAAAGAACTGAAATGGATTTTCTTCTGACTTTCCCAACTTAAGACAACTGTTAAATAAGTTCCGCTTTGCGGTGCCAGCTAGAATGCCCCATACATCCATGGAAGGACACTAAAGGCACGGAGTGTAGCATGGGAAAACTTCAGTGACGGTATGGGTCAGGAGTAACACAGAAGGAGCTCTGGGTTAGCTGGAGTCAGAAATACCAGTCTCCTTATTTGCAAAATGAACAACTCTCATGTGAAGTCTTGAAGACATGATAAACCCTTTCATGCTGTTTGTGCAGAATTCGTTGAGTTGTTTTTGAAACAAGGTTTTGTTAGAGACATACCACTGAGACCCCACCTTGAAGACGAATAAAACTTTCAGGTTTGTGGAGTACACTACTTTGTATATTAATTTGTATATGCTTTTTATTTACTGAAAATCACAGCAATTCATGTATGACAATTTTTTCTGCAGCATGCCATAATGTTTCATTTTTGAAGTTAGGGTCAGTCTTAAATGTTATTTCAATTGTGTTGTGAATAGCATCCATCAGTAAGAGGAAACACAGAGGGCAGCAAGTTTGCTCTTGAGTCCAGCTCTCATGGTCACGGGTCCATGGTTTCTGGGTAAGAGGTGTGAAGCCAAAGACAGTGAATGTTTCTTTGTATACACCAAATACCCTCTTCTTTTATTGGTAAGGTTTAATACCATCCGTATCAATGTAATGGCATTATTCCAATGGGAAAAGATGAGCCTCCATTGCTCTAGTTTCACCCCTACAGGGAATGAAACAGTAAAGCAGCACTATGGCCATAAGTAGACCTTTGGTCTTCACACAGTTTGGTACTGTGCAGGGATCGCTATAGAAAAGGAAGTATTTGACAAGGTTAGTGAGAAAGGAAATTAAATCTGTGTAAGCCTCTGGAGTTTTGGTTTATTTTGGGTTTTTGAACAGCACAGGCTTACTAGGAAGTTCTGTGAGTGTCTAACCCCCATAGCAAGCAACTGAAGCCACAGCATCAGAAATCAGGTATGCAAAATACCAACAAATGTGGATCTTGTTAGCCAGGAGAGTGTATGTTCAGGCATGTTTAAGGGTACCCTAAACAAATATAAAACATGTTGTTTAAGTTCCCATACAAAATCTTATCCAATTGCAGGTATTGGAACTGAAAAATGGGAAATTATAAACCTTTCCAGGCTTACCTGCGAGCTCTGAAAGCATCCATGACACAAGCAAAACTCCTGTGTTTTTGATGATAGAGAAATTTATTTATGAAACTTATGAAAACAGTTGATATTAGAAAACTGAAATGCTTGTAGCAGACTCCTGTGCCTGGGGGAAACATCGGCTTCTCAGGGCCCCGTGGTATTCCAGTAATAAACATCCTCCACGCAGCGAGGCTGGGCTCATGAATTCAGCTGGGCACGGGGAAGGCTCAGGTGCAGTTTCGCTCAGGTGCCAGCTGCAGCCCAGCAAAGCTGTTTGTCCCTGGTCCTGCTCCAACCCCCCCCAGACAGGCTGCAGAGCTGGGAGAGCAAGTTACAGAGAAACTGCAGGCTGATCTTATAGCAAAAACGAACTTTTAATAACAGAAAGTGTAGTGGAAACAAGGGAGGAGGGAAGGGGAGAGAGGACTCTGTGCACCCCCTCTCCATCAGGCTGTGCCTCACGTGCGGGGATTTGGGGGTCCCCTGCCTCTCGTCAGGACGGCAGGGACCCGCTCCTCCTCCTGCCATGGGGCACAGGTACTCAATAGCTCTGTTTCTGGCAAGACATGCTGAACTTCTCTTAATTCTTTCTCAAGAACAGAAAAATCAACCCATGGATTTATTTTCCTCTTCCTGCCCACCCCAAGTTAAACTTGGCAAATCTGTAAGCAAAACATCGCAGCCTTACAGATATTTCCAGGCACAAGTTTTGTGAGGTAAACATAAAGCCCCTCTGAAAATTACAATCCTAAATCCATCTGTCTTCAGCATAACGTCTCCTTTAATAACGACTATCCACTCATCAATTTTCATCTATGGAGAACTGAAATAGATAAATCTATATTCATCTGTATTAACTACAAGTTGGCTACAAGGTCAGGTTGCTACTATAACTTCATTAGAAAAAGATTTATTTTTTTGAAAGGTTTAAACAACATGGACATTACCTTGTTGAAAAGAGGTGGTAGATACTCTTCTGGGTGTTCTTCTCCACATGGATATTGTTCACTGTGCTATATGGTAACATTGCTATAGGTAAGGTTTTCTTGGAGTTTCCTTTCTCATTTGTATTCAGGTACATTGCACATAGTTAATGATGGCTGACACTTTGCTGCTTCAAAAACAAAATGAGAAGCTAAAATCTCAAATTTTCCATATCTATTTTCAGCGATTGAAATAGCTAGGACAAAAATCCCCCTCATGATGTGGGTGGTGCTTGCATCAAATAATTAACAAAACTTTTGCTGTATAGTTTATTGGATCTTCTGAAAATGCTTGTTAGTTATAGTGGCACAATAATGATGGATATGACAGATGAAACGCCATCACATAAATATATATTTCTCAGACAGAACTGCAGTGCTAAAGCACAATTCTGAGTTTGGGTCTCTGTTCCACATATTATTGCAAAGCATACATAGGCATTCTGTCAAGCACTAGGTTGTGTAGGGGTTTGAGACCACCAGCTAAGAAAAAGAAAAAAAAGTAGTAATTTTTTAGTTAAAATGTATATACTCTCTGAAGCAGCTGATCATGATATAACGTCACTCACTAAATGCTAAAAGACAGAGCTATGTACTGAGTGTCCTGTACCTGTGCTATATTTAGGGGATAATTGTGTTCAAGAAAGGTGGGTGCATATACATTCATGATGACTTGCATAAAGGTGTTACCAGGAGTGGGTTTTTTTAAGTCAGTCAGTCTACCCATCAGTGCTTTTTCTAACAGAATATCCCAGCAGAGAGCATTTGCCTGCCCGGAGAGAAACCCATCCCCAGGAGCTAACCACAATTTCAAACAACAGAGGAGCTTCAATACATTACAGAGTGCTGCATATTGGCTGGCTGCTTCTCAAGTTAAAGAT
This sequence comes from Balearica regulorum gibbericeps, assembly GCF_011004875.1. Lineage (NCBI taxonomy): Eukaryota > Metazoa > Chordata > Aves > Gruiformes > Gruidae > Balearica > Balearica regulorum. The sequence goes on from NC_046186.1 coordinate 28,373,187, forward strand.
TCAGAATATATTTAATATGGATGAAAACTGAAACCATGAGTTGTAAACTATTCATGGAAGAGCAGTAGACTTATGCAATCAGGTAGGGGCACTCACTATGCACCGGCGAGGAAGAATAGATTCGGTATCATTCAGATCAATGCGCTTCAGTACATTCTCTTAAAACATCCCAATTTCCAGGCAGCCTGTAAACTCTGGCCATTTCCTGAAGCAATTAACAAAGTATAATGCAAAAGCAAAGCAGAGCTGAAAACAAAACTGAAATATCAACTGTAAAACATGGAGTGAACCTCATGTCACTTCTCGCTTAGTCATAGCTAAGTGCTGTTAATCATCGACTCTGTGTAGCATTGTCAGGTGAATGTCTGAGACTTGTGTGATTTATATGCCTGTTGTTCACTTTGCAATGCAAATGACTGGAAGTACATGCGGTCTGTTGCCAAACGTCAGCTGGGAGGAGGTAACCTGCAGCTTTTTGCACTCTGGGAGTATCTTGAGCTCCTCTTGAGTCATTCCCACAGGGTGCATAACCTTTTTCTAATTTGTTCATAAATATCTGCTTGTGTAAGTATCCCTGTACTATCAGAATATCTCATCATTCCAAATCTTATAGCATAACTCTTTGCACCATAAATATTTACAATAACAAGACCAAGCTCTGTGGTCACGCATCCGATGGTATTGCTACTGGCATGTACGGACCAAGTGCCTAACGTAAGCATTTTGTACAGCTAAGTTCAAATGTGTTTGTTTTGGAAGGAATAGATCTAAAATAAGAATGAAAAGAAGTAGTCCATGACTTTTGTGTGGGCAGACAGGATAATAGATGATACTTTTGAAAAGGGAAAGACAGTTTAAAACCTTTCATTTTTCTCGTACAAGCATTAATGAAATGTGTTGGGCCAAATGATTCCCTCTGTGACTCTGTCAAGTGCAGCAAGTACCCTAAAGATCATCTCTCTGTTTCAGAAGTATCTATAGCAAAGCTCAAAGCAATGCCTGGGTTGAAATGTAGATGTTTTATGTTTGTTTATAAGCTGCTGATTGTTAGACATAAGTTCAGATTCCGTGCTAGTAAAAGGAGCTTGGCCTTCATCCTGCCACGGAGTAGGAAATCCCTGAAGCTGTTGTGCTCAAGCCTCACACTGCAATCATCTGGTGCCACAGAAGGGCCTTTAAAATGATGTTTTCTTCAAGCAGCTAGAAACGTGTATGGAATAAAAAAACCCACAACCACCCACAGTGAAACCTTTAAGTTGTCATTATTCTTTAGGGGTTTTCCCTTGCGTTTACCTTTATGTCTCACATAGAGAACACTCTCCCCTCCTCCATTTCCATGCTGAACTTGTGTAAAACTCCAGTCCCCTCTCAGTATATTTAATATTGATCCAGCTATTTCTGAGTACCTAATGACAAAATCTCTGAATCGCAATAATGCCAAGAAATATCTACTTGTTTCTCACCAGCTTTTTCTAGCACTGTGTTCTCTTTGAGATTAGAATAACCTAGCACTCCCTTAGGTAAGAGATAGTGGTGTATGAAACATTTTGCAGAAGGGAAATCTGTACATCGGTCCAGTTGTCTGGTTCAGTCCGGCACTTCACAATATATTGTCTTTTAAGAGAATAATGCATTTTGGCAGTTACTTTAATGGGAGAATGCTGAGCTGCTGTTGGATGGAGGTATGTATTTTATAGAATCATAGAATGGTTTGGGTTGGAAAGGACCTTAAAGATCACCGAGTTCCAACCCCCCTGCCATGGGCAGGGACACCCTCCACTAGACCACGTTGCCCAAAGCCCTATCCAACCTGGTCTTAAACACTTCCAGGGATGGGGCATCCACAACCTCTCTGGGCAACCTGTTCCAGTACCTCACCATCCTCATAGTAAAGAATTTCTTCCTAACATCTAATCTAAATCGACCCTCCTTCAGCTTAAACCCATTACCCCTTGTCCCGTCACTACACTCCCTCATAAACAGTCCCTCACCACCTTTCCTGTAGGAAATTTTCTGTTCTGTCAGGGCAGTGTTGTCTTGCTGTTGCTGCTTAGGTTTTGGGTCACATTAATTTATTTGTTAAAGGCACTAAATTCTTTGTTCAGCTGGGATGGGTAGGACGAACAAGCTTTATCTGAAAACAGATGTGATGCTAAGAAATCCAAAATCCATTGCTGTCTGGAACTGTGATGGTCCCCAGAAGACGAGACGTGCTCTAAATATCACTTTTTACAGTTCAAGTAGAAAAGATATTATCATTTCATTTCAGAAAAATGCATCTTCATGTCCTGTCATGCAGCCTGAAAATCTCTGTAGTTTTATGATGATTCCTGACAAATTTCAGCTTACCTTTCTGGATTTTCAATTTTTTGAACAACCAGCATGTACTGGTAAGTCTCTTGTAGTGAGGGTGTCAATGACTTGAGAAATGTGATTTCCTCGATGCCTGCAGAGTTCTCTATACATTTTCAGATCTTTTTTCCTCTTTCCAGAAGCTTTGTCAAACCTTTCTTTGTTAATCTGTAATAGTTTTCCTATGTTCTTTAATGTTTTATAAGCCTATTTAATCAGTCCATTATACAGCAGTATAAAAGTCACTTGAATGATATGTTCTCCGATAGTCATAACTTGGCTCAACACCAACAGAGTAAACAGCTCCATAGATCTTTCTACATCACCACCTACTTATTCTTTTCTCAGACTTGACTTATGGATAGACTTTATTTATTTCTCTATATCTGAGCAGTGATGCCATGTACCTCTACTCAGTTAACAAGTCTGTGTGACTGCAGAGATCTTCAGTCATCCTTTGATTATGTTTATCTTCAAGTTTTTCACTTCACATTATCTTATCATACCCATTAAAGGTGAATCGAGAGCCCACTGAGGTAACTCTGAGGCTTTGCTTTAGTGAGCCTCATTTCTGCTCATGGAAACACCCAAACTTACTTGTGACAAAGATAGGTTGGAAATACCTTTGTCTGTTATCTGTTAATTAAATTAATAATTAGCATTTATTATTTAAAGTAAAAACATGTTACCCTGACATCTAGTGAATACTGTGTCCTAACAACAGAACCTTTTATTAAGCTGACTCTTGCCATTCAGAAAAGCTGTCTTAAACTTTTAAATTGGTTCTAATTCTCCACACACCTTCCTGAATGGTAGTAATATATTTTATGAAAGTCTGTTTTTTTTCACCATTGACTGCTGGGATTCAATGCAGTAACATTAACCCATCATTGCACATTTCAAAACCTGACAAATTCAGGTACCATTTGAAAGGAGACTTTCTCCAGTTCACATATAAAGGAGTTCATATTTGCTCTGCGAGTCATTTCTTACTTCTGAAATTCATTCCCTGCTATGTGCAAAGGTTGAGTTAGGTTTCTGCATGTGGTTTCAGATTTACGGCTGCAGTGGTATTGCTAATCACAGGAGTAAGTCTGAGATGGAAAAAGGAGTTAGGAATGGTTGGCAGTTCCCTGAGAAGCTGTATTAAATGTTCAGGTATGAATCATTTCAATGAGGAGGAAGAATAGGAAGTATTATAAGAAAAAGATTAGCTCAAAGCAAATCTTTGTCTAAAAGTCTAAAAAGAGCAGATGTAGAGGTTTGGTCAAGTTACTAAGGATGAATTAGAAAGAATTAAATAGGAATGAGAGAAAAAATTTAGAAAAACCAAAGCACACAAAGATAAGCAAGCCAAGAAGGTGCAGCATAAACTACATCGTTATGTAAGTACAACAGCAGGAAGAAACACCTTCCACTCAGTGAAGAGGGAAAGTTGTGATCCTATGAAACCTAAAATACAGAAATATTTAAAGCTTTCTTAGCTTCATTTCTCAGATTATCACTTGGCCAACTGCTATTTAGACTGGCAATAAGTGGATGAAAGCTCAGGTTAGACCAGTGGAAAGACAGATGGGAGGGCACTTAAAGCAGTTTAACAAATTGTCTGGATCATGACACTTGTGCCAGGATATTGGAAGAACTGGCTGAATCAATCATGTTACTAGGCAGAAGGGGGTTATAAAACAGGTAAAACCAAGAATAATCAGTAGTGAAAGCAGGCCAACAGTTAAAAACATCTTTCCAATAAATACGTAGCTAGCATTTTTACCTAGTATAGTGTCTCTCCCTGAGTCTGTAAAATGAACACGGACAGTAAGAATTCACAGTGTGTCAGGAAGGACGAGCCAGTAACACCCTGACCTGCTCTGCTCAACAACTTTGCAAGGGTTGCATTTCTTAAAACAAGAGAAAGCCAGCCAAGTATAACAGGTTGCACAACCATCTCTTCTCTTTCCCCTTTCTTAAACCCTTAATACATCCTCAGTGCTAGTCAAAACACCCGCTGTGCCATGGAAACTATCTTCAGTGTACGTTCAATCAGACAAATGGTACAATGTCTCCAATTACAGGTGTGTAAAAAAAAAAAAAAAGAAAAAAGAAAAAAAGGAGGGATATTATGCAAATTATGAAGACCCAAGCAGAGTTCTTCAGGCAATCTGTGTGCCGTCACCCGTGGGGACACACCTCTGCTACCCGCAGGGAGAAAGTAGCAGCAGGCAGGATCCTGGTGCGAGGCGATCGGAGCTCACAGGACCTTCTCTGCTCCTCAGCTTCCTGACAAGGCACAGACATGCACTGTCCATAAGGGCACAATCTCTCTTTCTGCTTTGCTGATTTTTGCAAAATGATGCAAAACTGGTAGCTATCATCTTTTATTTTCAATGTATTAATGCTTCAGCACTTTCCAGGAGAGCTATGGATTCCTGTGTAGTCTATTTATTAGTCTGCTTATAACAGAATGCTGGTTTTAGTTACTTTTTGTGGACTAGAAATATGAATTTCCAGGGAGTTTGTAGGCCATACGAGGAAAATCACTGCATTAACCGTGCGGTGTAAATGACGACTGCAGAGGACTGTACAATGTCTGCGATTAATAACGGTCCTGGTATTGCGGGAGACCCAGACCAGAAATCATTGTTCGATTCTACTAACTACAGAATTACCAAATCTTCATGTAAAAGATGGTCTCTTTTCTGGAGGGTTTATAATCTATGCTTTAAGCCAGTGGAAGGACTTGTCAAGCAGGGGTTGGGCAGCGTAACACAGATGATTATGTGCAATTAACCTGACAGTGGCAGTCGCAGAGCGTCTTCTGCCCTCTCAGTTTCTCCTTGAGCGTGGGCTATGGCTGCTTTTAACAGTGGGTCTCAGATTTTCTTATCCCTCAGGCCTTCTCCTTTCTTCAGAGGCATCTTCGGAGCCTTTAATTTCCTTTCTGAACCTTTCAATTTCTTCCTAAATCTTCTTCATACCTCCCCACGGCCTTTTTACTATTTTCCTCTGGTATTCATATCTATCTTAGTTTTGGTTTGCAAACTAAAATACCTTACATTTCAAACAGCAGTTATAGGAAATAATCACTAATAAGCTTTCATTGTGCCCCCTCTCTTTTTTTGTTTGTAACATTCTTGTTTTCCTTTTCTGCCTGTTATCTCTTTAAGTTTATGATTCTTATGGCAGAGATTGGGATTTTTTGCACCACCTGCTAAAATAGGATTTAAATCTATTGGCACCTAGATGCCTGTTATAGACCTTTGTGAAATGATATTAAAAACAGAAACACTAAAAAGGTTTTGGTTTTGAATACACAAAAATCAAACTGTCTGAAAACTTACTGCAAAAGAATATAGGGTTTGCCTGGGGGGGGAAGTGAAAGAAACTAATCTTCCTTGAGGTTGGATAGAAATTTAGAGTTTTTATTATAAACCATTATGTTATGTTTGACTATGCAAAAAGTTGATAAATAGTTAATTTACAATAGAAAAAATCCTAAGAATGGCCTGGTGCATTCCAGTTTGAATTGCATTGATGAAAGTAGCACCAGCCTGAAACTTTTGTGAATGTTGAATTTAATTCACTTTGAGTGAGTCTTACACAAGCAACACTTAAAGGATTCATGCCGTGCAGTTCAGGCAATATATTTTCGATAAGTGGAAGGTGTATGTGTGTGAAATAATAGATATACAAGGGCTTCCTTTTCTCCTTTGGTTTAACTTCTATCCCAGTAACACCTAACTAAAACCAAAAATTATGTCTTAGAAACATCCTTATACATCTGAAAACATTGCTGCAGTTGCACTGTTATTAACATCCAAAAGATCAAACTTTCAGGACAGAAAAAAAATCAGAAAGGGCCTTTGTACAAGTTCTGGTCTTTCCTTCCTTCCTTCCTTCCTTCCTTCCTTCCTTCCTTCCTTCCTTCCTAATTAGTTTATTATTCACATATTTCTCACTGCAAGCATATTAAGTATAACATGGAGATGATCAAAGCAGCTGAAGTTTTGATACTGCATTTCCTTGCCAACAATTTATAGCAAAGCAGATGTGCATGCAAATCACACCTATCTTAATTCCAGAGATCGCTATCTCAGTCAATTACTTTAAAATAACTTATATCTTTGAAGCATAAAATGTGATAAAGAAGCTTTAATCTTGGATAAGGAAGGTGTCAGTAACTACCCAACCAAGGGCAAGACTGAAACATTCAGTCACATTTTCCAGGCTTTATTGACCTCATGGGAGCTCTCAGTAACAAATCAATGACAAGGTCTTCTATGTGTAAGAGTAAGAATTGTGTGCATGTGTGTCACAGGTAATAAGACGTGTGTCTTGTATTACAGATGATTTGCTTTTTAGGCAGATGTGCTCTAAAGAACATGAAACCCAGTGTTTTCTCTACCTGAAAAAAACCAGTGACATTTTAACTGAAAATGCATAAAAAGAAAAAAACAAAAACCACAACATGCTTCTACACAGAAAAGCACAGAGACTGAAGCATCAAAGTCCATGATACTTTGTACAATTGATTATTTTCCCCTTTCCTTTGCTTACTTACGCCAATTTTATGGCAGTCTTGTCTCTGTAGAAGCCCCTTGTATTCGTGTATATCCTGGTTTTGGCAGGAACAGCATTAATTTTCTTCCTAGCAGCTGGTTTAGTGCTGTGTTTTGGATTTAGGATGAGAATAATGTTGGTAACACATTGATGTTTTAGTTATTGCTAAGCAGTCAAGGACTTTTCAGATTCTCATACAGCCCTGCCAATGAGAAGACAGGGGCGCCCAAGAAGCTGGGGGTGGGGACAGCTGACCCAAACTGACCAAGGGGATATTCCATAACATATGACATCATGCTCAGCATATAACTGGGGGTTGGCTGGGAGGCAGCATGACTCAGGAACTATCTGAGTATTGGCTTTGGGTGGTGAGCAATTGTGTTGTGCATCACTTTTTTGGTATATTCTATTTTTTTTCCCCCATCGTATTAAACTGTCTTTATCTCAGTCCATGAGTTTTACTTTTTTTTTTACTTTTTTTTTCTTTTTTTTCTTCTTTTTTTTTCTTTTTAATTTTTCCTCCCATCCTACTGGAGGGAGGGAGTGAGGGAACGGCTGTGTTGTCGTTTTCACTGCCAGCCACGTTAAACCATGACACACTTCTGCCTTCTTCAAAAGCTAATGCAACCTCCATTACTCTCAAGAGTCAGTCTATCCTAAAGAGTTCTGTCAGAAAAGGCACTCAGCAATTCTGAAAAATAACTGTCAAGTCTTTGATTTCATAGAGTGACATAATGTGTAGTCTTCGCCTTTCATTTGGCAAGTCTTGTTGCCTAAGCCCTTCTGTCCACAGTTGTCAAGCACATATATTTAACCCGTGATTCCTCGTGTGGCAGATGGTGTGATTAAAATCAGGTTGAGCACGAGCTACTTTCAGAGGTCCCATGAATGCTTGCAGTCTTCTAATTTCATTTTTACCCTCTTCTTGAGGGACAGAGAAGTTCCTCTGCAATTAGCACCACTGACTGAGAAGACGTGCTAGACTATCCCAGAAAAATGACCTTTTCACATACTGAGCAGGAAGAATTCAGCAACAGCAGGATGATTTTGCTGTGGGAACAACTATGTTTCTGTCAGAGCAAGCGTCCTTGCATGGACCTGTATGCTGAGTACTCAGGCTGCCGGTGTAATATAGATGCATCAAGAGCCTAACAGAGTTCCTTTTTTATTTAATTTTTTTTAAGTCTCTAGCTTATATGTCCATTTGGTACCTCTTTTCCCTGTCCTCACCTTTCCTTTGTTATTGTAATTACAGCTGGTTCAACAACAAAATTTTTAACATCTTTCCCTTCTGCTGAACATCAAAAGTATTGATTTAACACGTCCCTTCTGTGTGTTTCTTTTCTTGTTCCAGGGTTTATTGGAAAGCAGACTGGTAGTTAAGACACATGGTTTTTTTGTTCTCTGTATGTGAAACCCTGATAGGACACATAAACAACAACCGCTGCTCTGTTTCTACTAAAAATAAAAAAATCTTGCCAAGTCATACTCTGGTTATATCTCTACCACGGAGCACAATAACCTATTTGTTGGCAAGGTGCTCTGAGTAGGAAGCATTTTCCCCAATAATTTCTTCACATCTTCTCTTTTCATTTCCTGGGTTTCATTTGCAAGCAGTTTGATGGCACTTTCTCCCAAACCCTGGAATATCACACTTACGCTGCTGCTCTTAAACCCCACCAGGTTCTGATGAAAAAGAGATACATTTAGAATCCCAGTCTGGTGTCCACAGTGGATCTTTCCACTGATACATCATCAGCAACGGTTCAACAATGGGCAAAAAGTCTCCCAGGAAAAGGTTTTTAAATTGGAAAAATCCTGTGTATATGTCTAATAGAAAACACTTCTGAATAATAAAAATACAGTTCCTGGTGATTTACAGATGGCTTATCTCCCTTGAAAAGAGTATGAACAGAACTATTTCTCTATAGCATTAAGCAAACCAGTAAAAAGAACAGTTTTAGTTTGCGATGGAATGTATACATCCTTCTCATGTACCTGTGTCTCTGCTGTTTATTTTTGATTTTTTTTTTCTCTCATCCTACTGTTCTCTGGTGAATTTATGCATGTACTCATGCATTGTCATAATAGCTTTGTCTTGCCCACTCTGTTTTGTTCTCACATTTTGTATATTTGAAATGAGTTAAATATAAAAGGAGAGAGAAAACCTCTGTGGTAGATTTTCTTTCACATTATCTCAGAAGAGAGTAGTTCATTGCTATGCTAATGGGGAGCACGTGGCGCAGGGTAATTGTTACAAAATATTCCTTGCAGACATCTATCATCTTTTATTGTCGAACACTAAATATTCTGCTCACAGTAAGGATGTGATTCACTCTGGGCAATAAGACACCAAGCTTCATGCTATTCTAATTGCAACCAGCCTCTACAGTGTTTAGCCATGGTGGTGCACGAATAGAGTCCACTCTGAATAAACCACCGTGGTGCAGCGTGGGTGCTGGCAATAACACGTACTCACTTGAGGAAGGTCAACTGTGAAATGAATTTATAAGAAAGATTGACAGGTCACAAAATCTCTGATTTGATTCTAACAGGGCTGATTTAGTTAGAATGTGTGTATGGCATATGTTTATAGAGTGTATAATGTGTGTAGTAAGGGTACGGATATAATGCTGCTCTACAGAACTGAAAAATTTCCATTTTCCAGGCAGAAAGAACAGCCTTATATTATCCATGAGGTCAGACTAGATGATCATAGTAATTCCTTATGGCCTTAAAATTTATGAGTAAAAGCAGAGTGGTCCACAAAACCTACTACCATCTTAGCTAGGCTGAGCTGGTTTTCCTTGCAGACATTTAGATGAAGAAGTAATGGTTGTTATTGAAAAAAAAAAACAAACACCCCCCCCCCCCGAAGCTCCTTTGTAAAACGAAGGGATAATAATAATTCTGAACTACCCAAGGGTGTTTTGTGGATTATTTAGTGCTTTCACTGCACGTTGAAGATTCTCCTATAAAAGGCACTGCTATATGTAAGTGCTGAGTATTGCTATTATTACTAAAGGACCATAATGGTTCTAAATTTAGAGTTATGGTTCAATATAGAGTTTAAGCTCTTTGCCTGGGTTACAGCCACGAGGGTCTGCAAGTAAGCAGTCCCCGTCAATTACTGACAATGACATATGTAAGATAGTGCCTGCTTGCGTCTCATTATTTTGATTTGAAGACACCGTAGCAGGAACATTCAGAATGCTAAAACCCCAAGAGAAGATGAACGTGCTGATAACAAGAGCATAAAGCTGTCAAAGACAGAAAACCTTGAGTATGTCTCCAAGCAGGGCTTTTGCCAAACTACGAGCTGAACATGCCCTTTGAACACTGTAACATATATTGTACTCTATATCTCAAACATACATGTGCTAGCAAAAAAAAGCCCAACCTGTAAGAATGTTAAAAATAACACTTTTCTGACACATTTTTGGTTTAGAACAACCACCTTTTGAAAAATGTAAAGATTACTTATGTTGGCAATCAAGTCTGTCTAGAAGTATAGGGGCAGCGTTAGGAATTTTTGTTATCTTGTAATGGGCTATTAAGTATTGGGCCACACATGATCATTGCTTGTTTGGTCTTTACTCCAGTGCACACAGCCATCTGTACTGGTTTGGCGCATGAAATTCCATTTGGGTGTAGAGAGGTGAGAAGACCCTCAAGGAACACGGGCAGCAGGAGGGCGGTGGTGGCACGTAGCCGCTGGTGACTGGTGAAAGCAGCAGGAAGGGGGCACAGGCCCTGCCACCATCGTGTCCAGTGTGGTGGCCCCGCTGCTCTCCTTGGTGAGTAGGAAGGATGCCTTCAGGCAAAATCTGTCCGGTGGGTATGATTCTGTACCGCGATTCCTGCCCTGCAGGGGTGAGAGCCGGAGGACCTCCCATTTAGCACAAGCTGAGGGAGTTGTATTTTCTGCAGATTTACTCTAGAGTAGTTCATCTGGATCTGAAAGGTTAATCAGAGAAATCTTGAAAATGTGGTTAGTGCTGATGGGTTGTCACCAGTGTTCCTCTGCCAAGAACTTTCAAGTCAATCTACCTAAGGGGGAATTAAAACAACCCTTCCATGTGTTTATGAGGAATATTTTGTTAGACAGGGGCTAACATACACCAGATGTAAAATGTACTGCAAGTACAGCTTCTCCTGGGAAAACAGTCAATGAGTCCATGTTTAGTGGTTAAATTCTTTGTGTTGTATCAGCTCTTGTGTAAAGAAGAGATACCTGCTCTTCTATCCTTTAATTTATTAGAGGAAAAGAAAAAAGTATTTGAATAGCACAGGTACCCTTCCTTAGTAAATGTTAGACATGCTGATAACTCAGTTATGTCCTCAAAAATAAGTACATGTATTTGACAACCACTATTTTTCCCCATAAAAGAAACATTTTTGCTTTTATTTTTGGAATTCACACTTTGACTTATTCAATAAAATATAAATAGGCACCAGTGTAGCACACACTCATAGCAAGAACAAAACGCTGTCATGAAAGTGATCTACCACACAGAAGCCTGCTGTTACCATTTCTTTACTCTGCAGGCTCATGCCACTGAAAAAACTGTGAGTCAAGCCTAACTCTTTGCAATCAGAAAATAAGATGGTTGAATTATTTAACATATGAGAAACTGAAGTGATATGAATGCAAAAGGCCAGCAAGTAAGACCAAGTACACTGCTGAGGATTGTCAAGCGTTTCTAGTCTCCAGAGACATTTGTAAATCCTCTACCCACAAAAGTGATATACTGTTTATCTCGGTCAGGCTGCCAAATAAAATATATATTTATATATCTTCCATTCCAGGCTAAGCTTCATGTAAAAAATGTCATCAGGAAATATGAAGAAACACATGGTGATAGTACCCATTCGCTTTGCGATTACATTAATTTTCCTCTTATGGCTGTTCATTTTCCGTATCTAGGTATGCCCACTTGCGTACCTCATTTTCAGACGCGTGGCACTGACTCTGCTGAGGTGTGTGGCTGAACTCATGTTCAGTCTGAAGATGCTGAAGTTTTGCTAAAAGACTTTTTCAAGCCAGGCAGCTCTCATTTTCTGCATGCTTCCTGCACTTCCTGATTTCTTCACACTCAGACATCACAAAAACCAGCCCTTGTCAGGGGTCCTGCCTGCAAGGGGGCAGAGAGGAGGGTGTTTCAGGAGGGATTTTCAGGGTGCTAATGGAATTAAATATACGTTACATTAAAATGAATGTCTGTAAATGGGGAAGAAAATTGCTTATTTTTGTGTGGGACAGGCCAGGGACAGAAAAAAGACAGTCCTGCCAAGAGATGGACTTCCCTATTCCTTAAGGAAATTAAGCATGTGATCTTCTGAAGATCTTGACCCCTCTCTTGACAGCCTTGTCCGGCTCCCTGTTTTCTCAGGCTACAATTCAATCAGCTCTCCAGCCTGCTTTTTCTCTGTTAGGATGAAGATGGTAAACACCTTTGAAATTGCTATAAACCCTCTGGTGTCCATGCAGAGCAGATAAGCTTTAGCTGTTTGATGGCCCTTCGGAGGTCATCTGCAGCAGTCCTCAAGCAATCGGGACTGCCTTTGCATGTAATAACAGTGAAGTAGCCTTCGTCTTCCACTCTCGTACCTTTGTTATGCACACGCGCAGCCTACGTCCTAGGGATCATCGAGTTGGAAAATCACCTAAAAATAGGAAATGCCAAACCTGAAGCTGAGACAATTGTAAATTAGGGAAAGGACAAATTCTTACGTGAGGGAGTAATACTGCCCCGGAGGGAGAGAGTCTTTCTCAGCCTCTGCCACAAAACTCCTGGCTGTTTCTTGTCTGCTGACTTTTCTCAGACGGCCACTGGCTGTAAAGATAACATTTTTTAGCACCTGACTGCGTACATACAAGTTGGATGTATCCTTTTCAATTGGGTCTCCAGAATTGCTTCCTAAAACTGCCTATTTCCTCTTTATTGGCTTAAAGAGAAAGTAGATGGCCAGCTCCAGAATGGATGCCTACACCAAGTGCATCAAAGCCTCAATGAGTCCCAGCCCCTTGGTGTTTGCTGTTAAACAATATTGCAGCATGCAAGGCCTGGGGCATCACACCGAACAATTGAAACAAAATGTATTCATTGAGGTGAGTACTGTTTATTTTACTCGCTAAATGATGTGGTAGAGCCTATAAAGAACATGGTATGACCTTGTAGTTATTAACTGTGTCATAGTGACTTTGCACAAAGCGATGCTGTCTGCAAAACCTTAGTTCTACCATTTTTAAACTTTTAAATCCTTGACTTTGCAGCCTTCAGAAGAAATGCCTATGTATTCTTGGGTTTTTAGAAGTCATACTGAAAAAACTCAGAAATTTTCACTTGAGAAATTGTCGATTGACAGAACTGGAGCCTTCTATCACACAGATCTTTGTCACTTCAGCAGCAGAATAACTGATAGCAGATTATCATCACTTGTGCTTACCAGAAGTAAAGAATGAAAAATGCTTTTTTCAAGGTAGTTTACAGCCCATGGCTGATGTCAGAGGAGTGGTGAGGTTTAAGAAGTTGGAGTTATGCTCTGCATTTTGAAGAGGAAGTTCCTTTGGTGGTCAGAGATCCTGTTTGACTACATCTATTATGATCTCTTCCTCAGTCCTCTGAGGTCAGTTCTCTTTCTCAGCTAGTCTCAGTCTTACTGGCTTCTCCTGGCTTCTCATCAGGTCTTAGGCATTTCTTGTCTTAATCTAGTCCTTCCATTGTTTCCTCCTTGTTCCCTGTTTCTTTGCATCAGGCAGCAGTCTTGCCTTTGCTGCCTGGGTGCTAGAGCTGGTAGTGCTTCAGACTATTGAAGGCCATGTCCTGAGGTTTTGTTCTTGTGTTTTGCAATCTGCAGATGATGATAGCTGGGCAGAACAGTGGTGGGGGAAGGTGCTAGTTTTGGAAAGGATCGCTCTCATCTGCTATGTAAAAATGTGATAGCTGCAGGCAGGCTGCCTGCAGTCGTTCTGGGAAAATCAACGACTCTTCAAGGAGAGGGAAACCTTGTAGAAGTTGTTCCCAATCTTCAACAAGTGGCTGCTAGGCATGCTTAACCTGTGGTTGTTTGTAGGCTCCCCCTGTCATGCTCCCAGAAATAGGAACAAAGTGTGCAAGGGTTGGTGATGGTATGAGGGAAATGCATGGGCAGTGCCACCACCTGGCTTGAGATCAGTCTTGTCAATGGACCGAGGACATGCGAAAGCCTGAATTAGTCTTGAGAAGGCTGGGCTGGGCTATTGCTTAAGGGTGGTTTCTCTCCTCTGCCGGAGTGTGGGTCTTTATGGTGATAAAATTATCAGTGGCATAATGAAAGACAAGGCAGAGTCCATGAGATGATGACTGAAAAAGTCAAACTTATTTTTGTTTACTATGGTGTTTTCAGGCAAAAAATTCCTTTAGGAGTACAGTAGTTCACATAGACTTATCCAGGAGGGTTCTGTGCTTCCCTGACTGGAGATGAGTGCACTCCTCCACCAAGCAGTTCATTTCCCGTGACTGTCTGAGTCACTGTGCACAGTCCCAAACCAAGCCAGCTGTGTTCAGGTGCCCACACGCAGACTTAGGTACCTCCCTTGTAGCACACTGATTTGAAACTGTTATTATTACTATTATTACTAGAGCCATGACTTCACAGGGAAAAAAAAACCCTCAGTAAGGTTTTACAAGAAAAGGAAGATAGTCTGCTAGTTTTGCATGTGCTTTGCAGCTTGTTAATGCTACTATGTAAGCAGTCTCTGCCCCTTTCCATCGAGCTGTCTCTGTGCAGTTTCTGTAAGGATGGGGCATCTGGCACAGCAGCCAAAGTCTATGAGAAAACATAATATATTTGGGGGCTCATGTCTTCAATGTGTTTAAATGTCAAAGAAATAGAGTCTGTCTGCCTTGCCACTGTCTTTCCTGAGCATCCCAACCTGCTGCAGCACCATAGAGGAAGGTCAGTGCAGGGAGGGGAAGTGCTCACAGTCCTGTTTCAAAATAAGGCACAGGAAACTTCAGATTGTGCTAGACCACCCCAAAGGAGTAATTCCTGAAAGTTTTGCTTTAAATGTTTCTTGCGCTGTGCTGCAAAACGCAGCTGCCAAACCATTGGCAGGCTTGGTGTTGAACAGTGAACTTAAGCTGGGAAGGGGCAGATCATTTAATAGTGACACCACATAATTTGTTGCTACTATATTATCCTATTAATAAAGAGTTTGGCATTAACATTTTGTGTAAATGAGGATAATTTATTAAGTGGACAAAAAAGAAACCAAGGAAAACAGATTGCTCCAGAGAGCAAAGAAATATATCACTGCAAACATACATAATGAATGCAATTTATAAACCACTTTTAATTAAAAGTTTCTAACTTGAATGATTTCATTTAGTTGCAAAATGTGAGTATGTTTTAGTAAGCCAAACTTCTCAGTTGATCTTTAGGCCCCTCTTAAGAGAAAACAGCTACTATGTTTGTATCATAAATGACATACTATGTCATTAAGAAATTGTTTATTTATAATTTACCAAAGTGGTGTAAGCACAGTGTTTGGGGGCCGTGCTTTTGTTCATCAGTGTTTCCCCCGAATTAATTTCCAGCTACCTAGGCCTTTTAGCAATCACAGTTATTCTTTATAGGACTGATGAATAACACTAATATTTGCTTCATGCTTTTTATAACAGACGTGAATAACTATCCCCTACCTTGGGAACACAAATGCTTGCTGTATCACTCTTGAAACATACACTATACATTATCATAGGTTTAAATACACACATAGAAAAGATGCATCTGCTACAATGAGGAGCCCGGTGTCTTCAGATGGTTGTTTGCTTTCAGCGTATTAGTGAAGAAGATTGTCTTACTTCTGTCTCATAAACCTTCTGGTTTTGCACAACAGCTTGCTGCACAGACTGAAGCAAAACTGCGTTCCCAGCTTTTGAAAGCGTTGAGCAACTGGAGAGAAAGTTGAGCATGAATGGCAAAGACCAGTATTTTCTACCTTACGGTCTTCATTGCTACAAACAACACGTATCCACCTGAGACGGAGCAAGGACAGCTCTGGGAATGATCAGTCCACTCCACCTTAATTTTAGGGTTCAGTATCAACAATTCAGGAAAGTCTGGGGCTTGAAATAGGGGTTGGATGTCCAGTCCAAAAATTGACTTGATATTCCTTTGAGATACTAAGCTTTTATGGAAGGTAGAAAAATATTGTACTTAAGCAGAGGTTGACCTACTTATCTGTTTTGTTTTGGTTTTTGGGTTTGGTTTTTTTTTCGTGTGTGTGTGTGCTATGTAGCCTCCCCTTGTTGTTCTTTCTGACCAGTAAAAGACTTGTTCAGCTGATTTTTGGGTAAAGATGGTATACTTTGTATTTAGTACGCTTGGGAAGTGGTAGGTGAGACACGAACTTGTGACACATCTGACTAATATTCCCTCCTCCTGATTCCAAGCAGATTTAGACATTGATTTATTCCCTGATTAGCTTAAATTTTGGAGTAGGATTTGTGAGATTTAGCTTTGAGCCAGGGAAAAATGTTTCCCTCTCCAGGTTTAACAGAACTGAAGGTGCTTTTCTATCAAAGCACCACAGTGAGATTTTGCCCAGGTGACTCTTCAAAAGGCTGAAGAGCAGGGGGACCGAGTCTGTCCTTGGAGTGTCATTCTGTACTCCCACAGAGTACAGAAATTCACAAATTCACTTGTGAAACTTTTTTTAGTAAAAGAGCAGAAGTTATCCTTAAATAACCTTTAAAAATGATTAATAAATAAAGTCATTATAAAAATAAAGGCCTTGCATCTGTGTCAGGAAAAAACGGTGCTAGCCCTTGCTAATACCTGCAAATAGCTCTTTGTCGACGTGTATTGGAAGTTGTATTTGGCCACAAGAAAGTGAAAGAAGCTGTATAAACCAGGAGAAGAAGAGGGCTCTTGAGTACCTTTTCAATGAGGTTTGGGAGTGAGAAATTTAATTTTCTAACCTTCAAACTAGAAGCCCTCTGTGCAGATCCTGAGAATTCACTGTTCAGCGTTCATGAAATGCTGAAGTTTGCAGCTTCTTTCTGAGACATCGAAGTCAGGATTTCTCCCCCATTCCTTTTCTCTTCCTCTTCCTCTTCCTCTTCCTCTTCCTCTTCCTCTTCCTCTTCCTCTTCCTCTTCCTCTTCCTCTTCCTTTTTTTTTTTGGTTTAGTTAAAAATGAGAAGGTTTATTTTACCTCTGTGTTAGCACCTTAATCTTTTCCACAGATGAAAACAGGTTTCAGTTTGCCAGTTGGCCTTCCTCCTGGTTACCCGCAGTTCTGTTTGAGTAATCTCACAGCTTGAAAAACTGGCATAAGTATAATATCATTTCATTTGATATTGCAAGAGTTTCTTTCTGTTTTTTCTCCATGTAAGTTTTGAGAGTCAGGGAACATTTTACGCTCAGTGATTTCCCTCCTACATCATCATTTTGCACTGTCAAGTGTGCAAAGAAAGAGCTAGGAAGCTGTCTTGGTCCTTTTTGTAGTGCTGATAATCAACGTGCTGCCCTTTGCGAGGCCGTCATGTTCAAGTACAGGATCCAACACCTTCTGAAGAAAACTGCCAGCACTTATCTTTGAATTGCTTTTTCTCTCTGCTCCAGGCAAATGTTCACATTGCTTTTCTGGCTTTTGTAAGGAGACCACAGTCTTGGCTACACTGATCTGAGGAGCAAGAAAAGCATGGATGTACTTGGACTTTCTTACTGCAAAGGCTGCTTATACTTATTTCAAAACCTCTCTCAGGCCATTGCACTAAAGTTTCAGAGTGCTTTGATTTTCAGATGACAACATGTGATGTGGGGAGAGCTTTTGGGCTTACTTCACCCTAGTGCTTATGTGTCACGGATGTGGTCTTGGTGTGTTTACGTCTCATCCTGCTCCCTGCTATGGTGCCCTGCATTCATTTAAGTCATTGCCTACCCTTGAGACCATCACTCCCAAATAGCAGGGACATATCATCATACTAAAAGACTATTCTAGGAATTGGAAATGTTATCATCAGTGCATGGACAGCATGATTTTGCTGATTTTCCCATGCAAAGATCAGATTTTTTCTCCCCTGCCGTTATTTCATAAATATCTGGAGCTAGGCAGCTGCCAGGAGGTGGTGCTGATGTACTCCTCTTGTTCATGAGCTGTGTGATGCCTCTGAGCGCACTGAAGTTTGACTTTGGCAGGCACACACAAGCTAACAGCATTCAGTTACATTTTCACGTCAGTTAAATTTCATGTCACCGAAGCTTCCTGCAAATATTGTGCTGCTGTATTGACTCTGCTGTGAGGGAGAGCTGGACTTTGGTCTGTCTTCTGCTTCTAAAACACATCACACATCCTTCCAGGTACCGGTTTCCTCATCTGCAGAATGGCAGTATTGATATCTAGAAACTCCCTAAGAAAAGCATCAGAGATTAAGCAACCAAGGTTCAGATCAGGCAATAAAGATATGAACTGCAAGTGCAAGTTGCTCATTTTGTAAATGCAAATGGTTTGGGCGAGGGGTTCAGAGTGATGTACGTCAGTTTGAATTGCATTGCCTGGGAAAGGTGGTGATATTTCCCTTGTACTTCCCTGCATTGGAGTGTTCCCATGGGACCTGGAAGCTCTGTGAGCCCATTTCACCCGGTGAAGCAGTGTTTCAAGTCGATGTAATCAGACCATCACCTTCAATACTCCGAACACATCCCTGTTACATGGTTGCCCCGGAAGACTTAAAGCCCGTTCTCTCCATGACCATCTCACAACTCCTTGTCCCTCACTGGGCTGCTGCTCCAGGTCCAGCTAGTCTGACACAGCCCCTTAGTTTGCTGCTGTGGCTTCAGACAATATCTGCCTCACCTTGGACTTCTAGGTGATGACCAGGCTGTTGAAACTCTTCTCAGTTGTGTTCTGCACACTCAGCATTGCCCAGAGCACCAGGCTCCTGCCCTCACGGCTCCCGCGGGCTCCTGGCTGCCCCACTACCCTGAACGTATTTTTGCTCGGCTGCTGCTCTCCTCTTTTCTGCCCTTGTCTTTTGTTGATAACTAATATACATGTTATAAACTCCCTCATCTACTTCTAGAGCTATTCTGCAGAAATATGGCCAGCAACCTATGGTCACACTGGCAGGTACGAGCTGAGGAGAACTGATACTAAAGAGCCAGTGACTGCTTAGTGTATCAGCTCTTTGGGTTCTCCTCAAATGATGATCAAGTAGACCCAGCTTGCATTTCTTGGTGTGCAATTAAATCATTGCTGTTTCTCCTCATGGCTTTCCTTCTGTCTGTTTTTTAATGTCTAACGTACAACAATTCCTCATCTAAGTATGTTTTCTTGTTCATCTTTTCCTATAGGCAGCACTCATCTTCTCGCTGAAGGTCTGCTTCACAGTCATGCTCTGAGGCTTGTAGTCTGTCTTCAAAATGGCATAATCTGTAACAAATGTACCATGTAAGTAAGTTAAAAATACATTGATCTTTATTCCTGCTCTGTTTGTGAATGCTTGATAGGCAAAGAAATATTCAGGAAAGCAGCGTTATAAAACTCTTGTGAGCACGAAAACTAAACCCATACTGTTAAGCCAGTGGTATAAAAGCTTTGACTTCATAAGGACAGATAGTTCTGAGTATCATATAAATTCCCTCTCTGGGGACTAATGCTCAGATTCACTGCTTCCAAGTACTTCAGAATTTCATGTATATATTTTTTTCTTTCGCATTGTATTGGGCCTGGCTGAGATGGAGTTGATTTTCCCCATAGCAGCCCTCATAGTTCTGTGCTGTGTGTTGGTAGCGAGCAAGGTGTTGGTAACACACCAGTGTTTTGGGTGCTGCAGAGCAGTGCTGGCACACATCAAGGCTGTCTCTCCAACATTCCCCACACACCAATAGGCTGGGGGTGGGCAAGATCTTGGGAGAGGACACAGCCAGGACAGCTGACCCCAACTGACCAAAGGGATATTCCATACCATATGACATCTGCTCAGCAATAAAAAGCTGAGAGAAAGCAAAAGGAAGGAGGGGGCATTCGTTATTTACGATGTTTGTCTTCTGGAGCAACTGCTATGTGTACTGAAGCTCTGCTTCCTGGGAAGTGGCCAGACATCTCCTGCTGATGGGAAGGAGGGAATAATTTTTTTTCTCTTTGCTTTTGCTTTATTAAACTGCCTTTGTCTTGATCCACGAGTTTGGTTTTTTTTTTCCATCTTATTTTTCTCCCCTCCCTGTCTTGCTGAGGAGGGGAGTGATAGAGCAGCTTAGTGGACACCTGGCATCCAGCCAAGGTCAACTCATCACACATGTAAAGGTCTGTCTCAGCATGACATCATGGCAGTTACTCCTTCCCTTTGTTGTGAGTCTATACTAAAGTTAACTGTAAATTCAGTCTTGTAACTAAGTTTCACCTGCAGAAGAATACATACTCTTCAAGGAAGTTTTTGGCATTTACTGAAGTTTAGTTCTCTCTCAAATGGACTCATTTAAAATACTGGGCTGTAAGGCAGTCTTGAGCAGTGAAACTCATAACCTCTCATGTTTCTGCATGGATGGAAAGAAGCTGATGCTCTGATTGGTTTCCTACACAAGTCTCTGGAGAGATAAATACAGCAAGGGAAATAGCAAAGACCTTACTGTACAATAATCTGTTTCAGTAAAGTCTGCTCTATAAGAAGGATTAAAGAACTGTGACCAGGATCAAGTAAAATGTGAGCATATGATTGCTAGATAGGAGAGGGGCAAAATTGATATGGTATTCTGCTGAAGTCTAGAAGAATTCACAATATCCTCTGGGCTTCTGTTGCAATGACCAAATAAATGCCATTGTGGGTTTTGTTTTTAACCCTATTAATTAGCTTAACCTGGTGGTTACCTCCCCTGCCCCTCCTCCAGCCCCCTTCCTCTGGTAGCACTAAAGCTTTTTTCATAAGGGTAGTTTTTGATGAGATTTGGTTGAATAAGTGCAAATAGCTTCATCTGTTTTGGGTCTGAGTCACTGATGAACTCAAATATCTCCAAATAGTCATGTCAGGAAATATTTCCATTCAGACTTACTTTCTCTTGTCACAGATCATCACCAGACCAAGTTTTTCAAGTCATCTTCTCAGACTGTCTCTGACCCTTGAGTAACTCTACAAGTTACACACTTGTATCTCAGCATCACCCTAAAAAGAGGTGTTTCCAAGTGTTTTTCTCCCTAAGAAGCAACAAAGCTTTCTATTCTTGCCTTCTTGCTGGATTATGTTTATGACAGTCCTATTTGACAAGTATAAGTCTCAAATTGCTTAGGGTCAGGCTTTAGCTTGGAGTGGTATGAAAGAAGATCTCTCTGGAACTAGTAAATTATGCCATGGTTTACTTTCTGTTGAGACACCTGAATAAATTAGTCTAATTTGCATTAAGAGAAGATTTAGTTTAGATATTAGAAAAAGCTTTCTCTTTAGAGTGAATGCAACATGCACGGTTACAGAGTGTCTTGAGTTAAGTTCATGCAAGCAAGTTGGATATGCGGGGGTCTGGAGACAGGGACCCTGTCTTGGTACAAGGAAGGGTAGGGTAGACAAGAGGTATTCAGCCTGATTCCTGTCTCTGGCTTGCCCAAAACGGTTCATGAGGGTGCTGGTGTGACTTATTCTGGTGCACCAGTGGTCTGCTCTGGGCCAAAGTCTTCCTCAGCTCGCCCTTACCAGGCAGGTCCAGGGCTGCTGTAGGGGAGAAGGAACGCACTGGGTAGGTGCAGCTCGTCCAGTGCTCTGACAAACTGGGCTTTCTGTACCCGCAGCCTCGGTCCCCAAACACCAGGAGAGATGCAGCGGGATGCCAAACTCCCCTGTCCTTGGAGGAGAAAGTTAAATGGGCTGTCCTACGTGACCTCTTGAGCACCTTCTGGTTCCGCATTTCAATGATTCCATTACACAATAAATTAGGAAAAAATAAAACTCCATAAATACATCACCTATGACCCTGGAAATGGTAGTTTGCAGAACTGCTTTCCTGTGTTTTTCATTCAAGGCGTATTGTGCTGTTCATTACAGTATGTCAGTGTGACAGTAGCATTATTCTCTTATTTACAGTTCTTCCTTTCTCTTCAGCAGTGAAAATGAAAAGGAAATCAATGCCATTAAAGAGAATAATGACAAACTCACCTCCTGCAAGGTCTGTGCTCATATATTTATTTTTTTCTGAATTCTCATCTCTGAATGTACTTGTACAGATGTGATGGACGAATGGAGGAAAGCTCCAGGAAAGCACCACTGCAAAATAGAGAAATACCGTGGTAGGCCACTGCATTTGCAAAAGACTGAGAACACTCTTGTGTTCTACATCCCCCTCTGCCCTCCTGACCCTTACAAAAATCTGCTGTATGATTAGAAATGTCAGGGAAAAGGCTCAAGGAGATCAAATTAAATGACACAGGAGACAAGGGGAGCTAGTACAATTCTGTACCAATCAAACAACACTCAAACTTCAGTAACATCATTGTGGCTTTCAGTCAATCTGTGCATCATACTGTGAAGCCTCAGATCAAAGAGCTGTTAAAAATCCACTGAGGAAGTTCTCCATCAGGCAAGAGCCTGTGGTCTCTTGCAATTTATTAAGTCAGAGCAGCACCTAACACTGAACTCTGCCAGCAGGGCAATATTTCATTGCCCTTTTTGCGCAATTCTGAACTAAAACCCTTTTATGATTTTCCAGATTGTGAGCAGAGCGTACAAGGAAGGGCACAACGTTCGGAAACCACTTGGGCTTTCAGAAGTAAGAAGGCTACAGTGTGACTCTATATTCTCTGCAAGACCCTCGTTCCTCTGTGCTGCGTTGCTCAGTGGACTATATTGACCGTGCAGTTCCTCCCGAGCATGAATTTTACCGAGGAAAGAAACAGCCGAGATAGAGGGCAATGTGTATATCCAGTACAATGCCTTTGCTCTAACGAGTGGGGCAGCCGTACAGCATTTAGAGTTGCTGACTATAAAGGATGAAACAAATCCCATTTGCATACTGCTCTCAGGGAGGGTGTTTCATTAGTGAGGTTCACCGTCTTTGTACTGTACCAGTCACTACCTCTGAAACAACCCTGCTGGGCTGATGGGAAGCAATTTAGATGGGCTCAAAAATGGTTCAGTAAGATGAAAATTTTCAGTGGATAATTACCAGGCCAATATTTCATAGGTCTGACTGCTTGCTAATTAACATACCTTCACTAGATGTGCCTGCAGCCAGAGTAGAGCCTATTAAGGAGTGAGCTACCAAATTATGTAGTGAATACTCCGAGGTAACTTCATCCAAAGAGAGGCTGCCTATGTGTGATGTGGCTTGGAGGTGCTCTATTTTGGCTGGATGAAAGGAAAGCTAAGCTAAACTGAAATGGAGAAAGGTGCAGCAGGCGGCTGTATGTTCTGGGAGGTGATCACTGATCACAGAGGAGAACATCGGGGCAGACAGTGATGGGTGTGGGCTGTAATCAGAGGGTAAACATGGAGAAGAGCACCTAGAGCAAATGACAGTACTGGCATAGGAGCAGAAAGCAATAGGTTTTGGCACAGTTCATAAATGTTAGAGTAACGAAGCTGCAGAGCAGGGGCATGGCCGTCTGCATGCGCTTGCGGAGTCAGGACATCTATGGTCCCCAAAGGAAAGAAAAGCATATGAAGGGCTGTTGTATGCAAAGTGTGTGTGTGTTTGTGTGAGCCAGAGAGAAAAAGGGCTTAGTCTCTCTTGCTGAGAAGGAAAATTGCTGTTGGCCTCCCTGTTGAAAGCACAGAGTCTACAATTGTTGGTGCAATAATTTCATTACAGCATGTTCAGGTACCTGGTGGTGATGCTCCCAGTGTACAGAGGTTGCACACCTTGCAAGGGAATTTGTTGAGACTTTCCTAGTAAGCACTGTATCCTGTATCCTCAGCACATTTCATACATCATGGCTGGTTTCCCCTGGGACAAAATATTTCTGTTTCAGCTGCATTACCCAAGAAATACACCTGCTCCTTTATGTAATCAGCACCATCTCTGCAGAAGTGTAAATAGCTACGCATTTACCTGACATGGCAGATGTTAAACATGCTTGTAAAATGGCAGCTAACGATTGAGAATTAGCTTTGCAAAATCCTCCATAAATGTTATAAATAAATAAAATAGGTAAAAACCACATCTTTGTGCAGTTTTCTTCATTCATTTGCATTTATGCTGCTCTTGAGAAGCAGAGTCCTAGATAATCTGTGCCCATGTAGAAGTACATATGTTTTTACATGCTTTTAACCATTTTTCCTAAACTCCTGTAGAACCACTCCATGTTGGGCGTGTATGTACACACACATTAGAGAAATACATTCATAAATATAAAGGTAGATAATTTGCACGTGTGTATGACTGTGTGGTATGTAGGGTTGCAAAGGAGGACGAGAGAAAGTAGATTCACTGCCATTTTACTGCTGCTTTTGAAACGCTTTCATTGCTACCTTCAAAATGCTGCCAGCTCTTCAATTTGATGGAAGACTTTGCTGAGGAGCAAGATAGGAGTCACCAGCACCTTGGTGGTGTCTTGTCTCTATGGGAGAGAATGTCTCCTGGCTGGCAGTATCTCAGCTCAGCAGTCACTGGCAGCTGGAGGAAAAAGGTATATCCTTGCCTTCTTCATAGCCTTGCAAACTTCTGTCTTGCATGCAAGTGTGAGATCATACCATAATCTTATTTTTTTCCCCCCCACTACCTCAAATGTTCTTCATATGGGCAGAGGAGGGATGTGCTTAAGGACCTTAGCTGTAATTTCCCTGGAAACAAGCTGTTATATTCTCTTCTCACATAATAACACATTCATATTACAGGCAATGCGTATATATATATACTGTGTGTGATTTTATATGTACAGTATATATATATATATGTGATCTTTTAGATATATGTACATGAACTCATTTATGTGCATACCTGCATTATTTTCTAAAGACTGGACACATATAATTTAAAAATCAAAAACTATAAGTGTTTTGTAATTAAATAATACAAACCCTATTTATTTCTGTTCTATAGTGTATAATGTTGATATGGATGATTGCACAGGACTTTAGGGGTATGTGTGTTGGGATACCTCATGTAAACATGCTTACCTTATGTAAGGTGTGATTGCATTATTGTACGTGCATATAACTTAATTCTGTAATGCGGGAGTATATATACATTTATATATACTTTTAGACTAACCCCACCAGACAGCAGGCTAAGTTCTTCTCAGCAGCTGGATGCTAGTTTGAAAGCTAAGGCACCGCATGTGCTGTTTATGCAATGCAGCTACTATAGGAGAGAAAGCTGATGTTTAAAATCTGTAAAAAGATGCTTCAGCAGCTGTGCTATCAGCCAGTGAGCGTGGCATTCCCTTGCTGCTCCCTTCAGCCACAGAAGACTGTAATTCAATAGAATGCGAATCCTTTGCTGCCTGAAGCAGCCAGGCAGCAGGCCCAGAGGTCCTTTCAAATCAGGGTTTTTACAGTTCTTCCGAAGCCACAGGAGATGCTGGTGCTCTTCTGCTTCGCAAAGACAAGCAAAACTGCAGCAACACAAAATCATGGGAGGAACAGCTCAGGAAGCTCAGCATAGCAGAGAAATGGGGACAAAAATCCTGCCTGTTACTATATAGTAACAGAAGCAATACGACAGTCATGGAGACTCTTACCCTTTCTTTACCATAAGGGTGTTACTGGCCACACACATGATCCAGCTTCAGCCCTTCCAGGAACAAAGAGGCTTAATACCCTTTCTGCCATCCCTGCCCTCAGACCTGGGTGTATTCGTGTCTTGCCTGGGACAGCGCTGGCCGCTCAGCTCCCCTGCGGCTCAGGAGGGGTGGGAAACCTCTCGGTACAAGAAGTCCTCAAGGAAAACCTCACCTGGGGACAGGAAGGAGCAGCCCCGTCGTTGAGGCAGCATCGCAGAAACTCCTTTCCGCCTCCAGGCTGCTCTTTGGAAAGAAGCAATCTCTGTTAAAGGTTACCCTGCTGTATCTGCCCGTATCTACGTGTCGCAGCCCCTTTCAGACTGGAGAATTGCAGGGACCTGTTTCCTACCCATGTCTGCTCCTCTTGAAGGGAAATTAATAAAAGTCTTCTCATCTTTGCCAGGAACGTCTAAGCAAGGTGCCTCTTCGAGTGCTGTGACCACATATTCAGATAGGCATGTTCAAAATTAATTTGCCTCCCCCCCAGTTTCCTACAGGTTAAATTCCCATTACTAATGAAATGAGCTTTCCTGCCAGCTAGACTGAACCTTCAGTTTGTGCTCTGTTTACCTAAAGAAGGGTTTAAGATGGTTATCTAACAGAAAATACTGTATTTTCCTTTGCCTTGTATGGCAAATCATTATTTAGGGCCCAATGCAGCAAAGCAGGAGCTCTTGCTACCCTGTTGGGAAGTTAGAAGTAGCATTACACTGCTTGTGTGCTGAAAGCTGCATGTGCTCCTAAATGATCTCCCTGGATAGATACCTCACTGACGTCACTGGAAAGTGGATGAAAAACACTGCTTTTGTTTGGCTGCATTACATTTTGTACGTATGTAAAAGATTGCAGGATGCAGAGCAGTGTGGAGTCAGAGCCATTCTGCTTTGGCTTTCAAAATCTTTTCCGCGTTTGAACTGTAAGTGATGATGCTCTAGCACTTGCATAAAATCTGCAAAAAGTATGGTCTTCTGAGTCATATTTTTATTTCAGCATGATTTAAAATCTCTCCTCTACCAACCAGTTGAATAACTGGTACCATCCATTAGCTGAACTTAAGTGTGGGATGATCAATAAAACATGTAAGTACCTCATGCTCAGAGCATGTAAGGATATAGCAGAGGAACCACCTCTGATATAAGTTTGTGTTCTTATGATGAGAGTTTTCCAATTTCTTCCTTTCCCAATTCCTTCATTCTCTTCCTAAGAGCTGGTGACTGCTGGATACAGGGCTCTTAAACCTTTATGGTGGGTGGTTTGTTTTTTTTTTTGGTTTTGGTTGCAGCTTCTTGCAAGGCATTGAGATAGTCACATTCTGGTCTCCTCGCCCACAGCACCGTTATGAAAGGGAAGTGGGGCTGAGCCGGTTGAAGCAGAGCGTGATCCATCCACCTTCCGCTGGCACAGCACAAGGCAGCCCGGAGGGTCTCTCCGCAGTGCTCAGGGGCTCAGCCACGCTGCTGTTAGACAAATAACAATAAATCAGGCCCAAAGAGAAACCTATTTTCTAGGTTCTCTCATGCTCTCTACCCATGCTCATCCTAATGCTGGCAAAACACCCTATTTTTTCCTGGTTTTCTAGGGAGGTTTCGTTGGGTATGACAGTGCTGTAACTGCTTCTTGTACATAATAGGTTTAGATGTGCAGTAAGCTTTGTATTGCTGCAGTGTGCTCCAATCCTTTACTTTACAGGGACATTTTAAAGATACACCTCAACTCATTTACTCCACTGGCTGATCATAGACTTAAGAATACAAAAAAGATTTCCAAATGTTGATGCTTTACGCTGTTAAATATTGCCTGTTTCTTCTCTGTGATAGGATTTCTTTGTTACTTGGATTGCATAGTGTTTTGAGTTCAGTCTTGCAAGACTCTTCAACAGAAAAATCAAAATACCTAGTGGCTCTTCTGCCTGATTAATGAGCCACTATGAATATAATTCTAATTCTTCAGTTAAAAATGTGAAATGACACTATTCACGAGTCTGCATTTTCACTAGTGTGCAGGTATATTTTATAAGCTAGTCCAAAAAATACTTACGAAGATCTCCGCTTGGATACTGACTTTGTAGACCATTTCTCAGACTCACGAAGGTGCCAGTGCACACCAACATCTTCCTCTGATAGTTTGTGGCTTCTTTGAGTAAACCACAAACAGCCTTTTGTTGCAGTGGGACAGAGCTCTGCTGTGCCACCCGCTGGGACGTATCCTGGCCCTCAGCTCTTCTCCTGACCTCACCTTTGCAGCGTGGGAGCTTGGCACCTGCCCTGCAGCAGGAGGGAAATGCCAAATCAAGAAGGGCTCCCTGCTCCTCCTCACTCTCCTATAGTTCTGGGTGCTGCCTGCTGTGTTGCAACAGCGTTGAGAGGTACCTGGTGATAAAATTACTGACTACTATGGACTGTAGAGCTAAAAATAAGGCAGACACAATTTCTTCAGCTCTCAGCAGAGCACACAAGCTGGCTACTTGATATTTCCAGCCTCTCTGTGTTGGAGAATGAGTTTTCAAAGAGTTGCCTGAGTGTCACTATCTCTGCTCCAGATGAGGAAGAGTGCCTTCAGTTTTCAGGCAAGCCTTAAGTTTAATCTGAAAGGCCCAACAAGCTATTGCAATGTCATTTCTTCAAAAGTCACGTCCAGCGATACTTCCAGCTTCTGCTGGAATGCAAACACTTCCTCTGTTTTCCAGGGGAAAGGAAAGCAAATCTATCCTTCTTTTGTCTTAAACAAACTGACTGTGAGATAAACCTAAAAAATGAAGGTGGCTTTGAAAAACGCTAATTCACCGTTTTCATTTTGTGTTTGGGATATTGCACAGGCCCATCAGTAAACAATTGCTCTCTGATTTCAATTTCTATTTTATTCAACTGCACGTGTTTTATGAAAGTCACACGGAGCTACATGTACAACAAGATGCCTCCACGACAGAAAATATAAAGAATCAGAAAGATTAATGTAATGGTAAAGTATAATACAGTGCCAAAAATAACAGTTCTTTGAATGTATGTTTAACAGATGAGTTGCTCATTCTACATTAGTTGACTGTATAAGGCTATTTATGCATCAATCACTTAGTTCAGCCTGACTTCTGCATTCATGGGACATAATTGATCTTTAAAAGTTTTATGAAAAAATCACAGACTGTGAAATTAAAGGAGGTCTGTTGTTTAACTTTGCATTTCTATCAACAGTAGAAAAATACCTGTTTTCTCCAGAGAAAGAAAATAGGTAGATAGATAGTATTAAATCTGTATTTATATTAATTTATTACTGCAAAATATTTAGTACCATGATATTTTTCATTTTGTATCTGGAATTTCTGGAATAAAAGCTAACAACATTGTGATAAATTGATTCACTTTCAGGAGGAATGATGGCAATATTTTATCAGCATCATACCTGAGTTGCAAGACTCTTCTTTCGGAACAGCATGAGACAACTCAAGCATTAGAGAGATCTGGGTCTTGTGCCTAAGGACTACGTGCCTTGCAGATTTCATATGGTGTTATTTAGGAAATTGAGTCTGGTTGGGTTGGGATAAATGGGAAAACATTTCACTCGTTCCCATCATTTGGGAGCAAATGGACAAGGGAAGAGGAATCACACTGCTCTTCCACTGGCCAACATGGGTGTGGTAATTTAGCACAAATACACTCCAGCTAGGAAGGAGCTAGCTACACTGGGAGCTAGGAAGGAACAATGGTGTCCTGAACCATCGCATCTATCTCACAGTATTCATGCCGGTACAGCAGCACCTTGCTATTGACTGTGCCCTTGTGACAAAATGAAGGCATTAGTTGTTGCTGCAGTAGGGATTGTGATTAAGGTGCTGACACCAGCTTGCTTTGCTACTACCTGCAGTTTTAATGAATGTACCGGTTTCCTCACCTCCTTTTGCATCTTTGTTTTGAAATAATTAACAACTTCATCTTCTTTGTTTTCTAGACTTTTTGTAGGAGGGACTGCAACGAGTAGTCCCTGCACACCTACCCCTTTATTTCTTCAGCTGTTTAATTTTGAATATGTGTCAGATACTTCTACACTTTTTCTAAGATGATTAATGCTTTGAAGCCAGAAAAACAGTTAGAGAGCTGTGAACTAGCCTGGCAATGGCTTTAGCTGTGTGTTATATACTTTAATGTGTATCAGGGCTGAACAGAAGTGGAGAGGGAGATGGAAATTATTCCCAAGGCCCATGTACTTTCATGGACATGAAAAATAAATTGCTTAACCTTTTAGAAGAGCCTCATGTGCTGCAGTGGCTTGCCTCAGACCCCAATGGTAGATGAAGGAGCCCTTCCTGCAATTTGAGCCTGCTGGGTTTGCAGTAGCTGTGCACAAAGGACTCTAAGGATTCATTCTTACCCTCCTCTGTGATACTCCCAAATCCCTCTGGGCCCCCCTTGTGGGCGGTGTCCCGGTGACCTGCTGGTTCATCCTTAGCCCTCTGTGTAGGGATGGGGAAGTCAGGGTTGAGGAGTCTAAGGAGGATTTGCTGTGCAGCTGAAAGAGAGCGATCTGGGGCCAAACGTCCTGCAAATGGATCTTGAAGGCACTGCATACAATTACTATAAATTATTGACACAGAACAGGAAAAACCACACTTAATGCATCAAATAAAACAGAGTGAAAATAGCTGTCTCCTTCCCTCACAGTTTCTCTCTTATTCCTGTCACAATCTAACATGGAGTTCCCACGGCAGACAAAATTACAGCAGCAGGACTATTTAACCTAGACAGGGGTTTGCGTATGCAAACATCACAGCTTGTGTTCCAGGGCGATCTGTCGTAGTACAGATAGTTCTGTCTCTGGTTAAACCTTTATGCTGTCAGATTATATTTCCCTACTTTGCATGGTAATTGTCTCCTAATGTTGTTAGGTGGCTGCAGTGCCCAGTCCGATAGTTGTGCGATTTGGGACACTTGCTATGTTGTTCTCTGCTGCAAGAAAGTAATTTTAATTTGGTAGGATTCCTGCAAAGGCTTATTCTGTGCAATGATCTAGCGAGGTGTTCCAGGAGCATGCCCTCTACCTTGCTCTCCCAATGAATCAGTGTTGGTTGAAAGAAGAATCAGAGGGTTTTCCATAGATCTCCAGAGAAAGTCACAACAGACCTCTGCTTGAAATTTGTGCAATGGGTACAGAATAGATGTCAGTAAAAGAGTTCAAAGAAACTCAAAGTGTCACTGCATTGGGACTGGTGACTCAGCTATAGGGAAGAAAAAAGTGATGACTCTGTAAATAGATTGGATGAATTATACTAAAGGCAGGAACATGGGCTGTAGAGGTATTGACAGATTAATAGGTGTAATTATCATAATTCTGTGGGAATCAGTTGAGTAATGA
Source organism: Balearica regulorum gibbericeps (assembly GCF_011004875.1). Taxonomy (NCBI): domain Eukaryota; kingdom Metazoa; phylum Chordata; class Aves; order Gruiformes; family Gruidae; genus Balearica; species Balearica regulorum. The sequence continues at coordinate 28,404,133 of NC_046186.1, forward strand.
CAGTATCTGTCAGGTAAGTGCAGAAGATCGTTCCTAAGCCATTGAGAGGGATCCAAGTAGCCTGTAAAGAAGTGTCCAAAGAGGAGGGAAATGGGTCAAATCAAAGAGAAATTTCAGTACAATTACAGTCAATTAAGTGCACTGTTATGTGTAAAACATTTTTCTGAAAATCTTCTTTCTTCCCTTGATTAAATCCTGTGGCTGTATAAACTGTGGACTAGCTGTTCGGAATAATTCACCACAATGCATTTCAGCATTCCCTCCAACAGCCAGCAGGAAAATAAGTGGCCTGTTAGTTTTTAATGTTATAAGATCAGGCCACTAAAGACAGGGGAATGGCCAAAATAGGTGGCAATGCTCAGGCTGCTCACCTTGCTCTTGGGTCTGTGATGCTTGCAGCTAGCTTCCTAATAAGAGCAGAGTGTAACACGCTGATGTTGCTGTTTCAGAATGATTTCTCAACACGGACAGGTGGTGTTTAAGGAAGCTAATGAGAGGATTGACTTGGCAGAGAATGGCAGAGTCAGAAGACATATCACAGGTGTCCTGTCGATAGAGATGGAGAATGGGATAGACATGTCCAATTACTGCCCAATATTGTGGCTTCTTCTTACCAGCCACATGCTCCAAGCAATGATCATGTACACACTTCATCTGCTCAAGTGGGTGATTTAGCAAGGAGAAAGTCAAGCTTTATCTTGTAAATGCATCTTCCTTCAGCTGCTGGCATTGACACATTTTGTTGTTTGCTATGGTTGAGACTCAGTTAAAACATGACAGGCTTTGATAGACCGCCTCAATTGTGGTTTTTTTTTTTTTTTCTTTTGATAATATGTCTTGCATTTTGCAGTACTCTATAGAAGATGAAGACTGCTTGCTGATAGTAAGACCTAGTCAGAAGAGAAACATGACATCATACACAGAAAATGGATATTGTTTATGGATTTGATAATGTTGGCTCAAATGTCTGCATAAAAAGTTCCCTTTCAATTTTTGTCAGAATCAGTCACATCAAATGGCTTTTAAGTTCCACTTCAGGTAAAATATTCACCTCATGGACTTTGCCAAAACTTTTAAACAGGGGTAGAAAAAGCAGAATTTATGATCCACTAGAGGAGGCTCAGTAAATCCCAAAGGAGCCGGTGCCTCTTTGAATGCAATGCCTTTTCAGCCTCTGTTTTCCAGGCTCTGCTTTCTACTTTCTAATTTGGTAATTTCCTCTACAGAGTTCTGTTCTTGCTCCACTGAGCCTGCACCATGGGAGTGAACTGGCTTTGCTTTCTGCGCGGGCAGGCTAAAGTTTCCTTGGAAAGCGTGGCTGGGAGGCACTGACATCACTGCAGCCTGCGGTCACAGCATCCCCGCAAAGTGCACATTGCTGTTCTCAGTTTACAGATGGGGAAACGAAAGCAGGGGAGTGAAGGGATTTGCCTAAGGCCACATAATGAATCAGTTGCTTGTGTCGGATTAGTTACAGCTCAGGACTTCCCTGCTGCCAACCCTGCACTTGCTCCAGCAGACCGCACCGTTTCCAGTGCCACAAGGAGACACAGGATTGTTTTTGCCCTACTAGTTTAGAGGACATGCAGGTGGTCTTACTCAAGACAAAAAATAATCCTGCTGCAAATTGTTGTAAGAGACTTTGCTCTCCTCACACAAGGTGGCAGCTCTGGAGCAAATGGTTTCTGCTTGCATGGTTCTTGGCACTGTGAACTTAATGTCATTGCACAGAGGTTTTAATATCTTAATGACATTTTTCTGATAATGATGTTGTACAGGCTGACAAAAATGTGCTAGGTTAAGGCATGGAAGTCTGGATGCCTTTCCATATTCTCTATCCATACACAAAAAGTAGAAGTATATGTGTCTTGACACACAACCCAAAAGCTAGGGTAAAAGTAGACCTGCCCATCATACCACATGGGATAGTTAATCATATCATGTAACTTTACTGAAGAGGACTGACATAGAGAAGGGCAATCATCCTGCAAATGTTTCCTCCTGGACACATGCCCACTTCTCAGTCTTTGGTGGGCTGACAAAGAGCAGTAAATAGTACAGCCAGCAGCCAGTGTTTGGAGCACCGTGGTCCCGAGCTCTTCTGTCTCCACCAGGACAGCTGTGTGTTTGCTCCAGCAGCTGGGGACGGTTGCAGGAAAGGGTCTCTCTAGGCACTTGAACTCGGGAGCACTGCTGTGCTTAGGCAAAAACAACAGAAAATGTGAGGTGTACATGTTTTGACAAGAAAACCAATAGCTAGAGTATGAACAGAGCTGCCTGTGACGTGCACTGGAACATGTAGCTAAATAGAGCATGTTTCAGGAATAAGGGGTAGCAGGGAAAAGCCATAGAGGCAGCAGAGACTATCTGAAAGGCAGAGATGCATGGCAAGCAGAGGAAGGTAAGGATTTGTTCCTGCAAGGTGCTGAGCACTCTTAATGCCCGCTGAGTTCAGCGGAAGAAGGAAAAATCCTGCAGTCATGTCTACGTCAAGTTTGAAATGTCTTAAGTGCTCCTGAAATTTCCTTCTTATAGTTACTGCCATTTCACTGCAAGCAACCTAATGCGACCAGATCCACTGCACTTTTTTTTTCATCTGATCTTTGCAATACTAAATTGTTATATCTTTCTGATCATGTGTTCTGACAAAGCTCATCCAGAAGTGTACAGCAAAAAAAGGCGACTTTTGCTGCTGTCACTTTTATTGCCTCAGTGAATAATACAAGAGAGAATTTTCTATCCCTGAAACCTGTTTCTGGCTGGCCCACATAGTAATGTCAGCTCTATAATGTTTTGCTCCTTAAGAATGACATTATTAAAATATTCAATGGCTTAAGTAGGATTCTCTTTGTAGTTGGGATGCCCTGATAAAACACCTTTCTTTAAAAGTGCTCATCTTCAGGTCCATACAAATATTTATTATTGCTTGTACACATGAAAACCACAACTACTCAGACTGCATGATAATTTTATATCCAGGATATAAAAGATAAAGTGTTCACCTATGTCCATAAAGAGTCAAATCTGCTTCCTTCCAGGCTCTCCCTCACCCCCCTTTCAGTCAGTGGGATGTGAGCAGGGAGGGTGGGATCAAGCCCTACAATAGCCGTGGCAGTGGCACTGCCACATGCAGAAATTTCATTTCTGTTGTTCCCAGCTGGAATGGCGTGTGTTCCTCCGTGTCTGCAGACGAGTGGTCACATTGAAATTGCCTTGCTACATGTAGCTTTTTTCATGGCGTTGAGATAAATCAGAGCTCTGCATGAAAAGCAGCACTCCATCACACCTGTATGGACTTGTGACATTATCAGGATGGTTTTTGTTTGTCAAGCAGTCAGTGCATTGCATGGAGGCAAAGATACGTCATTTCTGGCAGATGTAATCTTGCTCTGCATTCCTGTTTTATGTAGAAACAAAAAAAAAGTCTTCGTTCCCATTACCACACTGTTACGAAACACATGAAAAAAACACAAACCAACCAACCAGGTGAAAACTTCATGTGCAGAGTATTTATAAAGCGAACATTGCAGATGCTTTCCTTTTGCAGGGTGGCGTATGATTAGCTGCACAATAATGTGAGTTATTTATTCAAAAGGGGATTGAAGGCCTGTTTCTTCTAGTCTCCCTCGATGTGCACAGGCTTCTGATAATTCATAGCTGGACTGCAACGTATTGTTGGCTGCCACTGCTCTGGCATAGTGCAAGTTGTTAATCACAGCCGCTTCCAGGGGACGTGTTCTCCACTTGTAATCTGGAGACATGACTTCTTCGGCAGAAGATCTGCTGCCATTAAATATATGAGATTAACTGACATAAATCTGAGTAAAATATCTTCTGTTGTATAAATCTACAGCATATCATACATAAGTGCAAGTGTGTATACATATATATGTGTATGTATATGCAGCTATGAAATGCAGTGTTTGGAAGTAATGTAATTACGCTTTTGTATTAAAAGTCATGCAATCCTTAGAATTTTACTGAAAAAAAGTCATGATGACTTCAGAATTCCATCAATTAGATATATTTTCCATTATATATTTTTATGTCTGTATTGCCTATGAGACATTTTTATGAAATGGTGCTAATTTGTTGTAGGCCAATTCGGTTTACAGCATTATTTTAGCACAATGCCTACTTCAGATAATGGTATTTATTCATTGGTAGGAATTTCTAGGGATCCCACTGTGTGGTTTTTATGCTTTTTTAAAAATAAAGTTTCTTCACCATTCTTTTTTTTTTGGTGAAAGTCTGAAATCAGAATTTGGGCAAAGGCCACCTTCCAGCCCCAAATTAACCATGGTTTTATAAAATATGGTGCTATGAACTGCTCTCATAGCCAAGTCTCAACATGAAATTCATGTTGAGGTATGAATACAGGCAGCCCTCTGGCCATGTACTGAGCCGCTGACATATTTATCTTAATCCCTCTTTTTTTTCTTCAAGGATGGAGCATGATCTTTCACTTCCAGAAAATGCTGGGTTTGCCATGGTAGTGCACTGCTGGGCTACTGTTTCAGGATGACAAAGCAGGGAAGTCAGAAAAGCAGCTGCGTTTGTCTTAGAGCCCAAAGAAGCCGTCATTGATGGGAGCATCACACATTTCTCCATCGCTGTTATTATTAGCAGCAGCAGACCCACAGAAATCTGAGGTACATACCAATGCACTCAGTGATGTACTTTCAGAAGCATTAATGCTATTTTTTTTTTTTTTTGGTCAGAGGCACTTTTCTGCAAATATAACTGTCCTCATGGTGGTGAACAAGCTGCAGTCAATTAGTCCTGAATACTGGACACACTGAAATAACAAAGTAAAGAAGAAAAGGAATAATTTTTGTAGGTGGAATGAAGAACAGATCTTAAAAATGCACAGACGAGCTAAAATAAAAGGAACAGAACAGAACAGAACAGAACAGGAGTGATTGAACATCGCCCACTTACTGTTTTAATAGCATACTCACCTGAAAGGACATGCTGACAAATACCTACACCCTCAATATTTTTTTTGATTTTTTAATTTTTTTTAAAACAATATTGTTGATACATTGATACTGTATCCAGCCATGGTAGCTTGGAGTTATAGGAAGCCTGAGCTCTACCTACTCAGTGGCAGAGGAGTAATTTTTTTTGAGCGTTGGAGACATAACATGAGTTTGGTGGGTGGCTGAAGGGGAAAGTTATTGTCTGTGGCCTTTTCTTGTAAGAAGCAGGGTCTGAGCTGAATAATATGGGAAAAGTAATGTCCAGAAAAGTAAACTGCAATTTTATGGCAGGGCTATTGCTAATATTTGGAAGAGAAAGTTAGGTCTTAAGAAGCAGGAGGTACTGAGTGGAAGGTGTTCCATGGCAATGTTTAAGCAGTATCAGGTGGCTTGATACTGAGAGACACTGAGTTTTGAGAGTAGGGAAATGCAAGGGATCTGGAGCTAGCAAGCAATATATAAAATGAGTCATCTGTTGTCTGTTAACATTTATTTATAGGTTTTGTATGGTTAATGCAGAAAACTATTTCCTATTCTGTTCACAATTTCTATGTGTTTGGTCAGATGCTGTAAGCACATAGACAAACCTCTGTTTCCTATCAGTAGTTTTTTATTTGCCAATGTGTGTGATCCTCTGTGGAAATAATTGCTTGAGATTGTTTTTATAGGAACATTTTTGTCTTATACAGTACTAAAGTAATTATGATTATTGCCATAAACTTCCTACAACTGATTTATTTAAAAGTAATGCATTGCCCTTGATGTGATTTTACACAGGCTCTGAGAAATATAAATGAACATTGAGATCAGCAAGTGAAAACACTTGATCTGCCTTCCTGTAATTTTCCGCTACTTGTAGTGGGCTGTTTGCACTGGTGCAATAACCATATCCAAGTCATAGGACGGAGTCCCAAATAATGCAGTCTTTGGGTACATGTTCAAACCACCTTACACGCCCAACAGTCATTTTAGGCATCCTATTCTGAAGAAATAACCGTTATTGAACTCTTCTTCCAAATGTATAGTGCAACCCCAAGCCCTGGAAACTTTCTTGTGTAGGTGGTGTTATATAGAGTTATATAGAGGGAAACGTGAAGCCTGGGAATGTCTGGGTGTGGAAACACTGAGGGAAAGTCAGGAGAAGGGCTGTGCGAACAGCATGTGTTGATGGCCTGCAAGATCCTAGCACACATCTACCTGCAGCTTCCCACCAAGTCTGGGAGACAAAGGGCAATGAGCAAATCCTGATGAGGTGGAGATGGGAATGAAGAAACTGACAGTTTCTAATGGGTACAAAAAGGTATATCTAAAGCCAACATATGGTCACCAGCATAAGAGGAACCCAGATGTGAGAAGGACTCTACAGCTGGTGTCCCTTGTCTCCTACTTTATTGCAAGGACTGCTAGACACAGCACCTGCATATACATGGCCTCTTGCCTGGATGCTGCACAGACGACAGGCTCACACATTTTGGTGTTGTGAGTAAGTGGATATGAAAGGGTGAGTATGAACAAATGAAATTGGTTTTGTTTAAAAATAAAATCACCTCCTCCGCCTGTAAGTCCTGCATTGTGCTTTCCTATGTGGCTGCTACGATATTGTGACTTTATTTCCCACAGTGTTGCCTGCTGTTCTGCAGGATTAATGTATTCTGTAGACGAGGAGAAAATCGGACTCTATATTTAAAACAAAGCGCTTATCGTGCCTCTTCTTGCAAATTATATATTGCAGTAAATGTGCAGTGTACTTTTTTTATTTTGGATTGTATTTATAGAGAACTCTGGAGGACGTCATAACAAGTGTGGGTGGATACCGTAGGAGGTGAACTAGGTACATCTGGTTGTGGAAGATGATGGCAATATTCTTCAGTACAAAGATACAAGGGGCAGAAAACAACCTGAAGAATAAGACAGGTAGGAAGAAGGTGTAGGGTCAGTTACGGCTGTCTGCCAAGGGGTGACACAGAGTGTGGCTGGGTTGATATTGGGGAAGACCATGCAGATAACTGCTTGTCCAAGGAATGGTAAGAATATACCAGGCTTGTAGGGGAGGTAGTATTTCACTCTACAGAGGAAGGACAGAAGGATGCATGTCAGGATTGACTGAAATGGATCAGAAGGTCTGAACTGGAAAGAAACCATGGTTTGGAGAAAGGAGGAGAGCAGACAGCTTTGCAGAATCTCTTTTCTGTGGCTCTGTGAAATAAACTTCCTTTGGTTTTGGGTAGGAGTGGATAGGACACATATATGAACAGAAAGAGGCATAGTAATTTTTCTGGTCCCAACAAAAACATCCAGAAGAACTGAGGACCATTGAAAGAATCATAATTTCTTTGGAGAAGAGATGAATGGAGGAGGAAGTCACCTTTTAATGTAGAACCTGGCTATGAGATTGGGTGTAATATGAAACAATACCTTATACTTATAGATGCTCTTATGAGGAGCAGCTGAGGGAACTGGGGTTGTTTAGCCTGGAGAAAAGGAGGCTGAGGGGAGACCTTATCACTCTCTACAACTACCTGAAAGGAGGCTGTAGTGAGATGGGTGTTGATCTCTTCTCCCACAAGTAACAAGTGATAGGACAAGAGGAAATGACCTCAAGTTGTGCCAGGGGAGGTTTAGATTGGATATTGGGAAATACTTCTTCATCGCAAGGGTTGTCAATCATTGGAACAGGCTGCCCAGGGAAGTGGTTGAGTCACCATCTCTAGAGGGATTTAAAAGACATGTAGATGTGGTGCTTAGGGACATGGGTTAATGGTGGACTTGACAGTGTTAGGTTAATGGTTGGACTCGATGATCATAAAGGTTTTTTCTAACCTAAATGATTCTATGGTTGCATGATTGCATGATAGAACTATCAGCCAGTTTCTGATTCATAAAGTTGAAACAGCACAAGGCTAAAGGGCAATACTAATGCTTCCTTCCCAGCTCCGCTGGGTAAACCCTAAGGTGCTACCATACTGGGATGAACAGGAGTGGTCTGCATGTTTGCTTCTGCACGTGGGTCCTCGTTGACATAAACCTACAGTATGCCACATGAACATCTCAAGCTTTTGGTCATTCAGAAGCATCATGAAGCACTGAAGAGATTGGATCACATCGAGAGAAAAGTTATTGCTATTTTGGCAGCTGTAATTTTCCTGAACGATTTTCTTTTATGGTAAAATGGAAAGATGACGTATTTTTGTTTCCATTTGAACACCAATTTGCAACTTAAAATTTGATGGTCAACCGCTTGTGTCTAAAAGGATCTGAAAAAGACAGTCACGAAAACTGAGATGGAATAAGCTTAAATTTACTCTTCTAGGGTTTCCATATTTCTCTGAAAAGTGTTTAGGGCTTTACAGGTTGAAAACATCTGACAAAACAATGTTGGAGAAATCAGATGATGTGTTTAATTTTCCCCTGGCATTTGTAAAAGGAGTCTAAGTGAGGCTGGTAGATCTGCATACTCATTTTGTGATGAGAGGAGATTTTATTTTTCAGTCTTGCGCAAAGAAGGATTGAAATAGAATCAGTGTAAGAAAACCTGCAAAGCTTCCTATATTCATTGTTCTGGGTGGTCTGGATACATAACTTAAAAATAATGTATCTTGGATTTCTGTTATTTTCAGTTACTGCTGGCTTATACTTAGAATCATGGGAAGGACTGAATAATTAGCAAAAATAACAAAGTGTTGTTTTTCATATCTCCTGGTAGAAATGATCAAGCTGGAAGGGAAGGTGCAGGTCACTTACTTTACCCAAGGCTGTCTGATAATTTCTGCTTTTGTTTCTTTTCTAGCTACCTTACTCACTCTGCAGCTACAGCACAAAAATACAGGCACCTTCAATTTTCTCGCACTCTACTTCGGTTTAATTCTTTATGGTGAAGAAAAGCTTTTATTTAAAAATATGAACAGGTGTACTGCTGCTCTGTTCTGGCCACTGGACAGATCCATGTTCAAGTGCAGGTAGGTGTCCTCTCAGGTAGTTAGAAGAGTCAGAAACTTCTGTCCCTGTGCTGCCTTTTAAATCTGTCCTCTGGGGTTTATTTTCAGTTGCAATGAGCGTAATGCCTATGGTGGCTGAGTTATTCCTAATGAGTTTAAATCTAGCTGGATTAGTTTAATTTATGAGTGAAGCCAGCTGAAATGGATCTGGATTATTTTGTCCTGAAATGGACTATTAACCCTGTCATGGTTTGCTTTGGCAGGTCCATACGAGGGGACAGGCACCTGGGCAATGCCGTAAACCACTCGTGCTGGAGTCACCAGAGGCTGCTTGATTACAGATTTATTAACAGGGTGTTTGTAAGCACAGTTTCCTGCAATTCTACATGCAAGCAGTTTACAGACACTCTAGGCTGTCTATACTAGTAAATTAAGTGTGTTCAAGATTGTCGTTGGGCACTGAGACCAACTGATTTGAAATGACGTCCTAATAATTTATTATTAAAATCTTTCCTTCACTACCCAGCATGCCCAGTGAGCATCATTTTTGTTCTGTGCTAATTCCTGATTAAGCCCACAAATTGTCTGGGTGCAGAGGCCAAATCTGTGCCAGTTCCTACAATTCTCCGCAGAGATAACTGAGTGCTCAGCTATATTTTCTGGGACCATTCAGTTTACTAGAACAAATAGAGTGTAAAGGGTTACACAGCTCTCCTTTGAGGTGTCTGTTTTACAGAGGAGCCAGTCAAACTGTGCACCCACCTACACACACACACACACACACACAAAAACCCACAAACGCCAAATCTGAGTAAAGGACTCAAGCACCAGCTGTAGCACTGAGTTTAGTTTAAGTGTTTTGCTCGCTTTCGTCCTAGGCTGCTTGTTCATGGTTTACAAAGACTTTGTCTGCTCTGGCTGGAATTTAGCTGGGAATATGCGCAAAGACATTCTTCTGTCATCCACACAGGCTTCCTTGCCACACACAAATTATTTCCTTCTATGTGATGTTGCAAATCTTAGATGTAAAAAAATTATATTCTTTTCACGTAAAATATCTTTCTAGCACTACAGCTCCTTTCCTGAGCCTCTTGTGATGTTGGGGATCAGACACAGCTGCTATCAAAGTTCTACTCGTTTTTCATTCTTTTTCTGGTATTTTTGTTAGGATTCAATAACGCTTTCACTGTGTTAGTTTTGACATTAAAAGGGTAAAGGAATGAGGGAATTAATCCTTGTTTAAAGCCAAATAGAATTGTAAATCCCCTAACTAGTGAAATGACTATTCTTCTCGTATTTGTGATATTTTTTTACTTTTGAAGTGTTTGAGGAATGCATGCATCACACTGCTCCAGTAGATTGTTTTTGGTTTTGGATCTAAGATCTCATCAGACAGATGTTTTCCTCTCTGTGTGATGCTGGGTACTGGGATGTCATGAGAGGGAAACCATCAGGTGTGGATGGTTTCAGGAGCTGGTTTCCTGCGGGTTGGGGGCTCCTGTCCATCAGGAGTCACAGCCTGCCTCAGGGAGAGATGTTCTGCGGGTGTGACTCCTGGCTACCGGTTGTTGTGTGCTGCTGTAGTTGGCACGCAGATGGCAGGTAGGTCTGTTTGTGTGAAGGAGACACCCTTGGACCATGTGGGCTGTCTCGAGTCCTGCTGTTGACGTCATGTCCAGGCTGGGTCCCTAAGCCTTGCTCCTCTTCCAGCTTCAAAACTCACTTAATTTTGGCTGTAGTTCCTGACCTGCCTAGAAACACTTGTCCTACCTGTGTGCCCTTTGCACGGTACCTTTGCTTACTGTAGACAAACCCTGATTTCTCGAGCTTTGGCGAGGCCTTCGACAATTCCCTTGGCTCCAGGGCTGCTGACAGGGTCTGGACTCCTGGCCACAGCATCTGCCTTCAGGTGGGGTAACCAGCCAGAAAGGGGGACTGCAGCGGGCCCCCTATAGCACGCCAGTCTGTCCCATATAGACTCCTCCTCTGTTGTGCTGCATAGGTAGGTCAGGTTTTCTATATCCACTATGTTTTGACTTTTGACATCTCCCCAGGACAGTGTGGGAGAGACAAGCTGGCAGATGATGTGTTGGACGGGCTGCAAACCATGTGTGATAAACAGGTTTTGTGAATCTGTCTGGCTGTGTTAAAATTTCCTGGTAGGAAGAAATGTGCCCTTCCATAGCTATGAGCAAATTATTTTTCTGACTCCAGAATCAGGAATTTGCTTTCCAGTGACACACTGTTTCTATTACTAATCTGGCTGTGCTTGGCACTATGGTATATGAACAACATGGGAATTTTGCATCGAGAAAAATCTGACATCACGCCAACACTGAATCTTATCTGGTCTGGACACAATACAAAGATAACTATACGGGTGGGCTTGAGAATTTAATCTGTTGTTGACAACAGACAGGTTTCTTAGGATGCTCTTTGTTTAAACCAAAATCAGAAACCTAAATTCAAGATATAATCTGCTTTTTGCTCAGTTTTTAAAATTGTAATTTATATACCATTTGTTTGTTTTATTAATATTTGTAAAAGACACTATGAATTCCCTGCTCTTATGGGAAGTCTTCACGTTCGGTAAGGTATTCTGTGAGCAGATACCAGTGCTGCTGAAAATTTTCCTGAATGTAGGAATCTTTTCATACAGTCTGGAGCTTTTTAGTGTTTTGTGACAATTGGCAGCTTTGCACAGGGTAGGATCTAGTCTGAAATTACTGGGATTTTCTCTTCAGGCTCTTGTTTTTGTAGGGGAAACTGTAATGCCAAATATCAGAAGTGAGCACAGCAAGACTTCTTCCTCCATGCTCCCCACATCTCTCCAGAGAATGTCTCAAGTACTGTAAATTTTACAGAATCAGGATACAGAATACCAGGGATATGGTTACCCATACAACTTTTGGTCTTCTATACACAGAGATATGATCTTTAATTACATAACCATTGATTAATGCTTAAGGGAGTAGAGTGCTCTTTTGGAAAACTGGGTTTTATTCCTGCTTCTACCCGAGAGCTGCTGCGTGGCACTGGGTAAGTCAGTTAAATCGTTGGGCCATGAATGTGTTCCCAGTGTGTGACACCAAGGGACAAATCTGCTAAAGCGGATAACGCTTAACATCTCCAGCTATGTCTGCTGCAACTGTGCTTTGAGCTTGCATAAAATATGAAGGATCACCCTCCTATATGGCTGAACTTGGTAATCAGAAATTAATGAATGTTTTTAACAATTTTAACTTGAATATCTGTGCCTTAGATTCCCAACTATTCAGTGAAAAAAGAATAGCATCTATCTCACAACAACTGTATTGTAGAGAGAAATTAATTAATGCTTCTAAAGTGCTCAAATGCAGTGCATCTCCAAAGGAAAAGCCCAGGAGGAAATAAATAATTTTGTGATCTGTGCAAAGCTTTTGTATATATGTTTAATTAAAAAAAAAAAAAAAGTGAGAAGAAAAAATCTGAATCAGAAGTTGGACAAGAAGGTTAAAACAAAATACTGAATAATAACTCCCGTACTGAATGAAGTTGTGATCCCATGGAGAAAATGTAAAGTGATAATGTAATTAAGGATTAGAAGAGAAGATCAAAGAGGAGCATGCTAAAGGATTTTAGATATGTGAAAGACTGATGTAAACCCCTGTTCTTCATGTTGGAATGACAGGACAGGACAAATATACAAAAATGCAGCAAGGGAGCTCAAGATTGGTATGGAAAACTTCCATGTGAGGAAAATTTTCAAAACACAAACATGGGGGATATATAGAGTCCCATTCTCCATGTTCTCTGCTAGTTTCACCCCAATTTGTACCTTGATTTTCTCTCTACTTGTCATACCAAAATTTTGTTGTTGTCTTTTTTAAGCTGATCTTGTCACCATTCCTGTATAACTCCTCCTTGCATTTGAAATCCATAAAGCACTTGTGATTTAGCCACATCTGTCTGTTGTCTATATTTCTTTTCTTTCTCCTGTGGTGGGATTGTTTATGTATTTACCCTTAATACAGTTTCTTCAAGGAATTCAGTCGCTTTAACAAGTTTCCACCTTGATTAGCTTTCCAGGAGGCTGTATCCTGAAATTTCTTCAATACATTGAAATCAGTCTTCCTAAATACTGCTGGGTTTATTTGCCTGTTCTCCTTTCTTCTAAACATGTCATTTCACTCTTGCTTTTTTCCCAGATACTCTTTCCCTTGGTATTTGCAATCATTTCCCCTCTGTTGGTTAGAAACTCCTAATGGCTTTCTGCGCTATTTAATTTCAAAACAATAGTCAAAAGAATAATAAAAATGTAATTTTTCAAAAGAAATTGTCTACCAGTTCCTCCTGGCTTGGTTCTGTAGGGAAAGCTCCACCGTTACAGCATCTGTGGTCTTTTCCCCTTTGAACAACATTTTCCAACAGACCAGTTTTATTGGTAGACAAGAGCGCTAACTTATGCTCCTTGACATTTTCCTTGATGACAAAATAACATCTACATTATATTAAGTAGTCCTGTGATATGAATTAAGCCACAAAGTCTCTTATTTTAGTTAAATGATATATATCAATGGAATAGGCTTGAGTCCAAATTTGTATAGTTTTCCATTTTTGGTGTAAATTATTATTTTCTTTACTAGTTCAGGTACATTTTGTAATACTTTCATGTTGTCGAGGGTGACCTTTATTCTACCAAGGAAAGAAAAATTATTAATAATTCTCTGATTTCTTCCAAGTAAAAGAGAACAAGAAGTATAAAAAAAAATGTTGAGAGATTGAAAATGTGGGTGGCTGGTTGAAAAGTGTGAGGGCAGTAAGAAAATATGGTGATGCTTAGATCTTGATCATGCCAAGAATATACAGGAAATGATGGAAATGTATGTAATCTTCACACAAATTGTTATAAGGAAAATGGATCAAAACAGCATCAGCAAAATCCTTCATTTGAGCTCAGGGATTGAAGAAATGCTCTGATATCAACAATATGAAATAAGGGCAAACACAAAGTACTGTTCTTCAGAGGGAAGTATCAAACACAAATACTGAAAGGTGGAAATAAGTAGACAATAGTACTGCTGATAGTGGCAGGGGATTCTAATGCGAGATGTATATAACTAAGGCCAAGAACAAGGCTGTTGTTTGAGAACCTAATCTCATTCTGGAATTATTATGATAAGGAAGAGGTTATGATGACAGACAGGGGAGGTAATTATTCAACTCCACTTGCTGCTGGCGAGGTTATCTGGAGAACTGTGCCCAGTGTTGTGTACCAAACCTCAGGCACAATGTAAACAAATTGGAGAGCATCCAGGAAAGGGCATTAGTAATTATGAGAGATTTATGAAGCCAAAGAAACAACAACAACAACAAAAGAAAAAGGTTGAAAGAACTGCAGCTGTTTTTTTGAAAGTATGGAAGGCTAAGAAGGGACTGGATCCATTTTCTGAGATGTTAAAGGTTTTTATAAAGATACCCGTGATCAACTATTCCACATAGTCACTGGGAAAACCAAAAGAAGAAAGCAATTTAATCTGAAGGAAAGATGGCTTAAGGTGGATATTAAGAAAACCTCTCTCAGTGTTAAAGCTGTGAAAGTCCAGAAGAGGCTGTGTAAGGAGGTGGTGGAATCAGAGATTTTGAAGAACAGCTGAAACAAACTGGAAGGGATGGTCTAGGAATGCTTCAAAATTTCCCACTGGGCTTAGGTGCTTTCCAGCCCTCCATTTTTATGATTTTTGACTGTGTCTGCTATTTGTAGTTACCATCTGTAACTTTAAAATAAGGATATGATATTAGATAACTTGCAAAAAGACCTCACCACATCTACAGTGCAAGACCGACCCTCTCAGCACTGGATGAGCTCTTTAGAGACCAAATTTATGTTTGAGAAAACCAGCTTCTGTCCTCTCCAGCTGGATTATTCCTGTTTTTCATCCAGGATGAATAGTTCTGGGAGCCGGGGTTGAAAGCAGAAACACGTTCCCCATGTGCCCTCCAGAATCAGAATTCCTCTCTCCTACTTCACATATTGTTGCTCAACTCTTTGCATTTTGCTACAAATATGACATGAAAAACACCTTTAGTTTTATGTAGGCTTTTTTTTTTTTTTTTTTTTTTTTTAATAGAGATGTGTACAGCTTCTCTGTAAGTGAGAGGAACAATGATCAGCATCGCTTTAGGTTGGTGGCTGTCAGAGGGGTGTCTCTTCTCTCTGCTTTTGGGAGGTATCCCAGTTATGGAGCTGCAGCAAAAAGAAGGGAAGACACCACTCCTTTTCTTTCATTATTTGTCTATTTTTAATAGCCATTCTGCAAAAGAATGAGGATAATCACTGTGTTGGGTTTGCGTGGCAAGGTTTTGGTAGTGGCGGGGCTACAGGGGTGGCTTCTGTGAAAAGCTGCTAGAAGCTTCCCCTGTGTCTGACAGAGCCAATGCCAGCCGGCTCTAAGACGGACCCGCCGCTGGCCAAGGCCAAGCCAATCAGTGCCTGTGTGATAACATATTTAAGAAAGAGAAAAACAGTCAGAGAGAGCTTTTGCAGCCAGAGAGAGGAGTGAGAAGATGTAAGAAACTCTGCAGACACCAAGGTCAGTGCAGAAGGAGGGGGAGGAGGTGCTCCAGGCACTGGAGCAGAGATCCCCCTGCAGCCCGTGGTGAAGACCATGGTGAAGCAGGCTGTCCCCCTGCAGCCCATGGAGGAAGGATGAGGGGGTGTAGAGATTCCACCTGCAGCCCGTGGAGGACCCCACGCCGGAGCAGGTGGAGGCCCCTGAAGGAGGCTGTGACCCCGTGGGAAGCCCACGCTGGAGCAAGCTCCTGGCAGGACCTGTGGGCGCATGGAGAGAGGATCCCATGCCAGAGCAGGTTTTCTGGCAGGACTTGTGACCCCGTGGGGGACCCACGCTGGAGCAGTTTGCTCCTGAAGGTCTGCACCCCATGGGAGAGACCATGCTGGAGCAGTTCGTGAAGGTCTGCACCCCGTGGAGGAGACTCATGTTGGAGAAGTTCGTGAAGGACTGTCTCCTGTGAGAGGGACCCCACGCTGGAGCAGGGGAACAATGAGAGGAGTCCTCCCCCTGAGGATGAAGAAGTGGCAGAAACACCGTGTGGTGTGATGAACTGACCGTAACCCCCATTCCCCGTCCCCGTGTGCTGCTGAGGGGGGTCGGAGGTTGAAGCCGGGAGTGAAGTTGAGCCCGGGAAGATGGGAGGGGTGGGGGGAGGTGTTTTAAGAGTTGATTTTATTTCTCATTCCTCTACTCTGTTTTGCTTAGTAATAAATTAGATGAATTCCCTCTCTAAGTTCAGTCTGTTTTGCTCGTGATGATAATTAGTGAGTGATCTCTCCCTGTCCTTATCTTGACCCATAAGCTTTTCATTATACTTTTTCTCCCCTGTTTGGTGAACAAGGGGAGTGAGTGATAGAGCAGCTCTGGTGGGCACCTGGCCCCCAGCCAGGGTCAACCCACCACAATCACTTTGAAAAAATCCCCCCCCCCCCCCAAAGGAGACAGACTTCAGTTTAGTTGAATAATCTGTTCAGCCACAATGACAAAATTTCTAAGCAGTAAAAGAAGTGGACATCTGTGTGCGAGATTGTAGTCACATAACTTGAAGGTTTTATGGCATTTCAGGCATACAAATATTACTTTGGATGACACTCTTACTGATTTTCTTTTCTTTTCTGTACTTTGCTGCAGCTAAGACAGCATCTCCTTCTGCCATTTTATGTGGAATGCCTGCTCACATCTGTGAGCTAAGGGCTGTTTGGATTTTCCCTTTTTTCACATTTATGTAGTAGCATGCATATATCCACCTTTCTAGAATATAGTACTTATATCACCCTGTGTCAAGCTGCATAAATATATTCCGCAGAGAAGGGAAGATGACAGCTACAAGCAATCTTTTTGTACTAAAATATAAAGTGCTTGGCCTATAGCCTTAAATTGCCTATCTTAGGGGTCTAGAAAGCACTCCCAGTTTTTGCTTAAATTTTCAAGATTAGTGAGTGTTTCATAAGCATCACTTGCATGTGGCATGAAATAATTATTTTTATCCTGGAATGATCCAAACTATTATTTTATCTCACGTTACTGTAAAATTCCTGGTTTTGATTGTGCTGAAGAAATGTTCACTATTGTTGTAGTTGAGTTTATAACATTTACTATATTGTTTTAATTAACAAGGAAATCCATTAATAGCATAAGGAGCAGTTTTCTGTTTAAAACTGTACAAGAGAATTCAATCCTAGATTAAAGGTGGGCAAAATGAGATATCTGTGAATCAGTTGCCTTAATCTCTGAAAGCAGATCTTAGATCTTTAGATTTTAGAAGAAGTATACCTGCAGTACTTCCTAAATAAAATGAATGGGAAGTCTAAGTATGTATTACTAGGAAGCAGTAGAAGTTTTCTGTGTTTAAAGAACAGCTTTCAGTTTCAAATAAAAATAATAGCTACAGCAGAAGAAAGGGAGACTGGAAACACTTTGGAAAAAATAAGTAAAACTAATAAAACAGATTGGGCTTGTTTGACTGTTTGGGTAGCATATAAAGACCTAAACGTTGCAAGTGAACGATTATTGACAGACAAACCCCCTCCAAAACCATGAGACCCTGACCTACTAGCAGTAGACTGTGGTCCTGCATTCAGAATAGCTGGTTCTGGAAATATTGTTATATGCAGAAAGAAGCTCTGTTATCACTAATCTCTTAAAAATCAAAGTCGGCAGTGCAGTATCATAGTTGCAAAATGTGTTATTTCTGCAGAGATCTTGGTCAGTTTTTTCACAAGGGTTAATGTCTCTTCTTGTTAGGAGCTAAACCCAGTGGTTTCTAACTGTGAAAATACTTCTGTGATAAATTCTTACAAGATTAGAGGGACTGCTTTGACACAGCACTTCATCAAATTAATACAATGACTATTGTTTCAGTTAACGTATTGCATTATTTGCTTCACTTCACTCCCTAACACTTCTTTCTCTCCAAAGGAAAGCTAAGCAGTGTATTACATCAATTACAACACGGCATGCACTGTAGTCTGGTGTATGGGATTTGTTTATCTCCTTGTTTTTCAATACTTAACCTTATGGCTCAAGAATCATTGTGTGCCCAATTAACTTTGGTTTATATGCTCTGTGTGTTTTAAGTCTGCAGTGTTGTTTCTCTAGAAAAATTACTTTACTACGAAACAGTGATCATTTCAGCCAGCACAGGCCACGCTGAGATCTAGAAGTTTATTACCTTATCATGGGTCAAAAGAGAACAGATGTAGCTACTGAATATAGGGCCGAGAGGGGACAGATTTGGTTACGGAAGACAGTCATACCTTAGCTTCTTCAAAACTATACCAGATACTTGAATGTCATTCAGGGACCTTTAAAAGACAGAAATAATCTACATTATTCTGTCTTAGCACCTTTAATAATTGAAACTGCACACTAAAGGCTCTCAAGAAATTCATAAAGTTTATTACCTCTAATTTCTTTTGACCAAGGAACTGTTGAGAAATCAGACTACAGGAAAGTGCCCTGCATATAAAGCTATTTATTTTTCCATTTTCTTGTTCACTGTGGATGAAATTCATTGCTAAGATGATAATGCTTTTTAAAAAAAAAAATCTTCTAGGAACCTGTAAATACAACTTTTGGATTTTTCAGTTTCTGTTGTTTCAGTGCAGTATTGTGAAATAGCCATTACCAGACCATTACTCAGATTTTAGTGAGATAGTCATGACTTGAAACATAAATGTAACTTTAAAAATGTACATTTATTTTGAAAGCTGCAGTTCATTACACTGTCTGAATTTATGTGTTTATTTAGATTTCTGGAACATTATAAGGACATTTTCTGCATATGTACCCAGAACTTTTTGCATAATATAAAACTTATCTTAAGTGGAGCACTGAAAGACACCCCTGCTGAAAAATAATTCCTTTGAAACATTTTTAGTCACCTCTCTCCTACTAAGTAAAAAGTTCTGGAAAAAAGAAGGTTGTGCAATGTAATCTGGAGGTTATCAGAGCTGGGCTGTTTCAAGCATAGAGGAAAGTATGAATTTCAAAGGCATGGAGCACCCACTAAGAATGTGCTGCAGCATCTTCCTTTAGTTTCAATCTATAAAGCTCCCTTTCAGTCTGAATCCTCCTACTAATTTGCTCTAGCGAGCAAATGTGGCTTTGGAGAATAGAGACTCTCCTCAAGTAAGCCTACAGTTGGCAATTAGTTTGAGTACCGAACTTAACCTAGCCAAACACAAAGACCTACCTCTAGGCTATTCCACCACAACTGTTTCTGCTTTTGGCTAGGTGTAATTAGAAGAATGACTCTGTGTATAACGACGCTTTAGGATTCTTTCCCAATAATTGCAAGACAGTATGTCTCTCCTTTTGAGAGGAGTGGTGGAAATGTAAAGATTGTCAGTACTCAAGTGAGTAACCTTCCACCTAAGAACAGACCCATTCCAGTCAGAGTTAAAACAAAATTTAACCTCTAATCTGTAACAAGACATCCAGACGGAAAAAATAACCAAGTTACAAGGCACTTCCAGCCTTTCTTTCTCCCCTGTGTGAAACATAAGGGTACTTAGACCAAAAGAGTCAAGATTATATGTAATGAAACTCTCAGCTAAGAATATGATAATCCTTTTAATGCAGCAAAGAGTAAGCACATTAAATGGTGTAATAATTTCTCATCCCAAGAGAATGTGTGTGAAAACTCATGGAAATGTGATAATGGATTCTGATGCTGATGTATGAACCTCTTCCAAAATGTATAATCTCCTCCCCTGCCATGCAAAGAAACTAGTGATTATTACATGTTCATGAAACAGACGTGAGCCTCAGCAATATTACGCTTTTTTAATTTCTTTAACTGCTTCATCTTTGCTTACATACATCATGATCGGTTGTATTTTCAATATTTTGGAAAAATCTGTCTGAAGCTACTGTTCAAGGTAACAGCAAAAAAAATAGTTGCTTAATAGAAACCACTTTTAAACAGGACTAAGCAACATGGTACAAAGAACAGTGGGACATCGTCCAGTGACTGTCCTGTAAGGATGGTATTTCATACTCTTTTAAGCTGGAAAATGCTAATGGTCGCTATCAAAGAGGTCTTTGCTTTCAAACTATAAGAGATCTTATTAAAAGTAATGAATGCAATAAGCACTCCTGTTGAATTTAACAAAGGGGACTGAGCTCCTTTTTGCAGTGGGACAGCTGTACATAGTGGGGACTACCGCCTAGTTTATTGAATTGCATGGTGAGCTCTGAGTAGAGCTCTTGTGTGGGGAAAAGGGCTCCTGTGCCCTAATGTCCTGTGAATAGCTGATGTAGTTAGAGACCAGAAAAAGGAGTTCAAAATGTGAGTTTGAAAGAAAGGAGATAGAGATTTGTAGGCAATGAACTCACTGTTGAGATAAACATCAGTGTTTCTCTAAGGGAACAGCCTATTCAGTTTATTTTTCCAGTGTTCAGTGAAAGAGGATTTTTTTGGGAGGTGTATGGAGGAATAGAGTGTGAAATGAAAGGGATTACATCAAAGAAATTCCCGAGTCAAACAGTAAAGTCCTCTTCATAAATGCAATTGGCTTTTCAAGGTCATGAGTGTAGATAAGTAGCGTGGACCAAAGAGACATTTATACTAAATGAACTTCTAAGACTTTTTTTTCTGATCATGAGAGTATGAGATTTTTGGACCCCTGCAAGACAAGGGTCAAACTGCTGATGAGCATCTTTCTGCCATCCCATGTTGAAATGTAGTGTCCTGGGCAATGAAATCTGAGGACATGCCTCCTTGAGAGGAAGCCTTGAAAGAGGAAGACTATTTTCACCCACTTTAGATCTCTCTGGGGTCCATCATAATGTCCTATAACTGATCTGCATCTACAATTTGAAAGAAGCAATATACATAGCTTTGGCACTCACAAGCCACTTTTCTCAATGAGGTGATACTGTTCTACTCTACTCTGCTCTTGTGAAACCCCACCTGGAGTACTGCGTCCAGCTCTCGGGGGGCCCAGTACTGGAGAGACATGGAGCTGTTGGAGAGAGTCCAGAGGAGGGCCACGAAGCTGATCAGAGGGCTGGAGCACCTCTCCTATGAGGACAGGCTGAGAGAGTTGGGATTGTTCAGCCTGGAGAAAAGAAGGCTCTGGGGAGATCTAATTGCGGCTTACCAGTTTCTGAAGGGGGCCTACAGGAAAGATGGTGAGGGACTGTTTATCAGGGAGTGTAGTGACAGGACAAGGGTAATGGGTTTATGCTGAAGGAGGGTCGATTTAGATTAGATGTTAGAAAGAAATTCTTTACTGTTAAGAGTGGTGAGGCGCTGGAACAGGTTGCCCAGAGAAGCTGTGGATGTCCCCTCCCTGGCAGTGTTCAAGGCCAGGTTGGGTGGGGCTTTGGGCAATGTGGTCTAGTGGAGGGTGTCCCTGCCCATGGCAGGGGGGTTGGAACTAGATGATCTTTGAGGTCCCTTCCAACGCAAACCATTCTATGTTTCTATGATTCTACGAACAGTGAACCTCCATGCTCTCTGCTTTTTAGGGAAAAGCCATTGGAGAAGTGGTGTTTGTCTCAGCCTTATTGTAGTCAAGTTGCAACTGGGCAAGAAGAACATATGGCCACTGCAGAAACACACCTGTGGATGTCCCAAATCCATGGAGAACTCAGACCCATACAATTTCTCTATAAAAGAAATGTCCGCAGACCTAAAACAAATTATGAGATAAAATTATAGCTAGACTGTGAGTCTAGAACTTATCATATTGGGTGTTCAGTAAGAACTGTTGTTGCAGGGTGCAGAACCGTTCACACTACCTCATTCCAGTTTAAGCCTCAGACACTTGTTTAGCAGTGGAAGCTACCAGGGTCTCTAGGAGGATTATTCCCTTTAGGTAAGGAAACATAGCAATGAGCCTTATCTTTGAAAAGGAAAAACAAATGTGGCACTAAACAAATAAAGTTTTTGTGATGTATGCTGAATTTTGAAGATTGTTTGCAGAACGTTTTACATTTTAACTGAATACATAGGAAGACATTTTCTAATTCTAAACAAATAGGCAGTCTTGAATTTTAAGTATTAACAATTATTAAAAACCAATTAGTGTAAACTGAATTAAAACAAACAAGTGTGAAGAAAGGGTAAGTAGGAGGTTTTGTACTGCAATCATTCTACATGACAAAGTTGGCTTATGGTTCCTCAAGGACTGATTAGTCCTATAAAGATTTTCACAGTAGCGGAACACACACATATTATTAGTTACAAATTTATTTGAAACTCAGCTCAGCTGGTGGAACTTATTTTCCCCAAATGATTTTTTTTTTTTAAATAAGAATTGTCCATTGGGTCTGCTTGTCCAAAATCACTATGGTGACAAAACAGGTCTCTGAGCATAAAAGCATGTCTACAATAACCCAACAGAACAGAAGCTTACATGTTCAGCACTGAATTTCTACCAAAGGCTGGCACTGTGGGAATGGGCTTTCATGTTCATATGAAAGTATAGGCTGCTGTAGCAGTGGCAAACAAGCTAAACCATGCATACCTGGCCTGTGGAGTCCTCAGTCCTTAACACTGCAGAAGGGACAAGAGGTCTTCCCAGCAATGCTTGGTAAAGTCCGCTGGAATGCAGAAATGTAACAAAATCCATTAGTAACTATACCCACAAAGAGAAAGTAGCATGTTTTATTTCCTTTTATTTCTCACATTTGAGAGGAGGACAAAGTGAAAACTGTATCCACAGAATCACAGATTTTGACCTCAAAGTGGTCTCTGTCAGACACAAAATTTGCTCTACTGTCTAACCCAGAGCGTACTCACCTAGTCTCCTGCTAACAGTTGCTGTGGGGAAAGTTATTCTGTTATTTTTTGCCACTTTCAAAGAGAAAGTTACTGAGCCTGTTATCTCTGGTTGAATGAGTAAGCATATCACTTGTGGAACAACGGAGAAAAGAGTAGCAAACCAAAATAAATGCCAATTAAACTATTTATCTGGGCCCCCATCTTGTGTTTTCAGCTTCACATTCTTGCTCTCTGCTAACAGACTCCTTCTTCCTTCTGTCTGGGCTTGCCTGAGCGTCACTTCTTAGTACCACTAATTTTCATCGCCCTAAATACATTACCTCTGCTAAGAGTTGGCTGGCAATCGCAGAATGTGGGTAATTATGTCCAACTCCCAAGGGTAGCTTGTAAAGAGTGGAGATGTGGAAGTTTCTTTTTCTTTTTCTCTTCCCCTTTTCCTCTTTCTGCTGGAAACATTCTAAACTAAGTATGTCCATCCCTAGGGGGAATATTTCTCAAAAAATGTAATATAGATAATTCATCAAGTTGAAACAGACTAGCATAATAAAAATGAGGGAAGAATATACTGTAATAGAATACTGGAAAGGCAGTGACATGGTGACATTATTCATATAGACAGACACTAGTGAGATGGAAGTTTAAAAGTCTCTTGCTGTAGGCATGTTTTAGTTTGCTGTTCAGTACAGTTTTCCAGTGTTTTTGTTGTTGCTGAAGAACAATAACAAAAAAGACAATTAGAAACATAGGACAAAAATATTTCTTTTTTTTTTTTCTTTTTCTTTCCCCTCTGAGTGCTTTATGGTACCTCATCTGGAACAGGATCAGCCAGACTGTGTACCTAACTATTCATCTCTCTGTTGCAATGTGGTTTGAGTACTGGTGGGTTCCTGCAAGGGTGGCTGTGCACGTGTGTAGGCTGTAGTGAGTTAATGTTTTTTTACTCCCTCAGGTGCCTAGGTTCCAACTTTGCTTTTAGTTTGGCACTTGCAGTACTATACTATTGTCCTCTTAGACCC
The DNA here is from genome assembly GCF_011004875.1 of Balearica regulorum gibbericeps. NCBI lineage: Eukaryota > Metazoa > Chordata > Aves > Gruiformes > Gruidae > Balearica > Balearica regulorum. The sequence continues at coordinate 28,427,854 of NC_046186.1, forward strand.
TTGTTTTATAGCGATATGTTTTCAAGTTCCTATATTAGGTTTCTGTCAATGCACAGTCTAGTATTTCCCCCATAGGAGAGATGTTCCATTTTCTTTTGCTTTTTTCATTCACACTGTGTGACAAATGTGGTAAGATCCAATGGGCGAAGTTTTGCCGTCCTGTTTCCCCATCCCTTGCTCAACCTCCTACGTTAGTGCTGCTATAGATGCTGATGGCTGCCAGACAGCCCATCTCTTGCTCCATTCATTTTTCATCCTTGCTTATGTCCTGGATAAATGATGGTAGAAGACCTCTGAACTCTCTTATTGTGTTTATTCCCCCTCTCATGTCCTCAGAATCTCCTTTGAGGACAGAACATTAAGACTGGGCATGCTTGCAAGTTTGTATTTAAGCCCTTTTAGAAAGCTCTGTGTTTGAATTTTCCTGCTGCCATTACCACTAGTATTCTTTAACCTTCTTTTTACTTCTCCATTTTGCTAAGAAACAGAAGCTTTGCCTTTCCTAGCTTTATGGATTTTAACCTCATTTCTACGCTGTTTTTTGGAATATTGAGAAGGAGGAAGAGAGAAGCAGAAAACAACACTTCTATATTCTGAGTGCCCTCTCCACCCTTCCAAAGGATCTGAGAGCCCAGAAAGACAGCTATGTTATTTCTGTGGAGATTTGTTTTCCATTTGATCAGGCTAAGATCAGTCAGGGTGAGCAAAAGGTGTCTGAGAAGTAAAACAAAAGTTAAACCATGCTTTTATGTGAGCTTTATTTTTTTCCTTGAGGATTTATTTTCTTTCATATTATGAAGCACCAATAGTGCTGTCAACTATAAAAGATTAGATCTTGTGGTGCAATGTGCCAAGGTTTATAGGCTCAGGCAGGGCATGGTGTGGGTTTTTCTGGTCACAGTTTATCTTCATAAATTCATAGCATGGGCTTTCTGTGCTTGGCTTGAGCAGTGAGGGCTCACAGCTTCAACTGCATTCTCTCTAGGAGCAGAACAGCCCACCCTTTCAGTATCCTACTGTTTCTCAGCTCACATCTTCAGGTGAAAGACAAGTTCCTGAAAGGCTCCATGACCTCCCCTGGTTGTCTTTTCTTTACTGGAATTCAACCCCAAGGATTTGTCAACTTTGGTTTTGTTCAGTTATGAAAAAGCAAAATTAATTCCAGGTTAAATGTGATTTCTGTGCTTGGAAATAATACAGCTTTGATCAATACCATATTAAAGAAACTCCCCCAGACACAGTGGGCTGGCTTCTACTAGTTTCACTGAAGATTTGAAAACCAGAACAGTTCAAATGTGATACACATGTAGTTTGAGGTTCTGGGCACAGCAGCTTCAATAGAGTGCCTGTGCGTTGGTGACAGCATATTATATGTCATGGTGTGTTGATATTCCTAATCTCAGCTCTGTCCATCTCTCTTATAAAGATAACACAGAAATAACAATTATGGAAGAAGAAAGGATGAGAAGGCACTAGATGCCCCTGCTGTGGGAAGAAGAGACTGGAATGGCTCAATATTTTCAGTAAGTCTGTGGTTGTGGAGACACTTGATGAGTGAGGGAGGAGCACATTCATCCTTTTCATATGGGGAAGGTACTGGAGATTACTGGACCCGGTCAGCTTCATGATCTAGGGGATTTCTGCTTCCTGGTCCACTGCACCCAAATCTGGTGGCTGTGGGGACTGAGAGGATGGATCCCTTCTGGCTCAGTTCAGTAAAGCCAGACTGCTGCTATTCCCATTTGTAAGTTCAACCAGTAGTGAGGCTGAGTGTGTTTCCTCACCCACATTACTAATGTGGTTGGTCAGGCAAATCACCACAGAGGCTAGTGCTTTTACCAAAGTGAAAACAAACAGCACTCACACGGCCATAAACTGCACAGAGAACCCAAACCTGTTCCTCCTTATTTGCTTATTGAAGTTTGCACTGGACACACACACACACAAATGCTGTGGGTCTCTCCAAAATCTGGTGTTTGCAGCTTGGTCTATCTAGAAATTGTCCTCCAGGCCCTGCTTTCCTCTAGTTGCTGACCCCAAGACTCTTGAGCTCCCAGGATTTTGAGCTCCCACCTTGGTGGCTGGCACTTGGACCTCATACCCTGCTCAGTGTCCAGTCTGATTTGACGGTCACTAAGGCTCACCCACATGGGCTCAGAAGAAGGAGCACACCCACACAGAAGATGATAACTAGAAAAGGGGATTTAGTAAGAATACAGGAGACATTACAGTGATCATGCACAGGGCGTAACACACATTACAGTGTCAACAGGCCATTTCCTAACCATGTAGATCCAGATGAAGTGATTACTTACATTTCAAGAAAGGAGGCTACATGGTAAACAAAGGAGAGCATTTGCTTCCCATCTCCCCATAGAATTTTACCACCATATATTGATATAATGATTAATTTGTGATTACTGTTAGAGATTAAGACAACATAATTTTAGCCTCATTCTGCTCCCTTTACTGAAACAAGCCTCTCTGTGGAAGATGTTCCCTGTATGGGGAAACATGCAGAAGTCCCATAAGTTCATTTCTGCAAAGCACATTGAGGACAAATAGGATGAGGAGGCAGAGAGAAGGAAGAATTGTGATACACTCAGCAAAACACAGCAACTGCTTTCTCCCAGGGAAATACTGCCAGCAACAGGAAGTTTGGTCAATCTGGGGCTCATGTTGACATGACTGCCACTGACTACTGCTGGCCGGCTGTGTGATATAATGGACACTGGACTAAGGCTATCCCAGCTAACACACAGCACAGAAAGAACAGCATTCACCATGACAGCACTAAGTGTCCCTTTAGTACTTACCCTGCATGACCAGGCATAAAAAAAAAAGAGTTTGGGAGGGGAATAAGTTTCCTGACCAAAAATACAGGAGCTTTGTAGTTTTCTCTGTCCACAGCCATTGCTCAAGCATCAGGTGCTCCTTCTTTTCTTCTAGGAACTGGAGCAAAAGACAGAGAAAGAAGCATGGGGGTGCAGAGAGCAGTGGGAATGAAAGAAGCCAGTGACACAAAAAACAGCTGCTGGTCATTGCCCTTGTTCTTTGTTTATCATGTAGCCTCCTTTCCTTGAAATGCACGTAATCACTTCATATGGATCTACAAGGTTATGAAATGGCCTAATGACATTGTAAACTAGAAGGCATCCATGCCTGTAAAATAATGATCCTTTGCTCAGACATTTACAGACATTTACTAGTAACGCCTCATTATGACCCTTTGAGATGCTCTCTGTGTTTGACAGAATGGGAAACAGGTAAAAGAATATGAAAGAAGGAAGAAAAGGGCAGAGAGTGAAATTTGTGAAATCCTGTTCTATCTTTCTAAGACAATGACCTTCCCTATGTCCTTCAAAGCAATCCATAGTAATTTTAGTTGTATCTTTAATGTTTCATTCAATAGAGTGTACGACCATGAATAATGAAGTTTACACTATACAGTGAGGGTAGCTATTGATTTACACAAGGTATGTCTCATTTATTAATCTGTAAATACTATGCAAATATATGCATGACAAGAAATTAAATCAATGCCTGTCACTTATTCTTTCAGTCTGCATGCTTTTATGAGTATATTTTTGACATTAACACCAGTTTACAGGAATGTACTTGCTGAGAAAGCAATTATTTACACTTGTGTGCAAATCACTCATATGGTCTGAAAGAGAGGTTTTGAAAACTGTGTGTGTAACCTGGACCTGCTCTCCCTTGAGTGCCATCTTATAGATGGGCTTAGATACATTTGTTATACAGATTATTTAAGTATTAAATTGTAATTGCTTGCTGTTAAGTTATTAAATGGTGTGATTTTGAGGCCTGGGACTGGAGCACAAAACTGAGGGCAAGAAATATCATAGAAATGAGGCAAGCAGCTTAGCACTTCTCAGATGAACTATCATTAAAGTCCAACTGTGCTTTCAGCTCATCTGAGAGGTAAAGAGTGTTAGCTTCAGCTGGATGTCTGAATCCTAAACTAACAGGTATAATAATACTGTTATCATGTAAAGTTTGCAAATGAAAGAAGTCCAGTAACATCTTCTTTACATGAAGCATGAAGACCACTCCCATATCCATAGTTCAGCAGCTGCTCTCCTGCAGCTGCAGTGTGAAGTGAGGTATACACATAGCACTCTGCTGCTTGGTACAGGAATAAGTCCTGCCTCACCTTGTGGGGTCTGGGAGTCCTCAGTATTTCTCCAAGTTGGTCCTGTACTCAGAACTATAAAACTCTGAGTCTGCTGTGGGAGAGGAGTCCTTTTATGAGTTTACTTCTTCCACATGGGAAGAAAGTAGTTTCCTAAATGCAAGAATAATTACTTAGATAACTTACTGTTACATGCAGCAAGGGAGAAGAACAAAGTGTCCTCCTTTGATCAACAGTAAAAGGTAAACAGCCTTTAGAAAGAGGTAATGAGAGATGAGTGAACCCTAAGCAGAGCTTTATGGACAAATGGGAGAAGGTCCAAAGGTTGAAGAATGGTGCAGAATAGTAGAAGAAGGAGACAGGCTCCTCACAGTCATGTGTGGCAAGAAGATATGAGACAGCAGGCATAAGCTGAAATGAGAGCACCAGACTAGGAATAAAATAAATAATAAATAATAAACCCCCAAATAAAATAAGAATTAAAAATAAATAAATATAAATAAAAGGAAAATGTTTTTTGCCATGAGAACCACTATGCAATAGAGCATGTTACTCAGAAAGGTGGTGCAGCCTCTGTCCTTGGAGGTTTTCAAGACCCAAATGGATAAAGCCCCAAGGAACCCTGTAACTGATCGTGCTTGGAGGAATGTGGTGAACTAGAGACCTCCTGAGGTCCATACCCTAATTATCCTACAATACTGCTATCTGCTAGGATGTCCCAACAGTCTACTAACAGCAGCCCAAACCACACAAAGTATCTGCTTGTATGAAATGCTGATGAGGTCTTACATGCTGAGAAGAGAATCGCTTGCCATCTAGATCTTGTGATGACAATAATGGTGATAAGAACAAATATTATAATGAGGGAAAGGGAAAAACTCATCTATTTTTTAAGATCTTATGGGCAGTCTTTAACTGGAAAGGGGGAAGAGCTAGACATTAGGGTTGGACAGGAGACATGCATCCATTAACTCATGCCAGATTGTGCTGGTTTTAGCTGGGATAGAGTTAATTTTCTTCATAGCAGCTAGTGTGCGGCTGAGTTTTGTTTGTGTTATTAACAAAACAGTGTTGATAACACAGGGATATTTTCGTTACTGCTGAGCAGTGCTTACACAGAGCCAAGGCCTTTTCTGCTTCTCACCCCACCCCACCAGTGAGGAGGCTGGGGGTGCACAGGGAGCTGGGAGGGGACACAGCCAGGACAGCTGACCCCAACTGACCAAAGGGATATTCCATACCATATCATAGAATCATAGAATCATAGAATGGTTGCGTTGGAAGGGACCTCAAAGATCATCTAGTTCCAACCCCCCTGCCATGGGCAGGGACACCCTCCACTAGACCACGTTGCCCAAAGCCCCATCCAACCTGGCCTTGAACACTGCCAGGGATGGGGCCTCCACAACCTCTCTGGGCAACCTGTTCCAGTGCCTCACCACCCTCACAGTAAAGAATTTCTTACTAACATCTAATCTAAATCGACCCTCCTTCAGCTTAAACCCATTACCCTTGTCCTGTTACTACACTCCCTGATAAACAGTCCCTCACCATCTTTCCTGTAGGCCCCCTTCAGAAACTGGTAAGCCGCAATTAGATCTCCCCAGAGCCTTCTTTTGTCCAGGCTGAACAATCCCAACTCTCTCAGCCTGTCCTCATAGGAGAGGTGCTCCATCTCTCTGATCGGCTTCGTGGCCCTCCTCTGGACTCTCTCCAACAGCTCCATGTCTCTTGTACTGGGGCCCCCAGAGCTGGACGCAGTACTCCAGGTGGGGTCTCACAAGAGCAGAGTAGAGGTGCAGGATCGTCTCCCTTGACCTGCTGGTCATGCGTCTTTTGGTGCAGCCCAGGACGCAGCTGGCTGTCTGGGCTGCAAGCGTACACTGCTGGCTCGTGTTGAGCTTCTCATCAACCAATATCCCCAAGTCCTTCTCCTCGGGGCTGCTTTCAATCCATTCCTCGCCCAGCCTATAGTCGTGCTTGGGATTGCGCCAACCCATGTGCAGGACCTTGCACTTGGCCTTGTTGAACTTCATGCAGTTCGCACAGGCCCACCTCTCCAGCCTGTCAAGGTCCCTCTAGATGTTATCTCTTCCCTCCAGCGTGTTGACCACACCACACAGCTTGGTGTCATCAGCAAACTTGCTGAGGGTGCACTCGATCCCGCTGTCCATGTCGCCGACAAAGATGTTGAATAGTGCCAGTCCCAGTACCGACCCCTGAGGAACACCACTCGTCACCGTTCTCCGCTTGGACATTGAGCCGTTGACCACAACTCTTTGAGTGCGACCATCCAGACAATTCCTTATCCACCAAGTGGTCCATCCATCGAATCCACGTCTCTCCAATTTAGAGACAAGGATGTCATGCAGGACAGTGTCAAATGCCTTGCACAAGTCCAGGTAGATGACATCAGTTGTCCTTCCCTTATCTACCGATGCTGTAACCCCATCATAGAAGGCCATCAAGTTTGTCAGGCATGATTTGCCCTTAGTGAAGCCATGTTGGCTGTCACCAATCACCTCCTTATTTTCCATGTGCCTGAGCATGGTCTCCAGGAGGGTCTGCTCCATAATCTTGCCAGGCACGGAGGTGAGACTGACCAGCCTGTAGTTCCCTGGGTCTTCCTTTTTACCCTTCTTAAAAATGGGGGTTATGTTCCCCCTCTTCCAGTCGGCAGAAACTTTGCCAGACCGCCAAGACTTCTCAAATAGGATGGCAAGTGGCCTGGCCACTTCATCCGCCAGTTCCCTCAAGACCCACGGATGCATCTCATCAGGTCCCATGGACTTGTGCACCTTCAGGTTCCTTAGATATTCTCAAACCTGATCTTCTCCTACAGTGGGCGGTTCTGCATTCTCCCAGTCCCTGCCTTCTGTGACCCTGGCAGTGTGGCTCAAGGATTTCCCAGTGAAGACTGAGGCAAAGAAGTCACTGAGTACCTCAGCCTTCTCCATATCTTGGGTAACCAGGTCACCCGTTTCATTCCGGAGGGGACCCACATTTTCCCTCGTCCTCCTTTTCTCACTAACATAGCTATAGAAGCTTTTCTTGTCCCTGGCCAGACTAATTTCTATCAGGGCTTTGGCTTTCCTAACCTGCTCCCTGGCTGCTCGGACAGTTTCTCTGCGTTCCTCCCAGGCTTCCTGCCCTTGCTTCCACCCTCTGTAGGCTTCCTTTTTTTGTTTGACTTTGCCCAGGAGCTCCTTGTTCATCCACGGGGGCCTCTTGGTGGATTTGCTTGACTTCCTCTTTGTTGGGGTGCATATGATGTCATGCTCAGCATGTAAAGCTGGGGGAAGAAGAAGGAAGGGGGAGAGACACTCAGAGTGATGGCGTTTGTCTTCCCAAGTAACCATTACGCATGACGGAGCCCTGCTTTCCTGGAGATGGCTGAACACCTGCCTGCCCATGGGAAGTGGTGAATGAATTCCTTGCCTGGCTTTTGCTTTACCCATTAAACTGTCTTTATCTGAACCCACGAATTTTCTCACTTTCACTCTTTCGTTTCTCTCCCCCATCCCACTGTGGGACAGTGAGCGAGCAGCTGCGTGGGGCTGAGCTGCCGGCTGGGGTTAAACCACAACACAGATAGGAATTCCTTCAGATATAACTGTAGATCCTACAAGTATTCCCACGCCGCTTGGGAAGTATTGCCTGTTGGTGGTGGGAGGTAAACATCTATATGGAATTCTAGGAGGAAATATATGTGAGATTCTTTCTTGCTCTTTTCTGGGTAATTTTGTGATTTCACTGTTTTCAGAATGCCTGATGATTTCTTGTTATATAGTGGGACACTGAGAATTGGTGGCCTATGTCTGAGTAATAACTTCATTATTTTTGTGGTAGTAATTATAGCACCTTGCTTACTGATATGTTATGAAAACAGACATTCTCCATATTTGAATGTATCTGAGTTTAAGCAGGGTCTGATACATGTTTTATGTGAGAAAACTAATGTTTTTTCTATACAGTTGCATATAATGGAACATCTGCTAAAGGAAGACATTGAGTCATCATGTGATAGAAACAGCATGAGCAAATTTAAGATATTTATTCTTAAGAAATATATGAGTTTATTTCTCTAAGTTGTTTTTCCTTTAATTTTCAAATCATGTTTCTACTTTAGCCAACTTTACATATCCTGAAACAAGCAAGATGAAAAACTGCTGACCTAGAGATTGTGCTCTGGGAATTTTTTGCATTACTATGAGGTGGAAGTGTCATAAGAAAAGAAAAATCCCTGTTCTCATGAAATACATTTTTGAAGCACAGCTTTGAAGACTCCAGAGGTTCAGATAAGCAACCAGCATGAACATCTGCATGTTTGAATCTCAGACTTCCCTACTGTGATGACCCCATTTCACTACAAATTGGTCTCTGTACTCAGCTGGTTGTGGGTTAGTTAAAATCAGCCTCTTTCTGCTAAGACTCCCACTTCAAAAATTCCTTCAGAAGTTTTCACACTGAATATGTTTGCACCTGTCAGTTCACAGGAACCTATCACTGTCTTCCAGGAACAAAAAACATCTGAACTAACTGTTGATGGGGTTTTATGACTCATTGAAGCCCAGAGCTATGTGAAACTGGCTTTAATTTCTAAAAATCAATAACACTTTTAAGCACTGTGTGCCTCTGATAGTCTTCTTACCCTAGCGGAGAAGCAAATGTACTCAATATAAAAGGGGAAAATAGATTTTCATTCAATTTTAGGCTGAAGTAGTGTTTCTGAATATAGCTCTGATAACAAAGCTCAGGTTTAAGGGAAACAGTTGTGTAACACACTGCAGGGATCTGAGTCTGCCGCAATCAAAAAGAAAGATGAACCTGACCAGGGTTTGGCAGGGAGGAATTATGATTTCAAAATAAAAATGAAGACTTTCTGGAGTTGAATCACTTCCTGATGGGCTGATAATGGCATGAAATTTGTTTGTTTTAAATATTGCTGTTCTTTTTTTCCTGGTGATACACGGAGCCCATTGTGTGCCACAGTCATTTGATGGCATGTGAGTCACAGCACAATTTCCTTCCCACCACAAGTCTTTTGTGTCAGTCAGAGAAAAGGAATAAAAATCTATCCCTGGGTTTGTATTGTCCTGTTTAGACCATTTTGGAAAGCTACAAAATGTCCTGGATAATACAGCTTGAATGAAAAGTTTTCATAGCTTGTTCACATACTGCAAGCTTTTCATGCAAACCTATTTTTTTAAAAAAATAATGTAATTGATGTTCTACCATCCCTGCAATGAAAAATACAGCAAGAAACATATATACATATATAGATGTATGTGTGTATATATATACACACATATCTACATATATATACATATATACACATATACATATATACATATATATACATGTGTATATATATACACACATATATATACACACACATATAAATGTCACATTTCAGAAGTCTACATTTGCACTGTTCATTCCTGAGCTAAAGAAATGCAGCACATTCTCGGTGTTCTTCCCTTTTTGGATTCTCAGAATGGTGAGAATTATCATCCCTGTGGGCTGTACTCACAGGGTGGCTTTGTCCTTGGCTATCTCCACGGTAGCTTTCAGCCCTTGGTTACACCTCCATTAAACCATCCTTCTTGCTTTGATATGGAAACGAGGTTCTCAATTTGCCAGGCTGTCAGTATTTACTTGTTAGCTTGCCAATAGCTTTAACACTTTTAATTGATTTACCACTGATTCTTCATTACCAGAGGAGCGATAAAAGATCACGTGAGTACACTGTACAAGTGAGTTGTGTCTCTCCTCTAGTATCACCTCTAGACACTGTGGAGGATCCCAGTCTGTCTGCAGCATGTACATTTGGTAATTAGAACAAGAATGATGCTAATAACAAAACCTGGTGATACATCATCAAAGCATCACTTTTCCAAGGTATTGTGAATTTTTTTTTAGGATAAGTTTCAAATCTTCAAACTAGTTGACATGAAGTAATTAAAGAAGCAGTGAAAAAAAGAATGAAGCTAAGCATTGTATGGGTTTTTTTTTTAAAATGATGTTTGACTTTGTCTAATCTCCAGATGTCACAAAAAGAACAATGCTGCTATAGCAAGAGAGACCTTGTGTTTGCTACAGGAAAGATGATAAACAGTTTTGATTAGAGTCCTGTGAATATATGTTTGCAAAGGAGTCACGGAAATTCAGAACCTGCTGAAAGAGTCAGAAGATAAAACTGGTTTGGTGCAGACTTAATTTCATTACTCCATTAATCTTATTTCTGAGCTTGTTTAACAGAGGAAGATTTGCAAATGACTTTGAATTCGGCAGGAAGATAATTTTAATTTTATGGGGCACTTGTACTCAGAAGTAGGCGTTTTGCAGATGAAAGCATATGGTGTTGGAATACTCCCTGTCTGTCGTCAGGACCGGATGATGCCAGCCCACTCCAGCCTTCAGATACTATGGCACTTTGTAGAGTTTCTGCCTATAAATAATCCACTTTCATACAGAACAACTCACTAAAAGAAGCCAGCCGCTGTGAAAAACTTGTTACTGGATCACAAGGAGACTAATAACTACTCTCTGCAATACTCACCAGCCTCTAATAACTACTAATGTTTGAGAGCTTTGACTAAGATTAACCACTTTCTCAGGGGCTTTTAAAAGCACCGAATCAAAAGCTGTATGCAATTTTGTGTGCACAAAATAGCAAAGACACTTCCTTTAAGATGCTAAAATCTGTCTTGCAACAAACCAGCTAGAAAATAGAGCTGTGTCTCTTCAAAAGCTCCAGACTGCGTGATATTCAAAGCCTATGAAGGGTTTCTGCATCAGTTCCCCATCTGTTGTTAGAGGGAGCAATTCCAATCATGGAAATAATTCATGGAGCCTCCAGATCTGACCATTCAGCAACCTACTGGTTCATTCATATTTTTAACAGCAGTTAAAACAAAACAAACAAAAAAATCCTCACAATCATGCCCTTGCCATAATACCAGACCTTTCTTTTTCTACTGAAGTAGGAAAACGTAGGTAGCTAGCACTGGAATTATTGTAGCATCCTCAAATATGGGGTTGCAAAGCAAATTTATTCTTGCTCATATTCTTTGTAAAAGTTGCCAAGATGTGATGTGTTGGGTAGTTTGTTCTGCAGTTCTGTATACTCTATTTTCGTCTCTTCAGGACTGTGTAACATGCACGTGATATAGCGGCAAGTTTCTGCTGTTCTGTTTCTTCAAATAAAAGCAGAGCACTGGGATACATTAAGTGCATCTGAATTAATCAAAAGAGCATGTTTTATAGATATACTTAGTGCTTCATTTATCAATGAAGAATTCCAGATGCTGTGAGATCTGTAGTATATCCAATGTAAAGTTGTTCTTAAAGAGGAGAATTTGTTTACTTCTTATATGGGTATTTAATCATGGTAAGCTGATTATGGGATTTTCTGTCTTTTCCAGTTAGCTAAATCTTACCAGTATCACTGCCTCTCAGAACTGTAACAAAAGCTGTACTGGCAGATCCTGCCATTCATGAGGAAAATTGATTTCACATGTATCTTCTAATTTTTAAAATCAGTATGTATTCTTTATTATCTATTCCATTATATGCCAGTAAAAATTTTTTTTTTTTTTTGTTAGAAATGCTACTATAAGACAAGTCACTGAGAATATGATTTAACTGGAAACAGTACATATGTACTTAGTATCCTGTTGAAAAAGCAACACCTATAGCTTTTCCTTGATTCTTATGGAACCTACATCTGCCTACAACAAAGTCTGATAGATGTTACATTGCAAGTGCCATTAGCTATTTCACTTACTGGTATCAGCATGAACAATATAACTATCTGGAAGTACGGAGCTATTCAGTTCATGTACTAAACTGAGAGTGTTTGAACATAAGTTTCAACAAAATCTATGAATTCATCAGTTTCCTTTATGAATCAGAATCAAATATCAAACAATGCCATAGAATCATAGAACAGTTTGGGTTGGAAGGGACCTCAACAATCACCTAGTTCCAACCCCCCTGCCATGGGCAGGGACACCCTCCACTAGACCACGTTGCCCAAAGCCCCATCCAACCTGGCCTTGAACACTTCCAGGGATGGGGCATCCACAGCTTCTCTGGGCAACCTGTTCCAGTGCCTCACCACCCTCACAGTAAAGAATTTTTTCCTTAGTTCTAATCTAAATTTACCCTCTTTCAGCTTAAAGCCATTACCCCTTGTCCCATCACTACATGCCCTTGTAATCAGTGCCTCTCCAGTTTTCTTGTAGGCCCCCTTCAGGTACCAGAAGGCTGCTATAAGGTCTCCCCAGAAAAATGTTATTTTGTAAGGTTTAAATTTTATTATTTTTAAACAGCTTTTACATGGTTTCTCTTGAAAACAAGCAAATGAAGCAACCTAAAATGCAAATACACTTTTTCTGTAAAATTAAAAAAATCCTCTTTGCTCCTGCCTGGATTGGATACTCTTATGAATGGATTCAACCACAACGAAAAATCATCTTCTTCCTGGAAGAGAACAATTTTTTCTGCATCTTGGCTCTAACTTGTGTTCTCACTTTCTGTGCCTGTTGAAACCAAGGTTAAAGACACCATACATGGCATTTCAGTCATTACTGCTCCTGGTAAAACATACAAGATTAATTTACAACTATTTACGTACACACTTCTATCTTTAGTGATTTTAATTCGTCTTTACTCAAATGAGATCTTTTATCCTGAGGAAATCTGTGTCAGAAGACGTTGACATAGCTAAAGGGGGCCGTCACCATCACTTCTTGTGATTCAGGAAGCAGTTTGTATGGCATGTGTTAGAGCATGCTATAGCAAGGCAGGAGGTGGTTACAGTGGGTGCCACCCTTTCGGGTGTCTGTTTTATTAAAGCAAGCTGGTGATAGTTAACTGAGAGGACAAAATGTTAAGAGTACAAAATTGCAGGTCACATTTCAGCAGCTAGAAAGATACACTGCTGTCACATTTGCTGTTTCCTATACTTGCATACACACCTGGTGGGTACCAAGTAAGCACCTCATTACACAATAATTATTAAGAGATGAAGTAACCTCTTTCTTTGGCAAAAACTCCTGGATATTTTTCTCTTCCAGTTCAGCTTTCCTAGGAATTCAAGACCCTTTTTGTTGTAGTGAAATTGGTAGCAATTTTGCCCCATTCAGCACTAATTACAACTCCCTGTCAGTTTTCTCTCTTCATCTCCCCCTCCACCCCATTTTTACTTGATTAGCACCTACCACTTGATTAAGAAATACTATGGTATCTTAGATACCATTGTGTGGCTGCTGATGGTAGGTGCTGATTATTTAAACATCATTGTAAACTAATTGGTTGCTTTGCTGGTCAGTCATTGAAGTTTGTGGTAAAGTTTTTTGTTACCAAGGAAACACACTGTGGCAAAGCAAAAAATAAATTATAATGCAAATAGTGCCTTTAATAGGAAAGAGGTAAAGCTATTTTCTAATTTTGTGACAAAATTAATAAATAGGAGCAATTATATAGTTATTGTCTCATACTGTATTTCCACACTGGATAAAGTAGCCATGTTATGTTTCCTCCTTTGTGTAAAGTAGATGACTTCAAGTAAAATGGATTATTTGCCTCCTACACTGACTTCAGTGACACTGCATGCAAAGACGTTGCTAATCAGCATGAGAAAGGGTGACAGAATTGAGTAAAAACCTATAGTCCCCATGAAATTATTAGGTCATTTTACATCTTGAAGAGAGAGACTCTCCATTCAAGTGAGATTGGATTTTAAATTTTCTCTGTTATTTATAGTGATTCTGTCCACAGTATGGTGAGTTTGAACAGAACTGCTTATTTTAAAAAAATATCACGGGGAGTCAGTACACAATCTGGCACAAGTAACTCCCAATTAAAATAAACAGAACCCTGTGAGTAGGAGGAGAAGAAATTAAAAGAGGAGCAACTTAAAAAATGAAATGAAATACCACTTTTAAGCAGTCAGATACTAATGCAATTAAAATTACTAACCTGAAATTAACATTCTACTAAGGGAAATAAAGTAATTTAAGAGACCAGATCATTTTTGGTCATATTAATAGTGTCACAGTGTCATGAACCATTCCCTTATCTAATATAGCAACATTCTTTCAATATGGAACACATTTGCCTTTTTAATTACTTAGCTGTTTAAAAAAAAAATTACACTTTTATTCCCAGTGGATAGTTAACAAATCATGATTTATGCTTGGCTTCATTAGAATCGGGTAAATGTGACCTTGACATACTTCTTACAGCTTCCTCAAATGCACTCATGGCAGAGGAAGGAGTTAACGACTGTGACTTGCTGTGTGAATTCCCCAGTGTCCCCCAGGACCTTGCAGCGGGCAGATAATTTTTTTTCCCCTGTCTCTGCCTGTTACTGATGGGTTTTGACTTTCATACTTCTGCTTTTTATGGAAAAACTCCAGCTTGGGCACATTAAAGGAAAAAGTATTATGAAAGTCAGCTAAGTACGTTTTCAAAACTCAAGCCTTATCCACCTTGTGACAAAATAAACCAAACACGGAGCATTCTTCTCAAATTCCTGCTTGGAGGTGGTTCTTAAGAGCACAAATTGGCAAAATAAAAGCCCAAATGGCTTGTCTGGTTTATGGCTTTCACAGTTTGCATAGCCATTTTCTATTGCAATCTGAATAACAGAAGGAAACAAAAAAAGAAAGAATGCCATGGCCACCTTTTATAGAACTTTACATACCCAGAAAAGATCCAGTTCATGTAATTATCCCCTTAAAAATGTCGCTTAGGAATGAGGCTTTTAACTCTGCATAAATTAAGACAGCAAGGTCTGTGAGACCATCCCAACAAAGTGTGACTTCTAGTGATTGTATGTGAATGTGCACACCACAGGCTGTCCAGTTTAGTAAAAGAGCCTCTTTACAGCAACACAGGTTCAGGTCATCCTTGGACAGGGCTAGAAAAGCTCCTCCTTGTCGTATGACAAGGAGCCATGCCCCGGCTGCCTCTCTCGGGCTCTCCCGCCAGTGCTAGGAAGCAGCATATGGGGGCAATGGAGTGAGATTCCAGCCCTGTTCGCCTCACATCGACAATAACAGCATGTATGGATTTTGGGATGTGTCACAGGTTTGTCAGATCTGTCATCATCGAGGTATTTCTCCTGGGAGTATCCCTGGGTGCTGAGAGTTGCATTCTGTCTCTGGCTTTCCCACCCCAGCTTCATTATAAGCAACTACATTTTTTAAATAGAGGTTTTTATATTTTTGTCTTCAGATGTTTTGTGCGGGCGCATGCATACCGCCTACATGCTCCATGTGATACCGAACAAAGGTTAACAAAGACACAACTCACGTTGGGGGGCATAGTACAGGCTTTATGAGGTGGTTTTTCTTTAAAGACTGTGTTCCCAAAGTACAACCATCTTTTGCCTCAGTGGGTTAAGATAAAACAAAATAAGCAACTGCTTTGATTTCACCAAAAACAAATGTACAGCTTCTTGATTATGGTTGAAACAAACCGCTGATCTTCTGTAATAATTTCAGGACTCAGCTGGAGTACCATCTAGCAGAGAGACAGCAGGGCCCTAAGTAATCTTAATTCAGTTTGACAGCTAGCAATAGGTGACTGCCCCAGTCTCGGACATGTGATTCATTCATCCCTTTATCCCATCACTTCACCCAAACCAAATCCAACTTGTGTAATTTCTGTGGTGGAGTTTGTGCTGGGCCATTATCATATGTACCCATCAGCAGCTCTAATTTCGTTTGCCACTGGCTGCTTGTGGCCTCCTGCCCAACCAAAGCTCCTCTCTATACAGCTTTTATTTTTTTTCTCATTATGGGGGATTGACTTATCCTCTGCACCAGGTTGTTTTAGTGGTCTGTAGCACACCCCGTTATTAGACTCTCTTGACCTCCATTATCATGTAGATCCGTATGCCTATACATCCTCATTAACTCTATGAGAAATGTTTTCTCTTTCACGCAGCACACCATACCACCCACTCACTTCTCTTTTTCCAGACCTACCCCAGTAATTTTAACATTCCAATCATATGAATTATTCTTCTTGGATTTGGTGTTGCCAATTAAATCACATTTCATCTTATCCACAGGGATTCCCACTTCTCCCTTCTTGTTACCTTGGCATTTGGTATCTAAGAGAGCAAACAATTTCTTGTCTTTGAGTTTGTCGTCTTTATAGCTCTGTTGGTTGGAAACCAATTGATTGTGACTTTACGTCCCTTTGCAGCCCTCTCCCTGTGTGTTAGCTGCCTTCCAGCTAGCCTTCAGCTAGAACTATACTGCTCACATGTATGATGCAAGTTGTGCAGTTCATACAGGCCTACCTTGCACACTTTCTTTTCTGTGCTGAAAGGAAAATAAAACATAGTGAAGGCCAGTCACAGCAGCTGTCTCCCCAGTGACAATTTATACTGACTGGTTTAGAGCTTTCCTTGCACAGAAAACACCAGAATATCTTCTATAAATATGTTCTGTATCTCTCCTGCTGTCCCATTCACCTGCGAGAGGGACCTTCTGTGTATTTCTCATCTTTACCGTTCTTGTGCATTAACAAACGGTGAATCAGATTGCCTAGATTAATTTTTAATAAGTTTAAAAAATCAAAATACAAACCCCCCAAGTAACAATAATATTTGGTTTTGGGGTTTCTAAAATGTTAGGGTGTTCTGAAGTCTTATTTTCAAACTTTCCCTTGCAACAGAAAGAACTAGAAATCCTGGTTTTTATATAATAAAACTGAGACTCTCATTTCAGGAGCTAGAGCTTGAAGAAAAATATTATTATCATGAGCAAAACAGCAACAACAAGGGAGCTGGCAACACTGTATCTTGTGTGCATATCTCAGGAGTTTTGGCAATCACATCATAACTCCTTGTTCAGAAAAGTTTATTAGTTGACCAGAACACATCTTCAACCTCAGTGTAACACCTGGGGGCTTGGTAAAATGCATTCAGCTAGGTAAGTTCCTAACTGGGATGGTCTGGAACCATGCCAGTTAGCCAAATAAAAATACTAAATCTGGACATTTTCAAAGTCTGAACTACAGTTCTTCGTTCTGGGTCTGAATGTCAGGCATGATTTATATGCCCAAACTGGTTTAAGTCATAATCCTAGGTATAAACAGTTCTAAATCTATGGTGAAGAGGAAGACATATTTGAAATGCAAATGCAAATACTGTCATTCTAACTCCCCCTAATGCAAATTCAGCCCCTGCAGTAAAACCCCACGGTTTCAGTGCTGATGAAGACAGTTTCTTCATGAATCACTGGCAACTATTCCCTAGAAGGACGTTGGTTCAGCGGCAAGACAAGGTGACCCTTCAGCTTCTCCTGATGGTAACAAGTTCATTGTCATTTTCATGATGGTACAAGTTTATTGTCTACTCCTAGCTCTTTCCTTGTCTGCTTTAGGTTTTGGAAGTTTCTTTGCTGTGACCAAGCAAATACGTTACTACTGCTGAATGACTGATTCTGATCTTAGCAAACTGGCAAGCAGATTACTTGTGGAAATGCGAGACTTGACTTAATGGGAAATACACAAAAGCAGATCTTCTCTGTTCGGTGACAGTCCAGGTGAAAGAAAAACCAACAGACAGAATACAGGTCTTTTTTATTTTATTGTCCTGGGTACCTGTAGCTATGGCTTTGACAGCTGAGGGTGCTCAGCTGTTCTGAAAATGAGCCTCAAAGCTTCTGCCCTCAGCAAGCTTTTATTGCTTTAGCTCTGATTGATGGGTTCAGGGAACTGGAGCCTAAAGATAAGTCTTTAATGGATCACTAAATTGTGACTGCCAAGCAAATTATTGTGTATGGGCTTTACAAATTGTGCTACCTAGAAGACAGCATACTTCAGGAGTGAAATTTTACACTGGAGGGAAAACAAAACAACAGCATTTCCAGGAGTGGTTTTAATGGTTGATTTTGTTCAGAATACTTGCTTGCTGCTGTCTCCTTTCTTTGCTCAGTCTTCACTTAAGCATCTCTCCTTTCTGCCATATACATTATGAAGTTAGTAAGAAGGCCATTTTATTGCTCTTATATTATTTTGCAACTGTATTGCAACTGTATTGCAAAATAATATTTTTCACATATGCCATATAAGGGAGTTATTCTTCTTTACGCTTATTTTCACATCTTTATTTGTGATACATGCAGAGATAGCTCGGACACTTAAATTATGCCCTCTTCTTCTCTCACTGTCATCTTCATAAATATTTACTGTGCAATATTTAATGGCTTAATATGGCTTTTCTATACTGGCATAAGACTCATTAAAACAGTTTTCACAGCATGTTGGTAAGTCATTTACCTGGACATGGATCCTAATTTTATAACAAAATTAGTGTCAAATACACATTTTTTTTGTTGAGCATGTGTTGAATTGCCTTTGATAAGGATTGGAAGCAATTTAATCTAACAACTGCAATACCATTTCAGGTATTGCTTGTCTTTGAATTGTTGCTATCATTATTAATAACAAACCTGAAAATAATACAGACCTAAAGAACTCACAGTCATTAACTGCTATGCTAACAGGTCTGTTTAAACATTCAGAGGACAGTTCATTATGTTTTGAGCAGGTTAATTTTTTTGAGTTAGATTACTTCTTTGTCATTGTTTTCATGAACCGATTTGTATATCAAAGTTTATTCAGTTTTGTGTGATTTATTCCTGATGTAAACTTGAAGTCGTAAGAAAAAACACTGTTTCAGGGTTCAGAAATGTATATTAGTGTTCACTGATTGTAATGCATAACAGAAAACATTTTTAAATGTTAAAATAAGAAAAAAAAAAGCAGGTAGAGAATGAATTTATGGAAGGATTTGATTGAGAAAAGCCTGTTAAATATGTTAAAATGTAAAACACAACTTTGCCTCCAAAGCATTAGGAAATCAGAAGTCAGCATTTACTAAATAAAGCAAAAATTAGAAATCGTATACTAATTCCCATTTTGAGATGATATACAAATGGCAGGTATGTGTAATGAAATGTGAAATGTTTTGCTCTACAGGACATCGTACTACAGGTTCTGGCTTAAAAATGTACATTAAGCAGACTTCAATTAGCTAGAGAAAGAGGAATATTTTGCTTCTGGACCTGAAAATATGTCATGTTTGTGTTGCTATTGGTAATGTGAACTTGGATGAAAGCAAAAAAAAAAGGTTACACATTCACATTTCATTAAGCCAACAAAATACTGAAAAGAATAATGCACATTTTCCAAGGGTAGTATAGTAGACTTCTGGGTACCTTAGATGAATTTTAGGTTTACTTTGCTTGGGTAAGCATTTTGTGATCACCACAAAGCCCTCATAGCAATGAAAAGTGCAGAGTGAAATGAGAGTCTGAAATGAAAATCATTAGTTTGCCTGGGATGTCTCCAAGGGAACACAGAGATACTGAGGTTTGCAATATGTTATCCTCCAAATTATAACATTTGTGCATAACAGAGGAGTGATAAGTCCCATTTATAGCCAGGAAAATGAATCAAACCTTATTGAATGAGCAGTGATGGACAAATAGATCCAATATAATAGTCATTTGACTTCTGTATATTGTGCTTTTATTGTTAAATGAGCTGGGTCATGTTTTGTCTTTTCTGTGTCAACCCCCCACAATTTTAAGCTGCTGTTTTAACTGAAGTAAGGACTTTCTATATAAACGCTTAGCTTAACTTTGCTGACAACATGAAATAGTACCAGACTTTGAAATCTTCATGTCTTTCAAATAGCCTTTTCATGTTTGCTGTCTTCTGATGTAGAATAAAACATATTTTGGTGCCTCGATTACAGAATACCACCCCATCTTCAATAAGAGTTCTTGAAGCATGGATGAAGGAAGAAACTCACTTCTTAGGAAGCCTTAGAGAGGTGAAAATGTTAGTGGTCTCTCACCAACAGATGCATCTGTACTACTACAACACTGACTTAGTTGGTGTAAGTTCTCCCCTGCTTCACATACGGTGTATGTAGACAGATGGAAGCATAAAATTATATTAGAGTCAATACTGGAGAGTAAAAACTGGGAGTGCCAGAGAGGAAATTTTTTGTGAAATTGTACTCCTCTGTTTTTCCCCAAACCGTTTTAATGATGTTGCTGTCATTATTGCTTTAACGCTGTTAGTATACACAGTCTCATTCTCAGAACGGGCAGACAAGGTCTGTAAGGACCTAGTCAGCAGATCATTTGCATGGCTTCTGAGGACACATAAACCTGAAACATGATATCTATTGGGTGCATATCTGACTTCTTCAGACAACAGGAAAGAAAGCAAAAATACTAATAATGTTTATCTAGAAAAATGTAGAGTAATACTGAATGCTAATAACCTAAATCAAAGACTCGTCTGAAAGGAGGTATCTTGAAATCTGCTCCACATTTTCTGTCCTACAAGGAAATTTAGATTTATATAAAAACTGAAGTGAAGAAGTGAAACCTCAGAAAATGCAAGAGGAGGATGAGATGATCGTAATCGCAAGTGCCTTTTTCAAATATAGCTAACACAGATTTTGCTGGAAGAAGGAAAAGTAAGTCATGGGAGTCACAGTCAAAGATTTTCAAAGGTAAGGAAAACTGTACTGGGATGGAGACCAAGCATGGCATAAGATGAACAACTTGACGAATCAGTATTTGCCTGTAATATGGTAGTGTGTAATAAAAAAAACCCAAGAAAGCTGTGCTTACCTCTTAGGGGAGGAGACATCATCTGGATGATAGATGGTAAGTGAGTAGGTTGACATTAGATAGACCAAAGTTCCTGAGTAGATGCAGATGGCATATTCTTCCAAAATTTACCCTGACCTGATCACATCAAAGTTACAAGTTTTTAATCCAGCGATTCCTTTGGTACTTTCCATTCATCATCACAAGAATAGAAGTTGTCCAACATAATATGTATGAGATTCTTGAAATCTTGATAGGATTGAAATATAGTACCCATGATATTTATATTTTACAAACACAAGAGATTAAAATAATGTAATGTAATTTTAAAAGAAGCTTTGAAACAAGTGTAGCTACAAGTCTAAAATTAAAGGCAGCAAAATGTGTGCCTGTGAGAAACCTCATCATGGTAGTTAGGACGTGTGATTGATAAATGTGATAGCAGAGATATAATAAGAAAAAACACATAGATGAAATGCTGTTTACTAGCACATCAGAATTTCTGTGGATCTTTGATAAGATAATATTATGTAGCAAATTTAGACCTTCTGTTTCCTCAAAAGGCCAAGTTCTTTATGAACTACATAAAACAGACTTTGTGTCCATCTGGGATAAATTGCACAAGCATGCCTCTGAGGATTTTAAAATCAGATTGATCACATCTTCAGCAGTAGCATGTTATACTTTTTTCCTATCCCCCAGGGGAAACCTCATTCCTGTTGCACTGAGATGACAGGATGCTTGGAGCACACTGTTTCAGGTAGCCTGCAGATACTGATAACCAACATATCAATTCTGATGATGCATTCCTGGTTAATATATGGACTTCCAAGGATTTCAGTGAAGCTTTGGAGCATGTTATTACAAATCTTAATTGCACATTGAGAAATGTTAAAAGACAAAAACCCGGTGTGTTGGGTCTGTCTGAGATGGAGTTAGTTTTCCTCATAGCAGCCCTCACAGTGCTGTGCTGTGTGTTGGTAGCGAGCAAGGTGTTGGTAACACACCAGAGTTTTGGCTATTACTGAGCAGTGCTGGCACAGCATCAAGGCTGTCTCTCCAACGTTTCTCCCCCCGCCAGCAGTGGGCTGGATATTCCATACCATATGATCTCTGCTCAGCGATAAGAAGCTGAGAGATAGGGGGAGGAAGTAAGGGTATTCATTTTTACAGTGTTTGTCTTCTGGAGCAACTGCTACACATACTGAAGCCCTGCTTCCTGGGAAGTGACTGCACATTGCCTGCTGATGGGAAGTAGAGAATAATCTTTTGTGTTTGCTTTGCTTCCAAGTGCAGCCTTTTGCTTTAGCTGTCTTAAACTGCCTGTATCTTGACCCACAAGTTTGGGGTTGTTTATTCCATCTTATTTTTCTCCCCTCCTTGTCCTGCTGAGGAGGGGAGTGATAGAACAGCTTGATGGACACCTGGCATCCAGCCATGATTAAACCACCACACCAGGCTGTCCTTAGGATGTCAAAAACTTCCTTCAGAGTTCAGATCTATGCCTGGAAACCTCCTAGTTAGTAGTAACTGTTCCTGGAACCTGCTCATTTGTGCATACCCCAAAATGCAAATTTGGTGTATAGGTAAGCTCAATCTTGTTTGATACATAAACAGTATTATGGCCGGGTAAATATTCTACATGAAATGATCCTGTCCTTTTCACAGCAACTCCAGGTCTGGTCAGACCTATGTATTTTAAAAGATGCTCAACACCTTACAACAATCTCACACCAACACATGGACACCGGAATAGTAGACTATTTGGGGCATGCCCACTTTTTCTGGCTTGCACCATTTTGCAGGACTGCCCCTAGGATACTCAAGGTAGCAAGGTCTCACCCAGCTGGTCACACCTCCACTGAGTGGCATTGACTATGGAGTAGGCAGGAACATGTCTCCAGTGTGAACTCAGTGTTGAAACTGTTCACCGTGCCACCCCAGTAGTGCCTCAGTGGCACTGTCCATCCCCTTTTCCTTGAAAGACCCACTTCTGAAAAGGACAATAATTAGATCCTTTTAGAGAACTGATGTACTGCTTATGCTGAGATGACTATAGACTTCAGGCTGGGGAGGTAATCAGCTCTACATATAGCAAAACTGGGGGGACAAAATGGATCAAGAAGATCCAGTACTGTCCACCTGCAAAGAGAAACCCAAATTGCTCTGAACCTTTCTGTCAAATGCTTACGGCTGGGCCAGCCAGTGCCTGCCCAGAAGTCAGCTATTTCTACACAGGGCTGAGCAGCATCTTCTGCCTCAGAAGCCTGCCAGCCCTGCAACCTGCAGTAAGAGAAATGGTTTAGACAGGAAGAACAGATCTGGCATGGAGTATTAAATGAGTGTCTGGATCCGTTTAGCCGAGGGAATATTCTGTATCCCAGTAAATACCTCTGTTGATTGACTTCTGTGTGTTTGCATACAGGTGGTAAACAATCCAGAATTGTTGCTGCTATCCTGCCTTGCCTTTCACCAATCAAGAAATCCGGTCTCAAGAGCATCAGGAGGGGCTTTATTAATAGAACAGAAACAGGCATTATGTTTGTGTATGTGGTTGTTCATCTCCTTGCACGGCGGGATCCTTTAGTTTCTGTGTGGCACACTGGGTACACACAGAGGCCCATGGATGATCTGAGTATCAAATAACTTTGAATGATGATTAGTCTCTTGGCTTTAAAGGTGTTAGCTGTAGCTTGTTTGGTTTAAGTCTCTCCATCCACATAGCACAGAGACTTTCCAGTGATGTACGTACACAGTAACAGGTTATTTGTATACTGACCTATTTTTGAATGACATTCGATAAGCTAAAACCCCATCATCTTTTGTTCAGAGTTTAGTAACATTCAGAATTGAAAGATCTTAGGTACTGTGCTGAGTAGCTATAGCAATGAGAAGAAACAAGCCCTTCTTTTTAAGACGGAAAAAGAACAGAAAAGGAGCTTAGTATTGCATATTCTATTCCCTTGGTCTCAATAAATTCAAACTGGGAGGGAGAATATGCAAACAAAACTACTTTATGTGCTTAAGAAGTATGGGAATACATTTTCAAGACAGCCAAACAGATGAAGGCCAACTGTTCTTTTTTAGGCAAAATAATTACATAAATCCATATATATAAAGACAGACAGTGTGCACAAGTGAAAGTGACAGTGATGATGCATTTCAACCCAAGATCATAATGGATTACATAGAGTTAATTATTTGTAGACTGTGTTACTTAATAGAGGAGATTAAAACCAGTGTTACTGGAAAGTACAGAGAAAGGAACCTGAAGGTGTATCTAAATAGTGAGGTAGGTGACCTGATTTTTGGAGAGAAGGAGTACCTGGAAACACTGAATCCCAAAACCCTCACTCAAGTTATGAATGTGATTTTCTTTCACGTGAAACTCACAGAAAATTTGCTGCATTTAAGACTGGAGGTTTAAAAATCTACAAAAAAATCTGTGTATAAAGTATCACAGAAACTTTTGAAATGCTACCAAAAATCTTTGTGTAGTTGGCAGTTTCAAATGTCAGATCTTTTCTAGTCCACCACGTTTTGAAGTTGGGAATCTCTTGATCAGCTCTCTTGTTTAAACGGTGAATGATTTCATTTTGGGAGTTTGAAAATAAATGAAAGCTACCTTTAGATAAGACTGAATAAATGTTATCTTTGCACTTAGTAGAATCACCTCCTGCTGCTAAACAGGTTGTCTGCCTTGGCTATGCAATGGGCTTTTATGCTGTTCTCTTTTCATTAACAATCCATCAGATCTTTTTCTTTTAATGCAATTAGTGTGGTAGTTGGTTTTGGGTATGAGCAAGAAGGTGAGGCAACACATTGACAAAGAAATAAATCTCAGTCTGCTTTTTTGGGGGTATTATTTCATTAGAAAAGGCTGCAGTGCATCCTGGTCAAATCTAAGCATGAATCATGATCTCATCTAAATCTAGGCATGAATTATGATCTCATCTCAGCACTTGGAAATTCTCCTTTGATGTCCAGTTGTTAATTTCTCACAGAGTTGCCAGTGTGAACTATCGATGTTTGTGCCTTACCCTTGCCCTGCTAATTCGCATGTTAGTTATCAGTAGACAGAACTGTTGAAATTAACTCCCTTTGGAGTAAATCCACTCTGCTTTTTCTTTTAGGGCAAAATAATGCTATTTGCCCTGTGAGTGGAGTGAAGCTCACTTCTATGCAGATCTGCCTTCAGCTGGACGAAATTCAGGTGTTACTTACTGCTTAGAAACCTAATGCTTTCCATTGCCTGGTCTCTTCATTGGTCTGCTGTTGATTTGTACTGTTATACTGGGATTAGGAGATGTTAGGAAGATCACCTAAATATCTCTGGGAATCATTCACCCATGTAGCAGCAACTTTCTCTTGGTAGTGAGCTATAAAAGCATCAGGCTACAGCTGACTGCCTGATTCCTGGTCTTTTTATTCTCCTTTAAATATTTGCTTTAAAAAAAGGTTGTGATTTTTTCCTTTTCTCATGGAATTATAATCTGATGATAATTTAGAAAAGGTGATGATATATTAAAAATGCAAATTATTAATATTTTCTACTATTATTATGAAACTTAAATTTTCTTTTGAAAGTGACAGATGTCCTGGTAACTTATAGCCTTTAAAAGACTGTAGATAGTTTCTGAGAATAAGGATTCTAGTTAATAGTCAGTGTGATGATGATGTAGGTTATCTACATCCATCCCATGTTCCTAGTAGGAAATTTAGCTCTCATTAACTATCCAAAATAGTTGCACAATGTGTGTAGTATTATAGAGCTTTTGTTCTGCTATTAAAAGTGATTCTGACCTAGACAATACTCAACCTCTAGTGCTTTTTATTTATGTTTGAAAATATAACTAGACTGTGTATGTGATGAAAGATGATTATTCGAGTTCCTAGAAACCCCAAAGAACAAGTACATATTTGTGTTTCCTTTAGAGAATTTTGTCATATTTTCTTTTTTTTTTTCCCACTTGCAAGATCTAAGGGAGAAATGTGATTATGATGATCACATGGAACAGTTATAAATACCCACATATACTCTCTACCCTTGCAGCTGGAAATGCTGTCTGAAGAAGAATTTGAATACACTTTGTCCTTTCAATGCCAGTTATGAAACTTTTGGGTTCAGTAAGCAAAATCTATTTTTTACTGCATGATTGTGGAAATTATTTTTTCTCTTTTTGCAATTTTTGAAACAACTACGGGAAAAAAAGGATATGTTTGGTTCTAATGAGATTAACATCACTGCTTTTTTCACAGTAAAAAAACCCGAAAAGATTTCATACATCTCTAGTGGAGAAACACTAGATGCACAGATGGGGACAGAGATGATTCTCTTTGATAGGATACACACTTGGCATGAAGGCAAGAGAGAAGGGATTTGGGGTTTGGGATTTAAATTTACTCAGTATGAACACTTTTGTTTCTGATTTGGTACTCTGGTAAGAAGTGTATAGTGTGAATCAGAACCCTTCGAGCTTGTTTGAAACTTGGGGAAGTTGGGTTTCACATGCAGATTTCTATGGTGGTATTTAATTCAAAATAAGAAACATATGTTTAGGTGTCTACAAGCTCTCTAGTTGTCTAAACTGCTTCTGTGTGGAGATCTAGTGTGGGATTCAGCTACCTTGTTATAGCAACTGGTGCTACTTGACTGTGTGAGGTTTACTGCTTGGGCTCGAGCTGCTTCTCCAGAAGGTAAAGGTCTCTTGTGAGTCCTACATCATTCCTATGTCCATTCATGCTGTGCAAGTGTCTTGAGTATCCTGTGGCATCTTGGACACACTGTGGTGTTGGCAGCTGGGTTCTGCTCCCAGCTGAGGCAGCCTGGAGTCATTTGTCCATGGAAAAGGGGACATACAGGCCACCATCTAATTTCATGTCTCTCTTACAGGCCTTGCATAATATTGCCAGTCTGTGCAGATCTTGGACGTGGCAGGAAGGATCTGTGTGCATGGGCAACTGTACTGATGCCCTTGTGACTGGTTAGTTCGGTATCTCTCCAGGCAATTTTGATTGTATTGGCTATTTCCATGGACTACAAGGGGGAGTTTAGACAGCCAGGGTGCCTATAGATGCCTAAATCTGGTGCCTGTCATTAAGGTCAAACAGAATCCTGGCCATTCTCTCTGTTGAAAGTTTTGAACGTGGACCATAGTTTCTAATACATTGAAGCTTCAAAGAAAACTTAACTTTGGATTCAGACTTATGTCTTGGAAAACCTGATCACTTGGGAAAAAATAGATAACAATCTTAAAAGTGTGTTTTTATCCTTCTTATCAAATATATTTCTGCATTCTGGAGTTTTCATATGCCGGTTTCTAACGCTTCTTTTTGAAAAGGACATATCAATTCTCTGCTTCTGGTTTATTTCCCAGCGTAAGTCAGGCTGCATGGGTAGGATAATTATGAAAGGTGAGCTACATAGTGGAAAAAAACAGCTTGGGAAAAAATATTCCGATTGCCTTTGTTTTCTTTTCTGCCTAAAAGGTTTTGCAGACACTTCATGTATGAAAGCTGAAGCATTAGACAGGAGCTCCACTGAGCTTCAAGCTCTCTCTCAGGCAGAAAAATTACTTTTAGAAAATTTTCATACATGCAAAGAAAGAAGAGAGAGAAAGAGAATGTATCACATCACAGTCAAACATAGTAAGCAGGACTATGTTTGGTTTCCCATT